>NW_017306311.1:1684456-1736173 GCF_000935625.1 Nanorana parkeri | reverse complement strand
ATATATATATACACAGCTTTTGAATACAAGAACTCCAGAGATCTGCCTGAATATGGATTTAATTCCTCGGCATGCAGACTCCACCCAACATATTTCACTCTTCACTGTGACGATCCTGCAAGGTTATGAGTAGCCAAATACTTTCATTTGTTTCACATGAATGCAAAATGAGATTATGCATTAAAGTCACTATCCATCCAAACGTCTGCACAGATCATATTCTCTATATCTTTTCATCTGCGGGCATTTGCAGAGCACCATGAAATAAAATGAGAAATCCATCTTGTTTCTGGGGATCATATTTATGAAGTGGAGAAAGGATATTTGATGAATTGTCCACATACAATAGGCCTGAAAGACTCTTCCAGATTGTATATTTAAAGCGACTCTAACCGCAGGGAAATTTATACCCATCTTAGTTTTATGAGCAGAAGAAGCCATAGCATCTTGTGGTTTTCTGTATACTCTGAGCAAATGACTGCGCTTTCTAATGAAACAAAAGACCAGGAGTGATTGACACTGCAATTGGCGGCTCATGATGTTGTATTTGAGACGATCAAGAAAGACTATTTATAGCCTCAGAGAATGGGGGGTTTCAGACTTACATAGTGTCCAACTGTCCCGCTCTTGGAGAAACAGTTCATGTTTTGGAACCAATAACCCCAGACAACTTTCCTCTATATCTGTCCCTCTTGTAGTACTGCTGTAAACTGGGAGTGAGTCACAGCTTAGTTTTTATGTAAACACTAGATCCTTGCCAAACACCTTCACACCCACAATCTGTGTGTCTAAACCCAAGATCAAAAATGTAATATATTCCAGATCACCAGTCCTTAGGTGTGATGGCTGCATTAGTTTCTCATCTGGTTATCCTGCCAATGACACATTTCCAGTCCTAAGGGGGCCAAGCTCAATATACTCAGTCTATGGAGAAGCAGCATTGTTTCTCTAGGACAGGAAGTGTATTAGTAGTACAGAATCCCATCCACATCAACATGATATCGGGGAAGAGGTGTTCTGTAGTCCACAGATAGAACTGGGCAGGGCTGATAAATAGTGCAGTACAGTGCAGCTTGAGATTTCAGTGCAGCAGAGTGCACAGGAAGAGTGCACAGTTACCAGCTCACTGAATCTGTGGCAGGATAAACAGGTGTTTTTGTACAGTCACATGTCACTTTTAATTGTATATTTAACACACCAAAAGGGAGTTTAGGGTCTACATACAGTTTAACTTTTTTTATGGCATGGTATGCAACGCAGACTGTGACCAACGGAACACATTCAAGATTGATTATAGGTACATTCTGACCTGCTCTGCTCTCCAGGTGATAAATGGACATAAAGGAGCCCCTGTTAGAGAGAGAGAAATAAAGTTTATGGTGCATTTTTGAGCATGAGAAAGAGAGATGGAGAGGCCTAAGTGATGTTGCTACCAAGAACTTCTTGCTTTTCCATGTAGTCGCTGACCTGGAACAAGAACATAGCCAGTGAAGTCTGAGCTCAATCTATATAATTGTTCAATGACAGTGATACACTAAATGGTGATGAAGGGTGAGGATGTCAAAGCTGGAGCGGGAGCAAGAGTCAGCACTAGTAGATGCCAAATTTTTATCCTGGCAGGTTCCCAATAAAGGGAATCTATCGCAAAACAAAATGTTTGTGCGGTCATTGTCTGACCCTATACTGCTGTGGTACTACTTGGCAGTCCGGACTATAGTGGGTGCCTGCTTCAATCAAAGTCTTTTAATGGTTATCATTATCTTTTGGACACCTGACCATCACACCTACAATTAAATGTCCAAAAGTATGAAGACAGCCCTCAAAATTATTGGGTTCAGGTGTTTCCAGTGGAAGGCACTGTTAATGCTACTGCATACAAAGACATTTTAGACAACTGTGCACTTGCAACCTTGTGGTAACAGTTTGGAAAAGGTCTTTTTCTGTCACAGTATTACTGTGCCCCTGTACACAAAGCCAGCTCCATACAAACATGCCTTGATGAGTTTGGTATGGAGAAACTCAAGTCGCTTGCAAAGTCCTAACCTCAACCCTATTGAACTCCATTAGTAATACCAATTGCGAGCCAGGGCTTCTCGTCCAACATCAGTACCTGACCTCACAAATGTTTTTTTGACTCAGTGAGTGCAAATTTATCATAATCAGTGTTGCTGAACTCTTGCAGTCGCTTTGAGGCCACTTCCTGTCTGCATGCACTCTAGCAATGGCTGCAATCCATTTCTAGGGAGGGAGTTCTTGATGATGACAACAGTGGACCTTACCTGTTTACTATAGATGCTGCAAAAGCAGTTCTGTATGTTTGACAAGGTATTAACACAGTAGCGCAATTGAGAGACAGTGACGCAACACTGTCACGCTATAACAGGTAGTGCCTGAACAAGAACCTTCATAGTAAAAAACATTTTTTCAATCACTTATAGAATTCTTATATGGGATTTTAAAGACTGGGTTTATATATATTTTCTAAGTAGCAAGTATTCATACAGTTCGTCTAATAATAACAGACACATGCAATGTTAAAATTAAGAAAATAAAATGGGGTCAGATGCCCTTTAACCAAGGGTCAGAAGCTGACTAATAATAGAGTTTAAGTTGTGGCTAAATCAGTCTCAGCCTTGAATCAACGCAGGTTTAATTACGACCAGGCTTTGTTCTCCTTTCATTAGACAGTGTACCACATGATGTCATCTTTCTTCCATTGGAAAAACCCCCCTCTCAATGATTTATCGGGATTATGTAATGCTGCCTGTGGTTATTTACGATGCAGTGATATGATGAGCACATTCTACGAATACAATCCCAGCTTGTAATCACATATTATAGCCACCTCCTGCCCAATAAAATTACTGGGACACTGGCTTTAATGTACTGGGAGGCTTAAAAAGCCATCACTCGCAGGACTTAGAAATACATTAAACTTTTCAGCAGAACAAAGATTAACCCAATTGCAGTGACACGATTTTCCAGCTCCCTTTGCCGGTAGGGGCCATGGAAAATAGAAGATTGCAAAGTGACTGATATACTGTACGTATGGACCAAAGTACCCGATGTCACTGGATTTATTTTTCCACTCTAAAATTACTTCTGTTCAGATGTAGATATAAATAATGAATACCTAAGATGGTGAGCTTATTTAGTAAAGATAAATGCTATATCATGCATTAAAGTAGCCCTGTCACAAACCTGAGCCATTTATTATGGAAAATAGTATTGCTGTACTTGTTTTAGTAAAAGTGAAATTCTCCCTACATATTGCGTATTTTATTCAGGAACAATCCAACTAAACCACTGCAATGTTCGTGGGAAATTACGAAAGGCTAACTCATAATGTCCTGGTCATCCACAACAGCCAATCCACAGTGGACAGGCTTGGCCTCAGGTAGCACTCACTTCTGGTGGGTTACAACGATTAGAATAACAGATAGGATAAATAAATAAAAACATAAATATATACATAAGTAAATGAATAAAACACATAGGGGGTTATTCACGAAAGAGCCAAAGGATCCAGCCGTAGCTTCGGCCGATCCTTCGGCTCTCTTCAGCCGCTGGAGCCCTTTGGTTCAGTCGAGCCGAAGGGCTGCTGTACGGGCTTGGAATAGATAAACTGGAGAGGGTAATATATGTTTCTTCTGGGTGGAAGGGATCTTCTTGTTCTTTCTCCCTGTTTTTTATTTTAATCTACAATGTTAGTCACAACAATTTAATCCCTTCAAAAGGATACTTCGAATAATCATTTCCATGAAGTATTCCAGCTGTAAATCCTTGGTTTGTCATGTAGGTGAAACAGAAGTTATAAAAAAAAAGACTTGGCTCTCTCTCTCTCTGCCCTCTCCATTTTTTATTTGGCACATCCTGCAGGTCACAGCACTGTTTCATGGTCTTGTTCAAATACATGTCGTCTGCACACTGCAGGACATTTAATGGGCACCTGTCATGAGAGAAATACATGGGCTGCCAATGTCTGAACTCACTGACCTGTGGCCCAAGAAGGGGGGACAGGGGTCAAGCACAACCAACTAGCTCAGCTCAGGCACAGATTTCTGTGGGCTACAGAAAGGGTACCATGTAAAGTGTGCCATGGTACCACAGAGATTGTTGGGTATGGTAAAAGGTGGTGTTCCAAAAGGACATGGTTTATTGTAAGACACATTGACATCACCCAGCATCAGCTTTCTTTGCAGCTCTGAACATTTGATCACATGACATCTCATAGCCACAAAGGAAGATGGTGCCGGAAGACTTTCTTCTGCCAAATGTGATCCGTGTAATGAAGCCATATAATGCCCAGCATGTTTCACGGACTGCAGATCCCTCTCTGATTGATGTCTGAATCTTGAATAATCTCTACTCAGGGCCTCCAGCCCAACATGTTTCATTAGTACTGGCCCAGTGGGCAAAAGCTCTTCTGCACCCCAGCCCAGTCTTCCCCTGATGCTGATACTCTGGTTTCAGCACATTCTGAGTCAGTGACCCAGAACAAGAATAGTTAGCACATGAGAGAAAATGAGAGAGAAGTCAGCAAACCCGATCTGCATGAGTGTGCTTGGTCAGTGGCGAAGTACAGAAGTTATTGGATCAGAATGACAGCCAGGCAAGCAGCATCTTCAGAAAGAGTGATAGGTAATAGCACCCTACAAATGTACAAATGTTTCTCATGACTAGCTTTTTAGAAACTGAAATCTGATCAGCTTCTGAAAAAATAGCAATTTACTGATACTGTACTGATCTATGGTGCAAATCAAAAAGCCAAAACATCTGCCCACAGCAGTTTAAAAATATGGTTAGGTTTTATAATGTTTACAGACTTTAGTACCAAAGTGCCTTTATCCTTTAATACACTTTAAAGAAGGCTCATTAACTGTTTTCTAATAAGTCCAGATTAGATATTTAAAGGGCAAATCCTCCAAAATGCAATATTTTAGCTATGGGTGAAGACTGGTGGGCTAGGACAGCCCCTGACTCCTTGTATGTCTTGGGCACTCCAACACCGAGAGCTCTCTACCATAATTCTCAAATGCGCTCCTTCCACCTGGGGGTTATAGATGTTCCCTCCCACCTCTGTGTGTCCTCAGAGGTATTTTGTAAATTCGGTAGTCAGCAGTGGGCTGTACCCAGGCTAACTGTACCTCAACTGGAGTGTTTCTCTAAGCTCAGAGTGTATTTTCTCTGCCACATGTTGTTTGAGCTTGCTCCAGCATGGTGTGCCAAAGAGATATAACTCTATGTTATGGATATCTGATAGCTTGGTCAACCAGCAGGCTTGGGTAATCTGCTGAGGCATGCTGGAAAAACTATTAAATATCTGAGCCACTTACTGTTCTGTCTTTTTCCTTCTGGTCTTTTGCCCTGTGAGGATGTCAGCTTAATCTGTCTCTCCTAGGCTACGTGCCAGGGTCTGTGGAAAGAGGCAGGTATCTCCCTTCTTGGGAGGAACCCATGAAGGTTGTGGCTGCTGGAAGAAAAAAAAGCATATGGCCTAGAGCAGTGCTCCCCAACCTTTTTATCGCCGCGGACCGGTCAACGTTTGATAATTTTACCGTGGCCCGCTGAGGGGGGGACGTTGATTGTTTATATTTTAGATTGTTTTGATTTAATAATTTTAATTTAATTGTATTTAAACATGCCTTCAAAATAAAATACAGTTACACCAAAAAATGAAAGTGTTGGAATTCTTCACCTATTCCACCACCGAAAAACTGGGCGAGATTACGTTAAAATGTGTGACCACGTCACTGGTCACACATTCTAACGTAGTCTCAAACTGTGATAGAACAGAGGACTGTCTGTAATCATTTAATCAGATAAATAGATTATAATAGGGAACATTACAGTGGTGTAATATTCCCCATTATAATCCACATGTCTAAATATATGAAGCGTCCATATTAAAGGACAATTAAGTGAGGCAGCGATAAATGGCTGGAGAGACTCTGAATCAATAAAGATAACAAAAAAAGTAATCATAATTTTACTGTGTGGGCTCTTCTCATCTTCCCTTCTCAGATGTGTGATTAATACAAACGCGCTGCTATTATTCGCTCATTTCAGACTGCGGTCCAGAAGCTTATTGGTCATCAATTCTTTTAGGCGAGTGAGTGAGAGACACTGTGATAATGGCCAGCTTCTGAGCTTAAAGTGAACCGGTACTCCATTTTAAATGTATTAAAGCCCAGTAGAGATCACAGGATGTCTGCTCTGACATTGGGGAGCCAACAAAACCTCTGCTTTGCCCCTCTCCGGTTTGGTTTCACTTTTTGGGGACTGGACTTAGCCCTAACTTTTTGGCATAGGTGTACCGAATACTGTCCAATGAGATTGCCTTTACAGGCCCCGAGGAAGCCCCAGTGGACAATGTCAGTGGCAGTGCATGGCAAGTAAGAGACCCCCTCCCCCTCCATCCCCCGCTCAAACTCGCCCTTCCAGGATAGCAGCCATGTCGATGTGTGCACTGCAGGGGGCGGGGCGGGGCGTGTGACACACACACGTCTCCTGTGACTCACCTCCCCTCCCGCCTCCTGTTACTATGGACGCGGCCGGGAGGGGAGGTGAGTCACAGGACCCGCCCCCTCACTGTGAAGCCCGTCGGCAGTGCGGGGCCCTGGTGTTCGAACACCGGGACCGTGCACTGCCATATGCATGACCGGACCGCACTGAGACTGTGCGGCCCGGTACCATTCGGGGGGGTTGGGGATCACTGGCCTAGAGGACACAAGCAGCTTCTGTCCCCCACAGAGGGACATGTGGCGAGGGATGGTTGATTGGGAAGTCATAAATGGAAACCTTCCTATGTTTGCCTGGCTTGGAAGTGAAGATTGAGATATCACTAGAACCTCAATTGCCAAGGAGCTTGATCTGTGATGGGGTAAAGCCAGCACAGTCTGTGAACTGAAATGTAACAACCAGAGACCTGAATGAAAGATCTAGAAGAGTTTGAGGCCCAGTTAAGAGAATGAGATCCAGTATGTTGTGGGATATCCTGATCAACATCTCACCCTCATTCCCATATTGCCCTGTGCAGTAAAACTTTTTCTATACTTATTGACTGGTGCCCATAATTTCTAAACAACCAGAAAGAAAGAACCACGCCTGAGGTAAATGTCTCTGGGACTTTATTGTATGTAAATGAACTTAGAGCATTTGTAATGTAGCTAAAGAGTCATATCCCTTTAAGTCAGTGGTTCTCAACCTGTGTAACCTCAGTTCACACATTTGTCCTTGGTCATTAAGTCACGACCCAAGTTCTGGTGTGGGTGTACCAACTGTGGGTGTGAGGTGCGTTTGAGGTACTATTCAAATGAATGGCAACGCAACACAACACACCTCCCAAACTAGAATGAATGGTAGGTGCGATTGCGTGGTACAGTGCGTTAATCGCTCGGTACTAAGCATTAACGCACTGTACCACTGTGAATGGGCCCTCAAAAACACTGACATACATGCACAGACACAATCTCACACACTCTCAGACATTCTCACACACACACACACACACACACACACACACACATACACACTCCAAAAATGTTTTTTTTTTAAGGTCCACCCAGTCTCCCCATCTTACGAGAACAGGAGTGGATCCTCAGCCTGGGGTCCAGTCTGGGCTCCTGTTCTGTGACGGAGCTCCATCCATATGTGCATTGCTTGTACAGCTCCCTTGTGCGCCCTGTAGAGGTGAGCTAGAATATGACGCCACTCCGGTCCAGGCACCTCTATAGGACACATGAGGTAGCTTTAGATAATGCACGTATAGCTTGAGCACCCTCGAGGCCATACCCCCATGCCACCTCAAGCTGACACTCATTGCTGGGCAGCATATTTTGAATGGGTAGTTGGCGCGAGAACTGATAGTGCTGCGCTAGGGAGAGGCTGAGGAGACTCTCACCTAGAAAAGTGGAAGCCATGCTGTGACCCACTGAACACGGGGTCACGACCAACCAGTTGAGAACCAAGGCTTTAAGTTATGTCTGTCTGCTTACCAGTAGCACTACAAAATATAATCCAGCAGAGATGGTGGGAACTCCTAATGATATGAAGATCTGGGAGCTCAGCACAGACATCTCAGCAACAGAAGAAGCTGTTCAGTTTTGTGTGGACTGACCCTTTAATGGAGCAATAAGTGTGACGCTCAGCAAATTGTGCCAAACAGCCAAGTATAAGTGTAACCTCGGGCTGTCATTCTTTCTTGTTATCGCAATTAGTTTTAAAGCAGAGAAGTCAGCCAATGGGAACAATAATTTCAGCCTGTTCTTTTATGAAAAATAACATGTGTTAAGAATAAATAGCGCAGATTGGCAGTTTTATTGGGAATTTAACATTTTAAGGGTGAGGGGGTCAGGATGTGGAATATACAGAATTTAAAAAAGTATGACTAAGAAAACTGTGACTGACTGGGAATGTTTTGGTGTTATTTGGTCTTACGGAACATCACATTGCTATGGAACATGCCAGAATTATGCAGTATTTTAAACGAGACAAATGATTATCATAATATGTGTTAGCAACATCACTTTAAAAATATCTGAACATCAGAACAAAACTGTAATATTATGCAGCTCACCAGAACTTAGATGTGGTGGCTGCATTAGTTTTCATTTTTCAGAAAAAGAACATTTTCAACAACAGCTCGCGGTATACTGAGACCGTCGCAGCTGGGACGGATCCCGACAATACTGTCGAGATCCACTCAGCTGTGTGAATGACAGCTGGCTCTGCCTATCTAGAGGCAGAGCCAGCTGTGCCGACCCCTCCCCCGTCCGTTCCTCCAGTCAGCGGGGGGGAATCCCTGCGAGGAGCTGTGACTGACAGTCACCGTTCTCTGCAGGGAGGTGATCAAAAAGTGAGCAAGCGACGGTATGTGTTCGCTCACTTCCCGATCTATTTAGCCAACGAGTGACAGTTTCATTGTCACACGTCGGCTCGAACTAGGAGGATGGGTGATTTTCACTCACCTCATAGTTCTCCTTTAAGTTCCGACCCTACACTATGCCAGAGCTTACACAGAACTAAGGGCCCTCTTAGTGCACCGTGTGAAACAAACTCTGTTATGGAAATGAATGTTTGAAAGTGTGATGGTTATGGAAATGGAGACGAGATTCTGTGGTCAAGAGTCTGGCCCCTAGCTATTGACCCATTACTGTGACAGGGTCCTCACTGGCCAGCAGTAAGGCAGTGAAGGTGGAAGGGGAGTTGACAGGCTCCTGACCACAGAAGCTGCCAACTATATACAGATCTTACAAATAATGACTTACAAATAATAATAGGAATGGTGGCTTACAAATAATACACAGATCTCAGGTGAAACTTAAATTGAAAAAAATAATAATAATAATAATGTTTTACCCTGCACTTTTTTTATTGAGAGGGTCGGGAGTTCTTAGAAAGTTTTATGGGGGCTTGGACAAGCAAAAAAAATATAGACATATTATGATGGGACTACAACCTCTTTCAGATGTTAAATGCTGTGTCCCCATTAGAGATGTAAAATTTCCAGGAATTTTGAAGCCATGAGAAAAAAAATAAAAATTCCCTGTTTTTTTTCCCGGGAAAAAATTGACATTTTTGGAAAAATTTAAAAAAAATTCAGTGTGAAGTATTTTTACAAATTTAAATTCATTTTGTTACACTAGGAAGGTGGAATGCAGTGTATATAAAGGTATTATGCTTGAAATAAAAGTTATTAGTTTATTCAGTAAATACACTAAACTTGCTTTTTAAAATCTTATTTTCGATTACCAATGGAATAACACGGACTGTACATGTTAATAACATTTCAACTGTACATGAGAACAGGTAACCACCTCCTTTCCCTCTAAAGCAACACAACAAGAAACCATCAACGTAAAAGATAATCAGATTTGCCCCTTAGCACCAATAGCAAATAAAGAGGTAAGTAACTGGCATTATTTGTGCCAGTAGGATATGGACATTGATGGGTGTAAGGTCAACCTCAATATTTAAACTCCATAGAGAGGTTTAACTTTGGAGCGGTGCTGTAAAAAGATCAATTGGGAAAAGGAAAGAAGACACAACAAATACATGCAATTTAATCTCATTTTCTGAACTATTGCTCTAATTTTTCCGTTTCTTCTTCCTCCTCATAATTGTCATTTTTTTCATGGGCTTGTAAAAACCTCAGGTTTGCACGGATAGAAAAAAGCTTTGCTACCCTTTCACGGGTCAGTTTGTTTCTTGATTTGGTATGAATATTACCAAACATAGTCCAGATTCTTTCACATGCAGCAGAAGATGCAGGAATCTGCATTAAGCAAGATGCAAGAGGTGTCAGAGGTTGTTGTGCAGAGAACTTGCCACCATGTTGCAGGAGGGATATGTTTTGCAGAATCCCAGACAGCATTCCTGGCCCAAATCCCCGAAGATGTTCCATATTCTGCAACATTTAAAAGTACTTTTCCAACATCAAGTCCTAACTGTGCAGCTTGTTTTGTAATCCAGTCAAATGCAGCATCCAGGGGCGTAACTAGAAATCACAGGGCCCCATAGCGAAATTTTGTATGGGGCCCTGTGATTTCTAGTTATGCCCACCTGCTAACCCAAACAGCCCACCTGAGAATGACCCTGCATAGCCCACCATAGACTCTCTATGGTGGGCTCTGCAGGTTCTCAGGTTGGCTGGTCAAACCCTCTTACCTGTTAGCCCCAATCCACTGTCCGCCTCCTCCACGGTCGCTGGCGGGCCCCGCCTCCTCCATCACTGGGCCCTGCCTCCTCCATCGCCGGGCCCCATCTCCTCTATCGCTGGGCCCCGCCTCCTCCTTCACTGCTGACGCTAGGCCCAGCCTCCTCCTCCGCAGCTGCTGCTGATTTCACTGACTCAGCAGCAGCTGTGAGAAGGAACGTGCCGCTGCACACATCGCTGACAGGTTGTCACTGATGTGAACAGCAGCGCGTTCCTCCTCACAGCCGCCTGTGGCAGCCTGAGATGCCATAGCGTCCCAGGCGGGCCGCACGGCATCAGGGGGATGTCCTGGCCGGGCCCCCCTGTGCCCGGGCCCCATAGCGGCCGCCTGGGTCACTATAGAAATTACTCCGCCACTGAAAGCATCTGTATTCTCATCACTCACAACATCACTGCCTTTGAATTTTGGATCCAGTAGATTTGCAGCAGCGTGTATTGGACGACAACAACATTTTACATAAAGTCTCAGAAATCTTTCATTAAGGTCTTCATGTTACATAGTTTAAATATCATGCCAAAGATATATTATTTATCATTGTAAAAGAACATTTTCCACACTCCTTTTTATTTATATTTAAATTTTTCTGGGAAAAAACAAAAATGGCTTTGGAAAAAAAATGGAGAAAAAAAACCCTTTTTCCCAATTATTCAATTTTTAGTCCAGCCCTTCCCATCTCTAGTCCCCACCGTGAAGATTTTCCCCAATTTCTGTCCAAGATGGCACCAAGCCTGGGACATGAAGTGAAAGCTCCTCCCAGAGACAAGAGGTTTTATTGCTGTCTGTGTCCACGTGCTGAAGATTAAACATAGAAGAAGTCACCAGCACTGCAATCTGCACTTTATTCTTCTGTCTTTACTGACGTTGGATAGTCATCACATCACAAAGCAATGTTTCAGAACGGAACAGGTTCCTTCATCAGGCAAACAAAGTGATACATTCTGAAGATTTCCCTAAATTCTGTCCTGGTATCACCTGAGACAGAAACAGTCTGTACAGCAAAGCTTAGAGAGTGGGAGGGAGACACAGCACAACAAGCTGATAGGAGGAGACAGCAGAGAGATATGAACCCATCAGTGTGTTGCTTCTTCTCTTACTGTTCAGTCAGGGCCGGATGTACTCTCCCTGCCGCCCCAGGGCCAGGTCTTACCGCCCGCCCCTCTGCTCCCTGCCGCCCCGAGGCCGGGCCTCGGTGGCCTTGTGGGGAATCCGGGCCTGTGTCCAGTCACAGGATGGGGGTGGGGAGGGGACTGTCAGTGAAAGTGAACCTGCAGCAGAGAAAGATCAGGTCTCTCCTCCCTCGCTGTGCTGCTTGGTAAAGCTGTGTAAAAGGAGTGGATGGACAGAAATAAAAATCATTTGGGCAGGTAAAACAGCTCTCATATGTATTTAATCTGCTAATTTATCTGTTTTCTTGGTGTTCTGCTTTAAAACAACCATCTTATCCTTTGAAAACCTCTACCAAGAGCTAAGATGAGTGCAAAATCCCAGTTGGATGCCGTGAATCATTTAGGTCACACCTCTTTTGTTTAGGACAACACAACAAAACATTAGTTGGAACACACATCTCTATCACAGAATCAGTTGGCCAGCTGACAGCGTTTCTCATAATCGGAAAGGAAAAACAAAATTTGGCAAGGCAGCCGCCTGTATAAATTAACGTCAGCTTTAATAAACAGCAAACTTCGCTCCTCTGTTACAAAGCGGATACATCTACGGGAATACGCCGCGGTTCCAGCCAGAAAAATATTGCAGTTGTTTATCATTTCCCTAAAATGAATGGGCCTGCTGCATATTTCAGAGCTGGCATCAGATTATTTTTATCACGCAGAAACACTCAATTGTAGCATTTAGGCTGAAAATTCTCTTAAAGGGCAACCGCGGCCAAACAGCTGTAGTACGCCCATAAAACTCATATATAGGGACGGCTTGACCTGCCAAAAGCTTTGTGAAGCAATGCGTTTAGCCTGGGGATCAATCCAAACTTACTGTGCTACATTTAGGTGTCCATCCAATTACTAGAATCTCATATAATCTTTAACACGTAAATGTCATTCCAACATTATTTTCAATCTCTTAAATCTGCAGCTTTCATTAAAAAAAAAACCTGAAGGTCCTACCATGAGGATACTTGTTCAGGGACTTCCTGTTATAGGATAACAGCGCTCTGCCACTGTCTCCCAATTGTTCTTCTGCAATGCCACCCAGTCACATGTATTTCCGGCAGAGACTACACACAATGCACAGGTATATCCTGCAATTGTCACCATCAGCAAACCTCCCGGATTTCTGAGACATCTTCTAGCACAATCCATAATAGAAGTCACCAGCACTCGATGATGTGTGCAAGAAGTAAAGCACTTTTTATTAAATTGTCACATGCGTCATACAGCCAACGTTTTGGGGCCACGCAGGGTCCATTCTTCTGGTCGTCACTATGTCGCATTGAGGACACCATCCTGATCCTGACCAAATCTCCAACTCCATTTGCAGAAATGCAGCCCCAGACTTGCAGGGAACCTCCACCATGGTTCACTGTTGCTGCAGACAGTGGTGGAACTACCATGGTCGCAGCTGCGACCAGGCCCTGGAGTTCCGCCACTTAGAGGGGGCCCAGGACAGGAGTACTGGGCCCGTAGTAATCGCTGTGTACCAGGATATTTAATATATCGGTAACCGCTAATATCAGTACCGGGACGTCTTCCTCCTGCCCTGGGCCCTGCATGCTTCACGCTGCTCTCCTCACCTTGTTCCTGGCACAGTGTGAAGAATGATCGAGCCGGCGCAGCAGCCAATGAGTGGGAAGCGGGTTATCCCTGCCCTCTTATCACACAGAGCGGCTGCCGACCGTAGAACTGCCCGTGTTCTATGAAAAGCTCTAACTCCCTGGGTATCAGAGGCGTGCTGCTGACACGAAGAGGAAGTTATAGGGAGCTGAGATTATGAAGGGGACATGTGAGAGGAGAGTGTGGGGTCAGGGAGCTGAAAGCTGGGGACGAGAAGGAGGGAAGCTGGGGACATGGAAGAGGAGGGGATTTGGTTTGAATTGTTTTTTTCTCTAAAATGTTTTTTTTTTTTTAAAGTATCCAATCTTTTTCTTGGGGGGGGATTCATGGATTCTTGCACCGGGCCCTGAGGTCACTAGTTATGCCTCTGGCTGCAGACACTCATTATTGTACCGATCTCCAGCCCTTCGTCAAGCAAAAAGCTTCCTGCTATAGCCAAATATTTCACATTTTGACTCATCAGTGCAGAGCACCTGCTGCCATTTTGTGAACCAGCAACAGTGACCTTTAGTGTAAGCTCTTATAGAAACCATTGCATGTGCATAATTGGAGCAGCCTGTATTGTTTTGTGTATGTAGCATTTGTTGAATAGTAAAGGTATATGTTAAAATACTACTATTGAGTCAGTTTTCTTGGTTTTACTACAAGAATCAGACAATAGCTATAAAGGTTTTCTAACCCAAGCCAGGTTAGTGCTGACAATTGCTGGACCAAGGATCAGGTATCTGCTTTATGTGAGCGCTCTAGACAAAACAAGCACTCAACCCTTGCAGTGCGGGGGTAAACTCACTGCATTGTTAAGTTCTTTAAATTCCCAGAGTTCTTCTTAAAGAGAGAGTGGCAGCAGTTTTCAAAGTGCCTGATACTAGCCAATAGTGCTGATACCAGGCCTGAGTCATCTCCCTCCTGTAGGGCTACCAAAGTACCTCTGACCTTAGCCTTCACGCTCATGTTTGTAAGGTCATACTACTTTGTTCCAGAGTTTTCCTGAAGAACCAGTAGACTTCTCTTCTCAGACGGTAGAATCTTGTGGACCTTATATCAATGGTTAATTTTTTTTGTCCTCCCTATTCTTCTGACAGTGGCTATTTTAACTAAGGGCAGGTAACAATCTATCTTTACTTTCTGGAACTCTGGCACGTGCCTTTTTTCTCTCTCGTTTGCCTGAAGAAGGAACCGTGCTGGTTCCGAAGCGTTGCTGTAAAATTCTACACTATTTTTAGTCAATAAACAAGATTGACTTGGCATTGCATTGGAGTGTGAGTGACTTTCTGTTTGGACTTAGGACATGTGATCAGGCACATTATCTCAAGGGAGGAAAATGCCTTTCCTTGAGATCTCGTGAGATTACAAATGAGATTTCCCAGCTGTATACTGATGTGATTTTTAGTCAAAGGGGGGTCAAGGTCGACTTTAAGAGACTTTTGTCTGTTGGTGTTCCTATTTCTGCTCCTCTCCTTAAGGATGCGTCCTCTGGCGAAATGAATTAAAATTTCACCAGGGAAAGTCCAATTTCATACTGGTGACCACATTCAGAGTTCATGTAAAGACAATTATGAAAATGTCCCCGAGACAAGTTACAAGATACTCGTGAGTGTCTGAATCCCCCAGGATTCACTCCAATCTGAAGTATCACAGAATCAAAACCAACAACAAAATTCGGCATCACATAACACTAAGCAGTCGGTTCTGGTGACGTAAACACATTCATCTTTCAGTGAAATTTCTCATGATCTTTTTATATTTGAGATTGGCTTTCATATTTTTTTTTTAAATACATGGAAATTCAATTTGTAAACACGACATTCCATTGTTAATCTGTCATCAACAATAATTATGCCGAGAGAAAAGTGAGCAATGGGAAAATTCCACAGCTACATTGATTGAATTTAACGATTCCACTTGCAGGACTGAAGTTCAAAAGTTACTCGGAACCCAGGGAGTAGCCTGCACCGGCGCTCGGCAAATGGGAGCAATCCGTGAGATCCTTATCTCGATTGAGGAAATAATAATAATAATTAGCCGGTATAAAGCTTTCAGGAGCTGGGGGATTTATGTTTTCGTACTTAGAAGTTGAAAAAAAGGGAATCTATACAAAAAATCTTGTAGTTCATGTTTTGTGGTTAACCAAACATGCTATGAGTCAAACTATTGGAAAAGGAGTAGTAATTGAAGACACATGCTATGACATAATCATTTATACAGAGAGGAGAGGCTTCAGATTAAACGGCCTGTGGCCCGCAGCTTAGCAAGTGTTATCTGTGATTTTTTTTTCCATCCATTTATGTACTTATTTTTGCGTTAATTTGTGCCACATGTCTTCGCTAAACCTAAAAACAGCTTGGCTCTGTGAAATCAAAATGTACTGGAGCCATTTTTTATATGCTTGCCAATAGTTTGGCCTGATTTATCTGTACTTTTCCAGGTTCTAGGGGAGCAAAACAGGGACATTTCTTGAGTATTTTGGGGTTATGAAGATTTAAAGGAAAACTCTAGGCAATTTATTTTTTTATTTGTCCCACAACAGAGGTTTAAAAGGAAAAAACAAAACAAAACAGCTCTGTCTGCTATATTCACCTTCACCTCTCCAATGCTGTCACATGCAGTAATTGCATTCTGCCACTAGATGCTCTCAGTGTTTTGGGTTGAATGACACCCAGTGTATTTTAACCTGGAAGACTGAGGATACCCAGAGTACAGGGCGTCATGGACCTACCTCCTGAAGGAGTGGGTCATCATCACAGCTACCCACACTTACATATACTTATGCAGAGAGCAGTGCTGATGTAATTACCTCTGCATCATTGAGGACTTCCATTCTGAAGGGGAACCTGTGCATTAGGTTACTGGCCTAGACATCTGAAAAAGGTAAATATAAAAGAGCAAAAAAGACTGCCAGGGGGTCCTCCAGAGGGTGAAGGTGGGACACATGGGGAGTTTGAAGTTAGGCATTAATGATAATCAGTCACAATAATCTGAATCTTCAGCCTTCAATTATTGTAGTACAGCCTTATATGTCAGGGAACGTCATTAACCTGGATTTAACAGGTCCTCTTTAAAAGGAGACACCAGGGCTCTATTATACCCCTAATGTCATCTCTACCCTCTATTGAAGCTGATCGAGCACAGATTGTGCTCAGTCAGCTTCTTTCCCGGCCAGAGACTTCGTGGTTTGATAGCGCTCAGCTCAGAGCACTTACGGGTTCATATCACCCAGCAGACAATAGCAAACAGATATTCACTGATCTTCAACCATTCATAATTTAGGGGCTATATGTGACAGCTACTTACACTGCCAAAGTATTAAATCATCGTTGTACTGCCCAAAGCTACCACTTGAATCTCACCAAAGTCTGTATGTCTTGGTGCCTCAGGCTTCTATTGCAGTTCCAGTGCTAAGCACATCTACCCTATGAATCTCACTAAATGGCCACCTGAGCCCATAGCAGGGGACACCTCAGTTCTGATATATCCTCATTCTTATTGTCATCATCCAGCTGGGTAATTGCCTGCATGTAAAAAGTGCTTACATAGTTTGGATCCTTTCCTCCCACTCTAGTAGAGAAGAGATGTTTTATTTTATTATTACAGGTATCCAAAGATCAAGATATGTTATACACTGAGATGATTAATGTTTTGCAGCATGAAGTGAAGTCAGTGGCGTAACAATAGCCATAGCGACCCAGGCGGCCGCTATGCCGGCCAGGACACCCCCCTGATGCCGTGCGGGCCACCTGGGTCGCTATGGGTTCGAACGCACCGCTGTTCAG
Source organism: Nanorana parkeri (assembly GCF_000935625.1). Classification (NCBI taxonomy): domain Eukaryota; kingdom Metazoa; phylum Chordata; class Amphibia; order Anura; family Dicroglossidae; genus Nanorana; species Nanorana parkeri. Next base: position 1,718,902 of record NW_017306311.1, on the reverse strand, counting down.
ATCACCGTGATCTGTGCATCGCTGCGTTCTTTTAGGGGTGTAACTAGGAATCACAGGGCCCCATGCAAAATTTTGCTATGGGGCCCTGTGATTTCTAGTTACGCCCCTGAGTGAAGTGTATTCAGCAGGGCCAGAAGCAAGGTGTGCAGCAGTCATACAAAAGTGGCTACAGCATGCCTCTCAGGTCTGATGCCCAGAGTGTCACAACAGGGTGGACTGCTGGACAAGGCACTATGAGAGCAATGGGTGAAATGTGCCCATGTCTTCAGGGGATGGAGCCGAGTCTCAGATGCCCCACTCAGAAATCCCCATGGGTGCTGAAGGCTGTATCCTTCGGCAATAGCAAAATTGTGCAGCCCAGCAGCTCCTGGTAGTGTCTCAGAAGCAGTAAGCATGCGTTAAAGTGAATTTGTAAGATATTTCACCCTTTGCTTCATATAAGACCCTCTGGGCTTGATAAGGAAGTCTGGAACCTTGCATGATATGGGGTTGGAAGCAAGGGAAACAGATCCTACTGAATACATCTTACTGGGGCTTTATCTTCTAGTTCTAGAATGCTTTCTTTTAGTCCTGGCTATTTTTTTGTGGTTCTCATTACTATTTGGCTTCCCCTACTGGTCTCTAACATACTCCATATTCACCTGTATGCCCACACACAAGCACTAGCGAGTGTTGGCAACCTGGAGAGGCATGGCTTAGCACAACCATTTTCCCTTATAAACCAGGTTCTTTCTGTTCCCCTCCCAGATTGCCTGAGAGTTTGGTACTTTATGGGTACAACCAGGGCCAGCCTTTGGGGTGTGCGAGCTGTCGCCCTATGTGGCCGCACAGCGCGCACACCCCAAAGGTCGTGCCCACGGCGGCAACAGGGGTGCCAGGTGGCCGACAGAGGTCGCTATGACAAGTTGTAGGCAGGGCATCTTGTGTCACAGCGGCATGGCCTTGCCTCGGGGCAACAGGGAGTAGAGGTGCAGCACAGCCTGCAGCCTCTCAACGAATCCCCGCTGCTCTCCCCCGCTATATGGGCTGAGGCAGTGGGGATCAGAGGAGAAATACACTGCTCAAGCTGGGGGGGGGGGCTGAGGAGGGAGCGTGCCTGTCAGGATGGCCAAGTGGGGTGGAGAGAAGAGCTGAAAGCTGTCAGGATGGCTGAGTGGGGAGGCGAGATAAGAAGCCGCTGTCATCCTGGCAGTTTCAGGATTACAGCGGCTCTTGCGTGGCCGAGCAAAGAATCGGTTAATATGTGTAATATTTACTGATCCTCTGTGTGCAGCACAAACAGCTGAGTGATTGCTGATGGGCAGTATTCCTCTCTGCAGTGTACCCTAGGGTCTAAAGTTTTGTTTGCTGCTGTTGCAGTTAAAATTTTAAAGGACAGTAAGACTACTACTAGTAAAGCTACTTTACAACACACACAAGGACCATAGGGAACAAAAGTAGCCACACTCCAGAAGGAAGACAGTGTCAGCAACAATTCAGAGATGATTTGAGGATCTACAGCTGAGTGATACACACATAAGCTACATTTTTGTTAATAAGGCACTTGAATGTATTTTTAAGATTTAACTCCTGAGTTTAGTGTCACTTTATCAGCACATGTTTGCCTATACTCTTTGTTTATCTATGAGATACAACAAAAGACTTCAACTGGGATTCAAAATGCACAAACTTAACATAGAAAGATATATCTGACCCGAGGTCCACCTTAAGTCAAGACTATGTGAAATAGTTAGACTACTGTAGTTAACCCAATGAGTTTTTAATAGTGCTGACAATATCTCAAACAGGCATAGTGCCCATGACAATTTGAAGCCGTTGATGGTAAGAAAACCTCCCTTTCCCCCCATAAATTCTCCTTTTAAAACTATTTTAAGTTTCATCGCGTTCTTTTCATGATGTCTAGAACAATTTTTCTCACTAAAAATTAGGTGTAACCAGGGATTTGATGAGAGCTAAAATCAAATTTTTTCTTGCCTCAATGCCTTCTTTCTTTTGAGCTCGAAAATATGTTACTGGCAAAAAAACACAGATGAATACCAGTGGACTTGCTGTCAGTTCAAACTTTGGTCCTTTAAAACAAGCCACTTAAAGCCCAGTTCCAGCTCCCAACATCAGTACCCTCTGTCAGTCCACTACCCATCTAAGAGCACCGTCACACTTAAAAAAAAAAAAGAAATCTTTATACACGTTTTTTCCAGGTGTCTTCAGTCCAGTTGCATGACGTCATCTTTTCCTCCTCTTCTTCCTTCGGTAGGCAGCACCTAAATGCTGCAGCAATAAAAAGTGTGTATAGCATAGCTAGAGCTATTCTATACGGCCCTCAATAAAAGTGAAAACATAACAGTATGTACACACATACTTAGATCCTGGAATTATGTTTTAGGTAGGGATGTCCAGATACCAAGAATCGTACTTGGTACAAGTACTGATAATGTTCCAGCTTCAAGACTAGACCAAGTACAAACCAGACCAAGTACAAGTACTGATACTTGTCCAAATACTCAGATACAATTACTACTACATTTTTGTTTAGTGTCATGTGACAGTTTTGCTGAAACACTACAGACTAATGCTTTCCCGTACAATGGTGGAGTGCCAGGGCCCAGTCGCAGCTGCAACCGCTGCAACCCTGAAAATGCCAAGTATCGGCACTGGTATCTGAACATCCCTAGTTTTAAGGGTACGATGAATTAAAAAGTGTATGTTTGGCCAAAACGTTTTCTTTTTTCTATGCAAGATCTGCCAACTATAATCCTATAAGCCCTACTGGAAAAGTGTGATTTTAGTCACAGGTCCACTTTAAATGGTAACTCCAATTTGAATACACTTGGTTGTTGATATTCTAAACCAGGGAAGAAAAATAATCCATTTTGTACTTAGCGTCCATCCCCAGCCAAAGCATTTTATTTTTTGTGGATGGAGCAGGGAAACTTCTGTCAGGCTTTTATAAAAGGGTAAACGTTAAGGTCTAGTATACCTAATACCATTGACTATAGGGATAGAAAAAGTTGAACAGACAAGGTATGTTCAAACAGAAAGACAAACCAACTAACACCTGAGGCTGAAGTGGAATACCCTTAACTTTAGGAAAGGAAGGTTGTTTGTGACATGTGAGAGAGAGCAATACAAGGAGCCAATCGGTTCATGTGCTAAAAGGCCATACTGATTGGAGGCATATGCAGGGTGACATAGATGAGATCCTCACTGTACTGCTTCACCTTAGTCACAGAAAGCTTGGGCTCAGAGAATGTGGGTTGAATGATGTTGGCCAATAGGCAGAGGGCTTCTAGTGGCAGAAAAAAAAATACTGCAAGGGAAATCTCTGGCTTAAATGTGAATTTTGCAGCAAAAGCTAGTTTTGTTAGTTTATTGTTTTAATAGGCCTTTCCACTTTTCCATACTTTCTCAAATGCATACATGCCCTTTACAGAGCATAAAACAGTTGTGCCTGTGATATTATATCGTGAGAAGAGCTGCCTACTCCATTAGAATTTTTTTTGGCATGTTTATAATGACCATGTACAGGGAAAGCCTGCTTAACATCTTACACTGCGGAGAACTGCACGCTAATTAGCACTACAGGAATAGGAGATAAGGGAGCTCCTCTCCTGACAAATTTTATCTCGGTATGGTAATGACTGACCCGCTGACGGATGGAATCTTATCCTTTTATGAGGGTGAAACAGCCTGCTGTATGACTAATACTCATAACTTAACAGTAGTTTGGCCTAAGACACAGCACGAGAACGAAGATCGGCAATGACTTCACTTTCTCTCGGTGACTCACAAAGTATTTGAACTGTCATTTCATCAATTTACAAGAACATCTGTTTTAATGGGGTTTTTTTTTTTACCTTGCACTGCTAATGGAAATGTTTGGTCGGCCTTTGTAGGAAAACTCAATCTAGCTCACTTTATCCTCTAGAGAAAAATTAACATGAACAGGCTGCGCCAAATTATTTTGTTTTAATGCATTACTCCATGAAAATACTAACAAAATATAAAAGGGGAATTTGGAGATTTTTAGAAAAATATTAAAGTGCGACAGCTTGTAGTTCAAGTGTATCAATGTTTACAGTAAACCTATGGGCAGGCTATGGACATCCAAGTATTAACATAGTCTTAACAAGCAGTAGAGGAGTCTTAAAACACGCTCTGACCTTTGTAGCCTCAGGCACTGTGAAGCAGTTCATCCTCAAAGTTCACAGCAACTATACCGTTATGTACTATTTACTCAGCAGCTAAGCCTCCCCCCCTTCTCCCTCCCCTACCCCCAGCAGTGACTCATGTCTCCTTAACACAAAAAAAAAAGAAGGTAAAAGTAATCAGTAAAATGGTCAAAGATTTTTTTCTTTAAATGAAAACAACAGTTTAAGAGGCATAGATACAATTCTGTTTTGGGAAGCTCAAATACCCAAAGATGTAAAGATATTGAGAAAAAAATACCCGCTGTAGCAGAAAGATTTTTTTGGAAGGTGCCGGCCCGCTTCAAGTCCTCAACTGCTACACGATTGATTTGCCCTTTGTGACAGGGCTGTGCCTGGTTACTGTGTGATTAGGGTAAAAGTGCACCCAGGACTCTCAGCCAGAGGGGCTGAGAGGTTTCAGGAGCTAAGCATCTTTACAGGGAAAGAGCTGGCTTTGCAGTTCTTTCCAGAGTTCCCATATTCTGTATATGGATTCTAAGAGACTTGGGAGGGAGGAAATCTCCATTACTGGGTCCATGGTTTCATAGTGACCGGCACCTGTTGATTGCACAGTTGTGCACAGCCTTTAAGGGCGCTGGCTAGTGTTCAGGGCTCCACCAGGGAGACAGTGGAGATCTTAGTCCAGAAGTCAGGTGGACTCTACCCAGGAGTCAAAGTGGAGCCAGATGTGTGTGCTGGAGGCACACGAGAGACAGCCAGGGGGGCTGAGACAGCTAGTGAGAGTTACTGAGGCTGAGAACAGCCAGCGTGGGTGCAGGACAACACAACATTGAGGTACAGTCTGTGGAGCAACAGAAAGGGACCGGTGGGTCAAAGCAGCAGGATGTTGCAAGAGCGAGTAAAAGCAAGGAGGCTAAAAACTGTGTTTATTGTGCAAGAAGTGCATGGATGTGATGTTGGAAACCCCTGTGAGGGAAACTTATGTGGATTGTGAACTTTATTTTGACTAAAAGTGGGCTCTGGCCACTAGAGAGCATCAAATAACTAGGTGTGGTGGTAGGGTGACAGAGGTAGTGTCAATGAAGGGCAACAAGTGGAGGTACCAACCGAATATAAATGATGTGGCTATGCACATGCTTACTATAGCATTACCTCTTTCTAGTAAAGGTGCCCATCCTTTAAAGATACAATTCCCTACTTCTAGTCAGCATCTGTCTGAGAGGCACATCAAAAGCCCTCTCCTTTTTCACTCAGGGTACACTAGGGTCAGGTGTGGGATAAGGACAGCACAGTTTTGTGGCAGCCACAATTTCTGGGCACTGCAACCCAGCAAGTGGCAAAACATCTGCCAGCTACAGGAGTTGTCAACCTTTTCATTCCTTAGGGGAGCAGGAAGACAATTTATAGGTTTAATAATTATCACAGTACGATTCATAGTGTCAGTAAAAGTTCATATCACATACGAGGCCGTTACCAGTGGCGGATCCAAAAAAAAATCTTGTACCAGGGCCCTTTGTTCCTTAGCTCCGCCACTGGCCGTTACCACATGTAGGCCTGTATTACATCTGCTCCTGGCAGAGAGACATTATCAGTAAATGACATGTTCTGTGTCAGCCTGTCCTCCTACCGTCTCTTAGAATGCTTCCTCTAACATAACAGAACAACATGAACACCGATTCCAATACTCCAAAGATTTGTCGACAAGCATGTAAAATGATTGAGACTTTTCCTTGCCACTTCTGGGATCATCTTGTTCCTCAGGAGATAAGGTTTGTCAACTTCTCGGGAACACAGAGAGCACTGATTCACGGGGCCATTAGACCTTTCTGGAACGTAACCAGAAAAGACCATTCGATCAATAAATAAATGAGATCCTTCAGGGTCTGAGATTTCCTGGAAACGTGATTAATAAAAATATTAAACTCTTAAAGGAAGGCAGCCTGAGTCAATGTTCCACTGACCTCACAACGATGGAACAAAACAAATAGATAAGAGACTCTATATAAATGAAGTTCAAACAAGCAATTTTAAAAGGGAAAATAATATATTTTTTATTATATCTGCCTGTGTTTGTACTTTAATGCTTTTGCCACAGTAGCTTATGCTGCTCTTGCCCATTTCCTATCTATTTTATTTTTATATTGTTAAACTGAGTAAACTTGAATGTAATATGTATTATCACTCAGCTTAGTCAAAATAGTTAGGCCCCTTTCACATGGGCTGAACAGGAGGGGATCTGTGCATGGATCCCCTCCTGATCAGAGCTGTACGTATCGGATGTCATCGATGTGACATCCATGTCAATCCAGTTTTTTCATCCATCTTGCGATGGACAAAAAAAACTGAAAAGACCGGACCCCATGTCGGTCTATGGGGAATCAAATGTAAGTTGTCATGTGATCTGTTTACATCAATTACCCGGATCTGGCACAATCAGGTCCGGTACAATGGAACACTGTTCCCTTTGTTTTTCCAGACCTGGCCAGAGTCCAGGTCAACCGGGTGTAAACCCGCGCCCGCCCGTTTAGACCTGGCTGCCCATAGACTTACATTGAGCATCCAATCAGGTCAGCCTGAAAAACTGACAGGCGGACCCAATCGGACTGCCTGTGTGAATTAGGCTTAAGGAAACTAAGGGGCTGATTTACAATGGAGAGTGCATATTGCTATCTGCTAAATACCACAGTATTAATTCACATGGCGGCCTGCACTTTACAGCCTGTTCATAAAAATGTGGGCCATGGTGTGGAGCCTGCGGTTTGTCAAGTTCTCTCTTAACACAGCAAGGAGACCTCAGGATTTCGACAGGTCACATGATCAGGCTCTCCTCTTGGCTTCTGTAATAGGGCTCCGCTGGTTTTGAAGTACCGAAGTCAGCTGAGTGCTAAACACATTTGCAAAGCACATCACTCTGCTTAATAAATGTGCCTTTTTAAGCAGTGTTATAGCTGTGGTAAGGCCATGCCACTGCATTATAAATGGAGCCCTAAGTTTAACGCCACTTTTGCTGACCTCTTATGATCTTTAGCAAACATTCTAAGTCCTTTACTAAAGTTCGCAGCACAGTTGCAATGAACCTACTGCTGTTCGAATTGGAATTCACACATGGATTCCACTCACTGTTTTTTTCCTGAGTGGCAAGAGCGGACCACTGTGGTCACATGATCAGTACTGATGTTGTAATATGAGAGAAACTGCTGGGAACAGCAGAAAGCCAAACCAATGAGCTGGAAAGCATATTCCACGTCCATTGTATAAGCATGACTGTTTGTGAGACTCAACTGTACCTACTTAGGCCTGCAGTTAAGCCAAGAGATGCAATTTTAATGGTAATCTGTAGCAGGATGCTCGCTGATTGCCTGTTATACAGATAGCTACTGGGGTGGTGGGTCGTTTATAAAAATAGATATGCAATGCAAAAATCAAAGTGTGAAATAGTAAGCATTTACAAATTAAAAAAGGCAAAAAAAAAAGTACTTTCTAGATTGCTACAATAATTTCTTCCTTTTGAAGGGAATCTAAATCTTGAAATATCTTTTCTTAGTGCAAACCAGATCAACAAACTGTATTCAGAATGACCAACCTGTGCTGCATGGCAGGAACTAAAAAACTGTGTTTGTAAATGTCAAATAACCTATGTTCAAGGAAAACTTTGACAAAACCGTGAGTTTCCAAGGAGCTGAAAAGCTAGTAAGTGGGTTTACTAACTATACTGCTAAGTTTTTTTTAACAACCCAACCCTGCCACTACTGCTAAGCTGCAAAAAAGTTGAAATATATATTTTTTTGTCCCAAGGGAACGTCAAAAAAAATATCACTACCTGGAAGCATTCCTTCCTAGCAGAAGACAAATATAATGACCGCGTGTTTCCATTTTGAGTGAGTCAGGCTCGGTGAGTCAATTCCTAGCGCCATACCAGTCTATTGCCTGGAGCTGTTCCCCCTCTTCCCAACTTTCCATTCCCAGATCAGTGGAAATGGAACCTTGTTTTAAAAACATTCGGATTCTGCTTCAATTGGGCGAAAGGAAATTGTGTCATTGGCCCCTGAAGACCGCTGATGTTCATTCCAAAAGTTAAAGCATTTACTCAACCTTTGGTTAAAAAAAAAAAAAAAATACGATTTTTTTTCTTTTTTGGATATGGAAATCCAATCGGTGGTAACTTTTTCTCAGGAAGTTCAGACATCTGTAACATCATTGTTTATTTTCGTCCATGCTCAATGTTGAGCAAAAATGCAATTCATATTAACAGTGTAATGTTGGATGGAGTTTTTAGTGGAAAAAGCGGGTCAGCTGCGGGAGCGGTGTATCTTATAATGAAAGCATGACTTTTCAATGTGGTAACTCAATTCTCTTCTGCTTTCAGCTGTTTTTCACATTAATGTATGCATTCATGTTGCAGAAAAAAAAAGACTTCATAGGATGTTGAACAATCACTTCTAACAGGCTTATTTAAGAAAGAAGTGCAAAAAGAAATGCAAAGGAGCAAAAAAGTACAGTAAACTATAGGAATAGATTTAGTTTTAACATATCACTGAGAGACAGCTTCTGATTGGTTTACTGCATTCTGAACTTTGTCCTTTTGAATCATTCACTGAAGTAAACCTGAACAGAAAGGCCTCCTTATATTAATGCTACTTGCCTGTCTTTCTCTGGCCTCAATACCCTGACCCAGAACTCAACAGATCATGAAAGTCAGAGCTTCTGGTTTGCATAAAGCCAGCACATAACAAAAGCATTATTGCATTCTAGTATGCAGGAAACATCTTCATTCATCACGGCAATAGGAGTTGATGCCTTTACGCATTTCACACTACACACAGCACGGTCTCAAAAACAAGTATTTGATAAGTATTTCTGTCGCCTTAAAGAAGTTTCCTGCAGTCCCGAGTGCAGCATTATTATTGTACAGGATTTATATAGCGCCAACAGTTTGCGCAGCGCTTTACAATAGAAGACTTTACAATCACAGTAAAATTCAAGACAAGATGGTAAGGAGGGCCCTGCCCCTGAGGGCTTACAATCTAAAAGGGAGAGGCAAGGGATACATGGAGGTAGCTGGGTGGGAATGAATTGAGTCAGAATGTGATGGTTGAGTGGTTAGTTTGAGGTGTGATAGGCTTCCTTGAAGAGATGAGTCTTAAGGCATCGCCTAAAAGCAGACAGAGTGGGAGATAGACGGACAGGTTGGGGTAGAGTTCCAGAGGATGGGAGAGACTCTAGTGAAGTCCTGGAGGCGAGCATGATTATTTTTATGTACACGCTTGCTGTACCGGATTAAAACTAGCTGGCACCCAGGCACAGTCAGGGAATGTAGAACACCCACCTAAAGAGGAGAATGTTTTGTGCTCAGATTTGCATACTTGTTTTGTGCGAGTGACTCAGAAAGTACTGAAGCTATTGCATCTGCATGACAGCCAGGGAAGTAGTATTTTATAGGTCAAACAAAATTAGGCAAGCAGCATACACAAGGAATTGCACATTTATGCAGGCATTTTGCAGAGCAGTGCTGTTATAATAACTCATATGGATCACGGTCTTCAAGGTTCTGATCTCCATGGTGTTCAAAGTATAGATCTACCAATACATTAAAAATTCAACTGCACTCTGTATGAATCTTCACCATATTGAAGGGTTTATTTACAATCACCATAAATATCGCTTCTCGACTTTTTGGCTAAGATTAAGTTTAGTATCAGTTCTTACCAGTTTTTAGAGAAGAACAGCTCCATCCCTGGCACGGATGGATGCTTAGTATTCTCTGATGTAGTAGGTGGGTGCCGGAGAGGTTTCCTTTTCCTCCTGGGTTGATTCTCATCCGGTTATGCTGGGCTTGTCCCTAGTTGTAGGCAGGAAATCTGCCGGTACTAATGCCTTCTGATACGGATGGGGTTGCATTTGTCTGGCCGGAGGGTTCAGGGAGTGCAGAAGCCTCAGTGTGTGCCGGAAAATCACTTGGGTTTGGGACCCCATTTGATTCACCAGCACTAGGTCACGGTCACTCAAGCTTTATCTGCACCACACCTCTTGGGCAGCACTTCTGGCTAGTCCTGGGGAATTTTTATACTTTGGCCCGGACGGCCTGCCAGGTTTGTGCACTGGCACTTATCTATTTTAAGCACTATTTTTATACACGGATGCACTTTTGACTTCACAGATGACGGAGGGTGCGGGTACCTTCGGGGCCTGTTCCTGAAGTTGGGGCCTACACATGGGTTTCTCTTCCTCCTCCCACTAGGGGGGTCTTCCTTCGGGGTAGCCCACCAACCTAGTACTCGGTGGACCTGCTTGGCAGGTCCCAGAGGAGAGGGGTCTGCCGGCCTTTGGGTAGGGGGACCCAAGTCGTTCTTGTCCCCGTCAGGAGCCTTGCGCCCCAGGGATCAGGAAATTGTGGTCCTTCCTCATCAGAGGACCAATGGCACTTTTATGTTGTGTGTTGTGATTTCACAATTCACTTTCTTTCTTCACAGGGGAAGTTTTCGATGCACGCTCCATGGGCTTAAAACAAAAAAAAACACACATTGCGATACATGAGTCCCATGAATAAGCCACTTACGCATTTCACCATCATGGCTTAGTCATAGAGGTAGAGTTCTGACTAATCCGTGATGGTTAAATGCTTAAGAGGCTGATTCATAAGACCCTTGTATCGCAATCGTATGGCGATTGTATGAATCTTCACCAAGGGTTTATTTTACAGAGTGTGGTTGAATTTTAAATGTGGAGATATTCAAGGCAGCAGTGAGCCTCACTGACTAGCACCTGGGAGAGAGATTGTGCAGATAGTTGATCCATGGAATTTTGGAGAGACAGCTTTCCCTTTGTTTGAACTGAACTACAGATTTACCTATATTCCATATCAGAGGATTGACAAAAGTCTTTCCCCAATTGTCCATAGCACAGAACTAAATAATACAAATCTTTCACACGCTACATACGTATAATGCACACGTGTGAAAAGACCACGGTTTTGGCCAGATGGGAGTACCAATGTTGTGTTAACAGATACTTTGGTCAGCCTTTGAATTATTGATCTGATAAATTAGAAAACAGTATCGTCCCTGCTCTTGTACGGGTCGACCATGGAAACATATGAAGTTCTCTACAGCACTTTTCTGTACTGAGGGCTGTTCAATTATGCCAACCCCCTACAGCCTGTTAGATTTTTATTTCTAATGCTCATGTTACTGAGTTTAGCACGCAAGCCCTATGCTTAACACATTACACTTTTACACTGATTTTGGATTAGCAGCACAGTAGATTAGTGGTTAGCACCTCTGCCTTGCAGCGCCGGGGGTTTCTGGTTAAAATCCCACTCAGTGATTGCATGTTCTCCCTGTGTTTGCACGGGTGTACTTTGGTTTCCTTCCACACTCAAAGCAATGTTGGTAGGTTAATTGGCTCCTGTCTAAACCAGGCCTAGTATGAATGGGAGATAGGGACCTTAGATTGTAGGCTCCTTGATGACATGGACTGATATGAATGTGCAATATGTAAAGTGCTGCATAAATTGTCAGCGCTATATAAATAGCAATAATAAATCAGTTAAGTGATGCTAACCTATTTTTTGAGTTTTTAGCAGTCATAAAAATAGAAGTATGACCATCAAGCGTTAAAATTAAACCCCAGGCAGACTGTAAAACGCAACTGAATCCAGAAATGTATTAAAAATCATTACATGTATTTTTAAATTTGGCTAATACCCAAATCTTTCTTTATTGGCTTCTAGTAACCTCCTCTACAGCAGAGCTCAAACAGGGAAAAGTAGGTTTAAACTGTCAGTCAGATGGCAATGCATTACACAATGTTGTTCGATTTAACATGGAAGGGTTGTTGACAGGAGGAGGGAATGGGTTGAGCAAAGTAAAGACCTCATCAGTGTGCATGTGCTTTTCCCCTTGTCCAGACTGCAAATTGGGCGTGAGGTGGTAGCCAAGCCCTATTGCTTAACTACAGTGAACAAAGGTAAGGTAATTAACCAGGTTGTGCCATCTGACAGTCGTGTTTGGATTAGTAAACTGGCCAAACACACCTACAAATCTTTTTGTAGGTTAAACGGTTTGCATATATATATCTATTTTATTTGTGTATTTCATATTTTTTAGGAGTCTGCCTGTAATTCAGGTTTATAATTTGCACCTCACATAAAAAGATTAATTTGACAATAGGGCTACAGTAGATTCACTCCATGGCAAACCTTGCACAGAGTCAATGCAGTACTACCTTGTTAAGTACATACTCTAAAGGAAGACTAATTTAGCCAGCTTTCTTAATATAATTTGCTGGAAACCAGCATAAAATGACAACAGAAAACAAAAAGGAGTATACTAAAATTAAGCTTTTCTTACACCGTATTCCCTTTCGGATACAATTTGTGCTATTCCTGCCTATCACACCATCATAACACTTGGATGAGAGATCTTCATTCCCATTAATTCAACATGACTAGTAAAAGAGCAATGTTGCTCTCTTAATAGCCGTTTACTTGTTTGAACATGTTTTTGTTGGAAGGCCATTTTTATGAAAGTGAGTGTACTTTATCGGCACGGCCTGTGCCAGACGCATGTGGCCCAGTCAGGTTTAAAATGGACAAGAGATTGTTGTTTCAGCCTAGCACTTAATCTCCTATTGGAAAAAAAAGTTTATTCTCATTTTGCTAAACAGTTCAATATGCTTTGTAATTACATGTGTATTATGAATTAATTTAGCTCATCGAATCTCATATTGTGAAACTAAGTAACAGAAAATGAATTTAAACTTAACTGAACAATATTTATGATGAGCATAATTGTTCTGAAAATGAATGAAAGGACTGTTCAGCTTCATACCATGATTTGCAGGGGTTCATGCACAAGAACAGTGGAAAATAAAATTGTATTGGCTATATTGGCCAATTAAATTGAGCCATCACTCCTCCAGATAGGATAATTTGTTTCATTTATACAGCGCCGACACCAGTTCACAACAGTCCATTCCTCTGAGCCGGGATTTGTGGAAGACACTATCATTTAGGCTAAGGCCTAAACGCGCATATTCCTTACGCCCAGGTGTGAACCCAGCCTTAGGCTGGGTTCACACCTGGGCGTATTGAATATGCTACTTGGCTGTATCCCAATGTAAAACGCCCTACAAAACGGCCCAAAGAAGTACATGTACTTGTTTGAGCGTAGGCCGCTTTGTAGGGCGTTTCAGACGGGCGGAAATACGGAAAGGTGTGAACCAGACCCATAGAAAACAATGGGATTTTCATGTTTGTACGTTTTGTTGAGCGTTCATAGAGCGTTGAACGCGCGACAAAACGTAAAGGTGTGAACGGGGCCTAAGAGTTGCAATTCTGTAGAGCACAAGAATGTCAATTGCCTCACAGGTCTTAGCTGTCTTTAACACTTGCAGCCTACACTTACTTTATTACCTAAAGCCTATTTAAAGTGACACTAAACACAGGAGTTAAAACTTAAAAAAAACGTAAAAAGTACCTGAACTATAAAAAAAAATGATGATCTTATTTGTGCATCACTCGGCTGTAGATCCTCAAATTATCTCTGAATTGGTGCTGACACTGTCCTTCCTTCTGCAGGGTGGCTACTTTGTTCCCCATGGCCCCTGTGTGTGTTGTAAAAAAGGCACCGCTTCAAGCTCACTCCTGTGATGGACTACAATCTCAATACCAATTAGTAAACTAACATTTTATATATTGCATTTCTTTAGTACTCACATGTGGTAGCTACACTAGTTTTCTATTTTACGTTCCTCAATTTTCAACTGGTAACTCTATAAGCAACATTTCCGGTCCTAAGATGACAGGATGATCACTGGATTGCATCTATGAAAGAGCAGCATTGTCCCCCTATTACAATAAGAGGGGGGTTGTAGTCGTACTCGCCCAATATGGCCAGGAAGCCGGCTCTATGCTCCCTCCTCACCAGGGAGCATAGAGCTGGCTTCCCGGCCAATCAGGAAGCCAGGCAGCGTGTATTGACTTGCCACACGGCTTACTGATTGGCCAGCTTCCCGACCAATCATATAGCTGGGTGGCGAGTCATTACCTTGTACCCCGGTTTCCTGATTGGCCAGAAAGCTGGCTCCATGCTTCCTCGTTACCTGGTGACGAGGGAGCATGGAGACGGTTTCCCGGCTAATTAGGAAGCTGAGCAGAGAGTCATTACACGCCGCCCGGCCTCCCTAAATGGGACTTCCGGTATTTCATATCGGCTAGTACGGAAAATAAAATATCGGGACTCGTACTCGATACCAAAAAAAATTGATTGGTGCATCCCTATACTGTATTTCGGTTCTCAGGATATCCTTTAGGTGCATGGAGCTCAACAGCCACAAAGCTCTTTAGCCACAGACTGTGAAAGAGTTGTGTCAACCAAGGGTAGAGTAAGTTTATGAACTTATGCTTTGGTAAACTGGGAGTACTTGCTATTGGGAAGTCCTACCAGTTTATTATAGTTGAGATGACAAGTGTGCTTTAACTGTATAAAGAGACAGGCTGTAGTAAAAAATCCCCTCTAAAGCCAAAAGACATCAGTAAAAGGCTGGACATGTAAGTACGTTCAGACTCACAATGACTTTAGTGTGTGAACCAAACTAACTTGCGCTAATGGAAATAGTAAAACTAAATTAAGATGGATTAAAATGTAAATTATAGTTGAGATGACAAGTGTGCTTTAACTGTATAAAGAGACAGGCTGTAGTAAAAAATCCCCTCTAAAGCCAAAAGACATCAGTAAAAGGCTGGACATGTAAGTACGTTCAGACTCACAATGACTTTAGTGTGTGAACCAAACTAACTTGCGCTAATGGAAATAGTAAAACTAAATTAAGATGGATTAAAATGTAAAATTAATATGACCCCGGAGCTAAAATTTCTAAAAGGAAAAAAGCTGCTGAACTCAGGCTAAAAGCCTACAGAATAATGGTGTAATGAGGTGTACAGCGCTAAATGCCCTTCAGGAAATTAGATAACGGTAGGGATCATATGGTGTCACCTCCGTGTCAAGCAATCGTGAAAAAGTGTATATATAATAAACCTGGGACCTGTCATCCCTTGAGAACGTCCATGTGACGAAACGCGTTGGGGCGGGCCCACCTTTACATTGTTCCAGTCCTTTTTTGCACTCAGATTGAGTGATTAGCCGGCTTTCCACATTGATTTTTATGGAATTTTTATAGAGCGCTTGTTTGTCTGTATTTATTATTTTGGACCCATTAAAGTTGAACTTACTACGCTATGAGCGCATTTCTTGTGTTCTTTGTCCGGATGGATACCCAATAGAGGAGACCTAACAACAAAGATTGTAATCCCTTCACCTCGGAGAAGCAAGCGGGTTCTGTAGCCTGAGGCTTTCACCAAACGGGAGAAGAGGACATACATCTTCGGCCTCCATTGGATAAGAATAAAGGCTTTCGACCATCAGGGATCTGGTGAGTGCATTCCCTAGAGGGGACCTGCCTGCTTTTTTCTTCTATTGTTTTTTCGTTGGACACTTCACAATATTGGACATTTCTTTTGATTTTGATTCTCATTCTTCCGGGCTTTTTTGTTTTGAAGATCGGAGAGCTTTAAGAACTTTGGGTGCATTTTTTATATTATAAGTGCATACTTCTACTTATTTTCAAAAGAAAACACAGACTGTTTTATATTGTGATATTTTTATTTTTCACATATATGACATGTTTATTTATTTAATATTTTTTCACAATAATATTTTTTTCACATATATGACACATGTTCTTTGAAAATTTTTGTTTATTTATTTAATAAGGTTCATGTATGACATGCTTTTTATGACACATTTTATAACGTATTATAAGTTTTTACACAAATATTATTTATACACTTTTTCACGATTGCTTGACACGGAGGTGACACCATATGATCCCTACCGTTATCTAATTTCCTGAAGGGCATTTAGCGCTGTACACTTCATTACATCACAATGACTTTAGACCCAGTTTCTGCCCCCCCAAAAAAAGAGTGATCTGATTGGACAGTTGTTTCACTTTAGGCAGTGGGGGTGCAGATATTTGGGGTAAATAGCAATTGGGAAGCTTTTATAACATTTCTGATCATTTGTGTCCAGAGAACAGTAATTGATAGTGCTTTTGGCTACTAACTACATAGCTATGAGATGGTCATTTGACCTGACCAAAAATGGCCAGATAGAGAAAATCACATAGAAACCCTGTCCCCATACGATCTTCTCATAGGATTAAATTATTGTATGCCAAATTACAGTTTTACATTTATTTCTCTCCAAAATTATATAAATATATCAAACAATCTCAAGTTTTCTACTGGATGCCACCTTCATGGACGTAACATCAGCAGCCCCAAGCAGACTTGGAACACTCACTCAAAATTACACTTGTTAGGATTTCCCTGCTATCATTTATGTTTGAGGTTTACTAAACACCCTCTCATTTATCGGATGATAGGGAAGGAGAGGCAAAAAGCAGAGCAGTGAATAGTGGCAACAATGACAACTCCTCCACACTGCACATATTACAATCAGCTCCTGCTTTGCATTTGTGTGCACCAAGGACTCTGCTCCACCTGGCACTTACTTTATAAATTGCACAAATAACAAATCACTGATCTTGCCCAAATTCCTAACGTGAATAATGGTGTAATGAGGTGTACAGCGCTAAATGCCCTTCAGGAAATTAGATAACGGTAGGGATCATATGGTGTCACCTCCGTTCCCTTTGCTAATGAGTAGCTGTGCAGGCTTCTGCTGTCTGCCTACATAGCAGGGTGGAGGGGGCAGGAGCAGGGGCTGACACAGATAGCAATTGACACTCCCAGGACGTGGCCAGATTCATAATTAAGTTACACAGGTCACAACATGGGAAAAAACCCATTAAAAT
Source organism: Nanorana parkeri (assembly GCF_000935625.1). Classification (NCBI taxonomy): domain Eukaryota; kingdom Metazoa; phylum Chordata; class Amphibia; order Anura; family Dicroglossidae; genus Nanorana; species Nanorana parkeri. The sequence continues at coordinate 1,701,878 of NW_017306311.1, read as the reverse complement.
ACTGGAGAAGCATGCAAGTGCTAATTATCCTCTACTGCTGCAAGATTTCAAGAAAAAAAAAAAGTAAGGTCTGGTCACGGGTCTCTTTAATAAACGGGTATATTCAATTCATCCTGTCACAAATGTATTAAATCACTGAGCAGTAAAAATTGTTCTTTATGCTAGGTTGGGTGCAGATTCTGGACAGCATTTTGCCTACAGGGTAAGCCACAAAATGAATAAATGGTTTTTGAAAATCACTGGTGATATGTTTTTTTTTCCCCCCTCCAAACTCGCACAGATAGTTATTTAATTTATCAAAAAGAAACATTTGCAAATGTGCTCTCCCCACATTCTGACATCTTCCATGAAATCTCTCAAAATGTTTTAAAAACTTTTGGATAGATTGAGGTAGGGTTAAAACTTCTGTCTTATCGCTGCCTGTGTACCAGTTTGGGAGTTTTTTTTTTCTGACTTCATGTCTTTTAGGGCAAACCCCTACAAATGGGGACACACAAGAAAAATATATATTTTTTAATTAAGTGACAAACAAAATAAGCCTGTTCCCATAAAGTAAATACTCCTTTCTGCTGCTTATTCCACTAAAACAGCGCTCTGACTCCCCACTTCACTACAGGACACAGTAGTGATGTGAAGGAGGGCAGAAGGAACCCCTGTGCAGTGTGGGGGATGTCGGCGATTTCTCTTCAGTGGTGTGTCGTTTAGCGGCAAGTACTTTCTTGAAGATACTTATTTTATTAGCAAGTTTATTTAAGTGACAGAGTTGCTTTAAGAGCCTTCAGCAAAAGGGCCCTGCATATTTTTTTTGTTCCCTTCTTGTGTAAACTTTGGATCGAAAGCAATACAGTACAGGCAGCATTCAGTCCCTTACACCATTAGGTCTGGTATATTTCGGAAAAGAACAGATGTAGATATGGTGGCATCAGCTTCAAAGCACTATCTTTCGAGACACAGTTGACACACAGCCGTTGTTTAACATGTGAATACAAAATTTATTTAAAAAGGGTTTGCATTACTGTGTTTGGGCAGAGTCATCCGGCAACTTCTTTAAAATCCAAGACCTCAGCTGCTCCACTTCCTGCAGGCCGAGTTCATGATAAAGATTGGGAAAGCTGTGGAATGATGATGAAACACCCACGTCTTTCAAAAAAGTGTTTGTCCTTTCTCCCCATTGATGAAAGACTAGCTGGTCGGACTGTCCATGGCACTGAAAGAGTTCAGGTAGACTTTCATGACAGCCTTCAAGTTCCTGGGAAAAAAAAAAAATAGAATTTTTGTAGACACCATAACATCCTCTCTCATCCATTAAAGGGGCATTTGAATTTTGAAACCTTTGGGTATATACCCAAACCTTTGGGTTATACCTACAGGAGGGCTGGCAAACAAAAAACTGTAGGTCTGCCCACGGTAACGTCTCCCACTCTCAGCATGTCTCAATTTTGTAGCAAAGCAGTACAGAGAGCATGATCATAAAACACAGGAGGGGTAGGACTTGCCACTCTCAATTGACTTACAAAACTATTTTCTTTGTTCATTGAGGGACACAATGTTTTCAACCTTCAGGGCATCCAAAATCAGTCCAAATGAGGTATGGGTGACACAGCAAACAACTGCTAACAGGCCCAAGAAAACAGAAAACTGCCTTCAGCTCAAAGAGCTGCCTAAAAGGACCTTACATCTACCTGGGAAAATGTGTGAACAGAAGACCAGATGGCAGTTTTGCAAATCTGCCTCAAACACCACCTAGTCCCTATGGAGACCCCAAAACAGTTCCTTGCAGCATAAGGCTGCTACTTCAGATGCTCGCTTTGCAGAGGTGATGGCTACAAGAAACACAACCTTGTGGATTCTGATTTCCTGGAATGGAACGGTCTAAATGAAAAGGGCAGAAACCAGACCCATGATGGTGCCGACAGCCAGATGCTGGTCCAGATCCAAAATTTGTCCAGAGAAATTCCAGGGGTGGAAGCCACAAGACTTCACTAACTGGTGGCTCTGCCTCTCTAGAGCCAAAGTCAGCTGTGCCCACCCCTTCCCCTCTCGTCCCTCCAGTAAACACTGGAGGAACCGAGAGGGGAGCAGGGAAATCGCTGCGCAGAGGGGCGACCAACTGTCACCGCTCTTTGTAGGAATAAGCTGTGAACTGAGTGATCAGTGGTTCGTAAATGCTCACCTCTCAGTATATGGAGCCGACAGCTGAAGGGTCCCACGGTGGCTCTAAGTATTGGGTAGAGTATATTTGGACAATTTCTTCTGTGAATCTTTACTGACTACAAATGGCACATCATTGTTTTTGCTAATGGTTTGGTAAACTGTGAAGTATGCCTTCCATGTCCAATGATAAATCTTTGCTAGAAGTAGATTTCCTAGCTTTCAGCATTGTAGCGGGGTCACATGTTCCGGTTCCTCAGAACCTGGGCTTTAACAGTTTGGAGCATAAGATCCTGACAATCCAGTAGAGCTCATGGAGCATCTGCCAAGCTGGTGCATAAAAATGTGCCTGTACTAGAGTGCAGCAATGAGGATCACCGGAATGCCCTTCTGCTCAATCCTGCAAAGCGCACAAGGAAGGTGTTTCAGGGGAGGAAAGGCTTAGATCAGAGTGGAACGATTCCATGATACCACTGCTTCTGCTAGAGAAACCCTGTACCTGGAGACAAACCTATCCAGTTTGTTATTCAACCTGGAGGCAAGAAGATCTATATCCAGCTTCTCCCATGATATAGGTCCTGAAACACCTCCAGGTGTAGGGGCTCTTTTCAAGTAGAAGCAGCAGCCGAGAGATGCTTCCTCAACGCTCTATGGTGGGAGAGGGAACAACATTCCACACAGAGGATGACGTCAGCATTCAGTTCGCAGCAGTCTTCACAGACAGGGCAAGTGCTGAGGCAATGCCAACAGCTCTGAACTTGAAAAGTGCTCCGCAGCTAACTTTTACAAGAACAGAGCTTTGTAAGCACTCTGCTGAACCTAGTGTCTGAGAGTAATTTTTAAGTTATCCCTGTGCGTCCAGTAGGGTCCAGACTCCACGCCAAAAAGCTGCTAATCGAAGAGACGAAGTTCCAGCAGCAATGTAGGGTTAATAGATAAAAAAAAAATAAAAAAATAAAATTGCAAAAAAGGTGCTAGCCTATCTAGGTAAAATACAAAATTAGCCTTAGCACTGCAGAGCTATATATAGCCATAAGAAAAGAAGACGTCTATTCTTCTAGGACAAAATAAAACTGAGGCATGCTGGTATTGGGAGGCGATATTCTGGGCTGGCCTATAGTTTTTCTTGTTTGCCAGTGTTCAGTCCTCCTGTAGACAGCAGTATAACCCAAAGGTTTAGGACTTTCTGTGGCCTTTAATGGATGAGAAAAACCAAACCAAAAAAAAAAAAGTATAGGCAAAACAGAATGGTTGAAATATCATGTTTTATTGAGTACCTGTCAAAGTTAAAAGTAGGCTAAAATTACATATATGATTAAGCCATCAGTGGCATTAACACAGCAGTTTTTATTTTTCAAACTCGCTACTTTAACAAAAGTTTTATTATCTGTTGCCAGTATTTTTCCAGGTTAGTCTTGGAGTTGAGCTTTAATTTGCTTATCACTTACTTAAAGTCCATTTAAAACTTCAAGCGGACCTTGCAGTACAATGCAAGAACCATTATAAATGTCTGGGCCCCCGCTCCAAAAAACAAACAAAAAAAACAAAAAACGTATATACTTGCTTTTGCCCCGTCTTCTGTCCATGGCACCTAGGTGAGGGTGAAGACATACGGCTTGCAGCAAGATCCTGGGAATGCAGAGCATCTCAAAAAAAGGGGATCTTGCAATAGACTGAGTACCTTTTCACAAAATCTGGCCTTTTGCACATACCAAGAGCTTGAGATTTTTTACTGGGGAGGGGAACAGAGATATTACAAGTGGACCCCTCATTGTACTACACAGTCTGCTTGAGGTGTTAAATGGACTTTAGGTACTCAAAAAACAAAAAAAATCCCAACACCAGGAAAGGCCTCGTTGAAACTGACATTCCCCACATTAGTGTGCACACTGGCACTTTAGCTTTTCTAAAAACAGATGTTGTCTGGGAAGTACAGTATATGTAACCTTTGTGCTTCCCAGATATTCCTAAAAGCTTCTCAAATGGATCTAGTGCGCACAGAATAATATGTAAAGTCTGAATAATACCATTGAAAAATCAATTACATGCATTTATGTGTTTAGAAATGTGCTCTAAAATGCAGGTTCGACACTGCCAGTGTGAATGAGGCCTTCCACTTTTTTTTTTTAAAGAAACCGTCACCTTGCCCATTCAGGCAAAAGTGACTGGGTCTACCCAATAGGCCTGAGCACTGCATTATGAGAGGTACCATATTCTCCCATTTCTGAAAGCACTGCAATGTTGGCCATTGAAGGAGATTGGGCATAGTATTGGTCTTGGGGGATTAAATTAGAAACTGACACTTTGCCCTGAATGGGCAAGATGACTCTAAACAGTTCTAGCAACTGAAAAAAAGAAGAAGAGGTTTAAACCATATAGCGAGGAAAATATTTGATCCCCTGCAGATTTGCCCACTTACAAAGAAATGAAAGGCCTATAATTTTTATCATAGGTGTATTTTAAATAATAGAGACAGAATATTAACCAAAAATCCAGAATAAATAAAAATAAACTTATGATACAAATGTTATAAATTGAGTTGCAGTTCAGTGAGTAAAATAAGTTTCTGGATTTTTGGTTGATATTCTGTCTCTATTATTTAAAATACACCGATAAAAATTATAGGCCTTTCATTTCTTTGTAAGTGGGCAAACTTACAAAATCTGCAGGGGATCAGATAATTATTTTCAACACTGATAAAAGCGGACAGTTGTAAGCCCCCTTGTAGTGTTATATGGTTTGTTTCAACCCCTGTAACTGCAACTTTTGCTGCACAGCTCGGTCTGCATGCAAATCAGGAAAAATAAAACAAAGCCTGGATTAACTGAAAAAAAAGAAAGGAACACTATTATCATTACAGGTATTGATCATATCAACCATCTCTTGCTCACCAGCCGCACACAAGTTCAGACTGAAGGACTAAATGCGCACACATGTTGACATTGTATTAATGGTGCTTAGAGTTTATCTTGGGCACTGCCAAAGATGAGCCTATCTGCTGCTGGACAGCAAACAGTTTCTCTCCATATGACCAACACATGCAGCACAAAAACTATACCGCTGAATGAGTCTTCAACAGGCATATTGGTCAATGTCCAATATGACCAAAATCAGTCATAAAGGGTAATAATCTTAGGTCTCTGTGTACCAAACTGAGAAATTACTTTGTACTCATTATTTGCGGATCATGATCTTTGGTCACTATTAGGAGCATATTCCAATTACCTTGTAAACAACTGAATTTTCATTGAGGAAGCTAGAGAGAGCAAACACCCCGGCAACATCTCTATGGTAACGATACGCCAAATGCATGGACATGGCTCCACCCATCGAAAACCCACCTGCAGAAAAAAAAATAATATATAAAAACATAATAAAAACAAATAGTTATTCCATGTCCACAACATCAGTCATCTTCTAAGTCATCTTCGTGTTCTAACATCTTACTACACGAGTATACTAAAAAAAATTCCTTTTTTTGATGCATCATAGTATTTTAGGGTCGTGGTGCTAAACTTTTTACTCTGTACCCCAACAACACACAGTTACTACAGGTTTAAGCACGGTCACATAGGGAGGGGCGGTGACATCACCAGTCTAGGTATAAATATAATTAGCTCCTTATGGTAAAACTAAATTCATTTTAAATTTCAGGTTGTAACAACAAAAATGTGGTTGTGGTCGAAGACTATGCAAGGTGTTGTATGCAAATAAAAAAACAAAAAAACAGTTGGCATCATCACACTCAGACCTGCCATCTTCTTCTGGTGCTCTGTACTTGCTAGTGAGGCCACCCATTGCATTTGGTGGTCATTAGAGAGGTGTAGGGTTGGGAGGATGCAGGCTGAACCATGCAGCTCTGGTTGCCATGTGTTTACTGGAGAGCCCAGGATCCTAGACCAAAGTGAAAGGCCGGACCTGGGGCCACATGTTTGCGTCTAAAATGGACTGCATGTGGTTTTAGACATTAGCACACCAACAGCATATACAGGACAGCATTTGGGAGTTTACCGGCTCTGCGTGTTGCCTTGACTTGCTCCTTACGTTTTTATTGCCAACTGAACAAATAAAAAAAGGTGAAAGATGAAGTAAGCTTTTACCCTACTGTAGCAAATCACCATTCTTTTCCTACACCAGTTTATAGACAAGCTGTTCCTCTGCTGTTCTGATGCCAGAGGGCACAGAGAGGGCGAGAGAAGACGATGTAATGTAATGTAATACTATAACATTAGCTCTCACTTTCTACTCTATCGCATATATTTTTTATGCATGACATTGCATAAGACGTTTCATCGAATCAAGCCATTGAAATCTCATTACTTTGGAGAAAACCAAAAGTTACATTTTACACCCAGTTAGTCACAATCTGGCAAATAGAATCTGAATGACTCACTAGCAATCTTCTGTAATGCAGTCACCTCCAGCATCGAATATTAAGCAAGGATACTTTCATGTGGTGAACACAACACAAAGACAGCACAAGGGGGGGTACCCCCCCCCAAAAAAAACCTTGTAGCCTCTTTAAATGTAATTTTCCACGGAAAAACCTGCAGCGTATCATTCAATAACACTGCCGTCCCAAGGTATAGACTGTAGTAAATTCTTTGCAGACAGTGATTTCAATAAATATTTATAGTTTGTGGCAAAATTTTATGATTCACCGAGGTCGCATTTCAGGGGCTCGATTGACATGATGCATAAAACACATGCTTAGAAAAAAAGGATTGCTTTCATTTTTTGCAAGTGCGATCACGGTAACTGTAATATGTGTCTTCCTTGGCACGACACACAAAAATGGTCAAATAATGACCTACCATCTTATGAAAAGTAACTGTTCCGCATTTCATAATGTCTTAGCAAGAACAGAAGGTAATTTCCTGACAGAAGCCAAAGTTCTTTCTTACCGTTCATGACATCAGCACTGAACTAGGTAGACTGTTCCGATGTGCTCATTCCAATCAGCTTGGATAAGGCTTTCGTCTACGAGTTACACATCTGATCTCTAAAAAATGTGGTAAGTGTTACGAAGGGAACTACTGAATGTTGAGCTAAAGTAGTTGTGCTCAACCGACGACTAGGGAGCCATATGTGGCTACCTCAGTAGCCTTCAAAATAAGGTTTTGTACAAATTCATTTTGCGCTCTTCCTTTTAACCACAGATCATTTTGGAGAAGGTGAACCTAAAAAACTGCTTTAATATAAATTACAATTGCCATAACTTCCACTCTGTAAAGTGTACATTTTGAACTAGAAACTGTATGGAGACATAAGATGTATTACACATCAGGGAGCCATTTCTTAAACTTTAAGCGGAAACAAACTGCTGACCAACTGCATCACCGGCCGACCTCGTTGCTGACCAACTGCATCACCGGCCGACCTCGTTGCTCCACCCCCGGCCGACCTCGTTGCTGACCAACTCCACCCCCGGCCGACCTCGTTGCTGACCAACTCCACCCCCGGCCGACCTCGTTGCTGACCAACTCCACCCCCGGCCGACCTCGTTGCTGACCAACTCCACCCCCGGCCGACCTCGTTGCTGACCAACTCCACCCCCGGCCGACCTCGTTGCTGACCAACTCCACCCCCGGCCGACCTCGTTGCTGACCAACTCCATCCCCGGCCGACCTCGTTGCTCAGGGTAGAATTACAGGTATTCCTCATTTAATATAGTAAATAATGTATGCCTTTATGCTCCTTGGCCAACTGTGCATCAATAACCGATGGTTTATTGCACAGAAAAGACTTAATATTATAAAGCCATTTATTCCCAACGACATACAGCTGTTTCAGTTGTTGGACACCATCAGTATAGTGTATGTAAACCATGGCTTCTATTAAGTAGGGCCAGCTACAATGAGAAAGTATAACCAGACATCATATGGTGAGGTGTTTGAAATGGTACCAAAAAGTCCTCCACTGTGAAGAACAGTAGAACCTTCTTAAAACAGAAGGTATCTTCGTTTCCATCACAAATCCCAAACACTAGCAGGCTATTACATTTTAGGATAGTGGGCAAAGCTCTGGCAACTGTAAATTCAAAAGACATAAAAGGTCGCACCCCAGCAATTTCGTACAGGTCCAGATATTACACCAGTGACACAAGGAAATAAATGAAAAGCACATCAGTTATTCAGATAGTCTTGAACTGCAGCAGACCACCCACCACTTTTCATAAGATACACCTCAGGGAGGTAGAAATATCATTTTAGGGCAATCATTTACAAAAGAAATATAGCCCAGTAAGTGTAAGATAACGGCATCGTCATATTCATTGAAATACCTTTTCTATCCCACCTGAATGATCTCTAAATACATGATAATTTGCAGGGGAATCCTGACAGCCCAATCTTGCTCATATGGCAATATTAGTCACTGGCTTCAAAGGTGGTGTAAGGAGAGAGGCGCCAGAATATTAAGTACCAATGATAACATGTTGGGTACATAAACTATTTAAATGAATGGGAAAATGTGCCCAGTCCAAACACAACTATCATGAAAATGATTGAGCAACAGGCCGTTAACAGGAACAGATTATAAAAGAAATATGGAGACAGCTATTGCCGAGCTCCATTTATGAACATGCTGTTTGCCTGACTTTTGTTCTGGTACTTTGAGCCACTTATCTGGGACATATATTTGCATAAGGGCTGTCAAATTTTTTCTGACAATCTGAATCTGCATATTTTTTCAGGTCAGTGACTCAAAGTTGAAGCACGTGGGTCAACAATGGCAACCCCTAAATCTTCTCACAAGCTGGTCACTTTAAAGAAGTGCATTTTCAACACACCTTAGCTCCTCTGATATCTAGCAACTCAAGAATGTATTTAGCTACACGTTTTCAGCTTTTCCTCACCCCTGCTTTCCCTTGAACACTATACTGGGAAAGTAAACATTTGTCAGCTCAGATTCCCTTTGATTGCCTAAAAACAAACAATTGCCATCTGCATATGCAGCGCTGTCCACATATGGAGTTATATACTGAAGAAAGCAGCCACTATAGCTCTTAGGTGTGTACTCGGCCTAGCTAGCCCACAAATGGCCTTCAAGGTTAAGCAAGGAGAATGATGCACCTAAGGAGATGTCAGCTTTCAGGTAACACCAGAAAACATTGTCAAGGTTATTTATTTTCCCTCTATCCCCACCGAACATTTTTCATAAAGGCTTTTTGAAATACTAAACTGAAGGCATGTGCTTTACAGGCAAAGCACTCACTACAGCATTTCTACTTTAAGCCCAACTCTGGGCTCTGTGCTGCCCCCCTTCCCCCCAGAAAACCTATTTTCACCTTGAGCCTTGCCCTCCAGCAGCATATTATGCTTTTTGTTAAGCTTATGATGTCTTTTGGCTGGTCAAGTGGCATGCTGGGTCCTTTTTACTTTGGTCTTCTCTTGACGGTGTGAGCTCCTGGACAATGTAAAGGCTCTGTTCACACCTAGGCGTATCGAATATGCGCGTTACGCGACACATTTTTACCGTGATTCGCGGTAAAAAAAAAACGTTTGAGGGCTACTTGGCTGTATCCCAATGGAAACGCGCGACAAAAACGCCGCAAAGAAGCTCATGTACCTTTTCAGGCGTAGGCCATTTTGTAGCACGTTCAGATGGGCTGAAATACGGCAAGGTGTGAGCCATACCCATAGAAAACAATGGGATTTCATGTGTGAGCGTTCGTAGAGCGTTGAACTCGCTACAAAACGTACAGGTGTGAACCAGGCCAAACAGTAGAACTGATGATCATGGTCTTACCCAATAGAATCCTGTTTTTCTGTATTCCAGATTCCGTTTCTTCTCTGATTAAATCTGTTAAAGTGCTACACATGGAGTCTACGGATTCAAGGTGCTCAGCGCTGTCTATAGAGATTTTATATCTATCAAACCAAACGTTGGACATTGCACCCATCATGGGCGTATAGGGCCTAAAAGAAAAAAACAAGAAAAAAAAAAAAAAAAAACACAATGTTGAGGTCAGCCAATGAGTCATGCAAATGCCTATATAAGTTGATGCTAAGAAAAGGGAAGACTGATAAGCAATTATTTATAGCAAATGAGCTTCAGAAACAAGCCCTCACTGACCCTGCATTATACAATAGGATGCTGAGGGACCGTCCACAAGCCGGAGGGGAGATAGGCGGGCACCAACTGCTGGGGGAAATCAGGTAAGTAAAATATATTTTACAGAGCTTCCGTAGACATAAACACGCAGTTACCCTTGCAGTGGGGTTACCCCCACACGGCAAGGGTTCTTTTTGTTCTTTCCCCAGAGATAGGTTTTAAAGCTTGCATAAAATTTCAGTCATTAGGTCCAGCAGCAATACTCACCTTCAATCCAGAGCTGTCCGTAGTACCTCTTCTTGGCCACAAAAAGTCCTGTCTTCAGGTTGTGCGACGTACAGCATTACTTACTCCAGGAACACTGAGGACTGCTCTGTAAATGCAGGGTGTCATGGACCCGCCCCCTGAGCATAACCATGGAGCCCTTCATTTACAGCGTTATCAATGCAGACAGAGGCACTGCCGTCATGTCGGCGCTGCTCTTTGCCTCAGGTGAGGACAGAAGAGTACCCAATGGCATCACTTGACCGACCTGAAGACTTCGGAAAAGGTAATAAGACATAAAAAGCATAACATACAGCCAGTGGGAGTCAATTTGTGGTGTAAGCCTGGAGTTGTGCTTTGAAGTACAATTAAACTCTCGTTTTTTTGCGTACATCTACTGCTAGCAAGCAGTAGATATATGCAAAATCATGAAAAAAAATAAAATTAAAGTTATATTCAAAAACATGAAAATTAAAATAAAATTTAAGTTACGAAAAAGGTAATTACTTATCTCTGTCCCCGCCACTCGCTGCCGCCTGAAGATCTAAAGCTTCTCGAGCGGCCGTGCAGGAAGATGAGCGGGCGCATGCGCAGTAGAGATCTTCGGTGGGGAGAAGAGGAGAGGCACAGTGGAAGTAAATGCACGCAGCTGGGAGCATGCATGTTGGACAGACACGTGGGACAGAAAGAGACAGGAGTCTGTGCTGGATCAGAGACAGACCCCAGTGCTGGAGGGACTCCTGAAAACTACTGGAAAGAAGATGATCGGATCAAGAGGCATCATCTAAGGTAAGTCTTTAAAGCAGCATTGGGGGGAGGGGGACATTTGTGACTTTAAAATATTGACAGAGTAATGCAATGCCACTGTGTATTTTTACAAACACCTTATATTCCATATCTACATGGTATTAAAAAAAGCCATCATATTTTGTTATCCATATAAAGAAAGAAAACCCAAAACACAAGGGAGACCATATAAACTCTAAACACCCCCCACCTAAAATCGACAGACCACTTAATCTTGCTGACTGGGGTAGTACTATCAAATAAAAAAAAAAATATCTGATCAAGAATGAGTGCCTAATACAGGATGGATGACATCCTAAGGGTGTAGCAATATAAATGCTTTCAAAGAGGATTAATGTCTAATTGACACAATTTGCTTTGATATAAGATCAAGTATGAACATCTAAAAGTAAAAAAGGAAAGAACAGGAATATCAGCAAAATTTAAATGCTTATTTGAGCAACTGCACACAATAGTCTGTACTGTGCCAATGTTACATTTGATCAGACTGTAAGCAAAGTGTCATTAAACACCACGCTGTATGCCATCTTAAACCACAGGACCGGCCTTAGTGAAGTGTAACATCATGTCAGACACAATTTTATCAGATTACATTCTGCCTGTTCACCTACAAGCTTTGAACTATGTTGATTTAAAATACTGAAACACTAGATTATTAACCTGAATGTGCAAACTCAAAAGGAGTATTCCAAACAAAATAAAATTAAAATGACACACTGGCAGGTTACGTGTCCCCTGGAATTTATTTTTATGAAAGAAAGAAATGGAAGAAAGTGTACTTTTAAGCACGCCTTAGCTTGTTTAATATAAGCAGACAAATCTAGCAAGTTTGCAAATACAACAAGCCTAAGCAACTGTATTTATTAAAGCAGAAGTCCGGGGAACATTTAAAATTAACCCTTGCAGTGGGACTACCCCCACACTGCAAGGGTTAAGTGCCGTTTTCATCTACAAACCAAAATAAAACAAAAGTTACCTGTCCTCTGAGCTTGCTTGCTCTTAGACTTGTTTTCCAGCCTTGCTACCTCTCTGCTGCAGCGGTCTAAGGATTCTGGAGTCATCACACCCAATAGTGTGTATTGGATTCAGATTCAGAGCTTCTTTGCCCCACAGACTTGAATGGCATCACACAAAATTTGGCATTTCAATGGATTTTGCCCGTTTTTGTCACGCATAAAACGCGCTTCACAAGTGTCCCATGTGTGAAGACAGAGATTCCTGTGACAAAACAAAAAAGATCAACTCGTCCCCTTCCTGTGAGCTATCCCCCTTTCCTCACTCTTAGGCCCCGGTCACACCTGGGCGTTTTGTAGCGCGTTCCTACGCTCTGCAAAATGCTCAAACACCGAAATCCCATTATTTCCTATGGGTATGGTTCACACCTGGGCGTATTACAGGCCGTATGAACACGCTACAAAACGCCCTACGCCCAAAAAAGTACAGGAGCTTCTTTGGGGCGTATTTTCCGCGCGTATCCATTGGGATACAGTCAGGTATCCCTCGGGAAAAGCGCGTTTGCCGCGTGTTTTTTTTTACCGCGAATCACGGTAGAAACGCGCAACAAACACGCATATTCGATACGCCTAGGTGTGAACCCAGCCTTAGATTGTAAGCTCATTTCGGCAGGGTCCTCCTCACCTACTGTTTCTATGGGGTTGATTTACTAAACTTATAAAACACACCACGAACATGTATACACCTCTGTAGTGTGTTCCCTCCCAGCATGATCTATGGGTGGAATCTAAACACCTTTGTAGTGTGTACACACCCAGCAGGTGTGTTGTGCAAAGCCTTGCATGAATTACAAGGTGATGTTGTGTAAATGAGCTCTATGTTGTGTTGCTTGCGTTAATGAATGCAGGAATGTAAATGTATGAGCTAACCATTTTTGTCTAAACTGTGAAGCAGCATTATATATGCATCATGTGCATGATTTTTCCATATATGGCATTAGTGGAAATATGCTTTTAGAGACTTTTTGGTTGATAAATACGTTTTGCTGTGTGAAAATCACACGCACCTGGTGCGTGCGTGTGTTTAGGTTAGTAAATCACCCCCTATATGTCAACAATGCTTGTCAGTGTCTATTACTTGTCTTGTCTAAACGATTGTACAGCGCTGTGGAATATGCTGGCGTTATATAAATAATTGTAATTGTGGCCATCATAAAGGACAGCACTCTCCTATTAACAGAAAGCGAGACTTTGATTCGTCTTGCGAGGGAGGAAACCTGTTAATATGACACCTGTCACCCAGACAACAAACACCGGGGAAGAGAGACTTCAGCTTGGCACCGCATTTACAAGCAGATGTGTCCTGATTGAGACAGTTTAAGCAGCTTCACCAAAGATCGCAATGGTGAGCATGTGCTGCATTCATATCATTTGGAGAGTACAGAAAGTGTGTGTGGATGTGTGTGTGTGTGTGCCCCACCTCCCCTTCTAAAAATCATACCAGGCCTTTCTGGTCTGGTAGGGATGTCAGCAAGGGGGGCCCTTAAAAAACAAACAAACCCAAAACAATTGTGTGTCCCCCGCTTTCCAATTTCATACCAGGCCCTTCAACCTATGTAGATCAATCATATTCGCTGTGCTGAGGTATTCTAAATTCCAGGAACAGTCTCCACAGAAGCAGGAAACACAGAACAGGAATTGATGTCACATCAAGGACCGTTTTCCATTAGATATCGCACACTGTAGCGCTGCAAAGTCTGTGTGGTAAAATGGCAAAAACGTGCTTTGTCGCGTGACAAAATGTGCAACACAAAAACTTGCTTATTTTGCATCGCTCAGGTGTGAATGAGGGCTTAAAGCTGGCTGAGGTCCTAACCCTTTCCCGCTGACCCTGATGTAACATTCTAGCCCACTCCGAGTCTGAGAGACCAAGGCCGAAGCCAAGACCGGACGCATGAGAGCGCCCGAGAGATTACAGGGACCGCAAAAGCGCCACAGCCCAAAGGACTTGGAAGGCCGTTTCCACTCCTTATAAATGAATCAAAAAAGGAGATGCAAGGAAACACCTTGGCGGAACGACTGCTCTTATGCGTCCCAAACTGCACATGCGGCAGCGTCCGGTGGGCCGGAGCCCCCGGTCAAAGGTCCCTCTCCCGGGACGAATCCCATGAGGCGTCGGGGAGGACCACCCCTCGCAGCCGACCCACCGTAGCAGAGTCTGCATGCGCTCGTCGGTCACCCAGGGGAGACTACAAGGATCTACAGTCATCCAGCCTGTCGCCCTGGGGACACTTGCTAGAAGAAAATCCAGTCAAACGGAAGAAAGGAAAAAAATTCTCCAGAGAAAATTTTTTAGCTCCTTACTCCTGACGCTAGGCAAAAAACTGGAGACTTGTCAGCAGGTGGGGGGTTTGGCCACCGGCAGGGGCCGCCCCTAGGCTGTAATTGGTCTTTAGTTTTGTGCCTAGCGTCCTTCTCCTGCAGGTGGCGATATTACCCTACCATTCAGGATCTACGATCTGTTGCCTGTGTCCTTCAATGAACGGGAGAGAAATGATGATTTGAATGGACCTGAAAACAGGAGACATTTCCTCACCAGGAGTATACAGATCACAATGGCACCAAACACCCAATGGTCATTATACAGTACTATAGCCTTCTTTATATAATAAATTGCATGATATAGTGGACAACAAAAAAAATAAAACAGATATTATTGCTAACTTATGTTTTTTCCCCCCTATGTTTGGCAATTTTGTTAGGACAGGTAGCAGACTGATGGAGCCATAAGTCCACAAGAAAATGTATAAATAACCTGATAAATGGGTTGCAAAGAGGACAACTCTGTCTTGTTATTTACATTGCAGGCTATAAAAGTAGGCATATCTATACAAACTGTCTTTTGTTTGGACAACGGTACCAAACTGTAGCAGGCGGTGTTCCCTGGCATCTGCTTTCTATCAGTGGGAAGTGAACAGTTCTTATCAGAAGAAGGGCTCACATGTAATCTTCCATATGTCCATCTTCTCCCACAGTCATAGAGAGGATGTGTATTGTTCTACAAGAGTTTCTTCTGGATTTCACAAACGGCAACATAAAATTTGCAGCAGAAATACGCAACCATTGAGTTAGAACACAACGAGGGCACAATGGTCACTAGCATGGCATCTCGGTCAGCAGGAAAATGTTCAACTTTTTCTGTTTACTGCAAACAGGATGTAATGTAACTGGAATCAAATTTGTTGGGAAGACAGAAATTGGGAGATCTTGCTTGTAGCCATTGTTTCTTTTTATAGGTTAAGTTTAGGGTTAGGTTTAGGTTGGAAATAACGGTTAGGTTTAGGTGTAAGTTATGCTATGGATTTGGTTAAAGGGGTTACATTAATGGCCCGCTGAATGATTTCTCATCAACCAATTGATGATCCAACCAATACAAATACAATTGTTAGAATACAGAAGATATCAATTCTGTAACTGTAAACTACCAATAACGCCGATATTGTAAGGGTCACAAATCATTCTTAAAATATTCTTCACTATCTTTTATTCTCTTACAATGATTACAAAAAATAAAGTTATCAAAGCTTTGTCACATTTCACCCACCCAAAAATGCATATACCACCTGGAAAACTTTGAAGAGACTATGGGTTCCCTTTCAGGCATATTTTAAAGCAACCACTAGATGGTATTGCTGATTTAGAGACTGAAAAAAGCACTTGTGAAGTCATTACTGGAACACGGTTTACTGCCCTATTACGTTTCCTTGACCGTTCAATGAGGACAAGTGGTTTTCGCTTCCTGCTGTGCTAAAAACTCAAAAACCTCACTTTTGGAACTTAAAATATACGCATATGAAAGTCCAGCACTATCAACTACCCAGAACTGGTGGCATCAATAATACTATTTTTAGCAGGTCAACAACATTTTGCAAAGCTAGAAAAAGCAGCTGCTGAAAGAAGAGTTTCTTCTCGGTTCTGTGCATCGTCCAATGTTATGCTGATCAAAAGAAGTAAAGCATTAAAAAAAATCTGTGTACAAGCCAGGAGATTGTAAAGCCAAACATTCCTCTACAAACCTCAAATGTAAACTGAACAAGGAGGGCTGTAAAGCAACAATTCGCAGCACAGTGGAGATTGTTCACATTGCACTACGTGGGAAAGTTGACGAGTTTAAAGTGAATGTAGGTTTTTGCATTTCAAAGCTCCAAGGGACTGTATGCTGGGGAGATCAATTTATCAAGAAGCTTCATAATAGTTGAGGTTGTCAGCTTCTTGGTTTTCTGGTAGCTGATTCCACCAGCTGTCCTCCCACGTATTTATGAGGCTGCAATCTACAGGGCAGCAAACTAAAAACATGGTATTATGCCTTTAAAAAGTAGATTTTACATTTAATTACAGCCCTGATACCTTCTCTGCTGCTCTCAATCTTGCAATGCAGTCATCATTGTAGATATCTGTAAAAAATAAGTCAAAGCAACTGGACACGCTGTATTTTTCTTGAAGACGTTTCACTGGACATCCGACCAGCTTTCTCAACTTTCTTGAAAAAGCTGGTTGGACGACCAGTGAAACATCAAGAAAAATACAGCGTGTCCAGTTGCCTTGACTTATTTTTTACAGATATACCATGACCTGGATGAATGAGAACCTTCACAGAGACATCATCGTAGGTTCAGCAGACAGCAAAATGTAAACAAAGCAACGCTTACACTGGTCTGGGTATGAAATGACAGCTCTTGCGTCACACAAAAAGAAACGATAGGGTTGAGAGGCTTAAATGTACAAAGCTGATAGGTGTCAATGGATATAAAAGAGGTAATGTGTATCCAACACTGAGGTACCAGCAGTACAAGAAATAAAGGATACAAAGGTTTCCAGGACAAGAGGGCACAGATCTCAAGTTCATAACTTAGCATAACCCTAAACCTAACCTTTATTTCCAAACTTTGTCAGGCCATGACAAAGGTTCTACATTTTTGCCACTGTACTAAAAGAAAAAAAAAAAAGAGTTTTTAATGGCGTCTCTGTTCCTGGGATCAGAAGTGATAGGAAACTCCCCAATAGAAACAGACAGCCATCGAACAATTGATTTTCTTCACTCCACCCAAAAACAAGTTTTCATTGGACTTGGTTTTTAGATACAACATATATAACAAAAGAAAAAACACACCATAATACACCCCCCCCCCCCC
>NW_017306311.1:1670181-1684155 GCF_000935625.1 Nanorana parkeri | reverse complement strand
GTGGGGGCATAAGAGATCACCCTCAACACTTGCAGGTAGAGAAGTTGCCCATTGCAATAACATTTTCCACATCTCAACCTGTGATGTTTACCTTCAGCAGACTTGGAGCGAGGACGGACAGATTATCAATGGCATTTTGAAAATGTATTTCCCCATTAAAAGCATTCAATGAGGAACATGTTGAGTATCAGTACAGAACAGATAAAACCGAAAGACCAATTTTACAAAGCAAAAAAAGGATCAGGGTTCCACATAAAAAGAGCTGTAATGAAGGTCTTACCTACATTCATGGCAACAGGTGTAGGCAAGACCTTCAAGTCAAGTGTACAGACTGAGGGCAACTTGGCTTGTGATTGGTAATGAGGGCAGCTATCCATGCATTTGACAACATTGGTGCCCACTTTTTGTAATGACAAGTGCCAGAACAAAAAACATTGTTGGCCTAGCAGTATTTCCACTCTAGCTAGGGGTTGCAAGAAAAACGAAGTGAAGTTAAGAGCTTCTTATGTTCATGTTCTGGATTTGTGACTCCTTAAGTACGGATTTAAAAAAAGTGTAAATGGGAGAGGCTGGATTCATATTGGGATTAATACTGTGGAGCATGGCAACCATAACTAACCAGCCCTTGAACACAAAAGAGCCTTTGGAATGCACATTGTGGAAAAAAACAGGTAGTTTTGGGAGGACACAAGAGCCCCATGCCAATGGTCTTACAGCCCAAAAGCAATTTATTCCATCAGAAAAACTATGGGGATTTATTTTCACAACCAGCTGTTGAAAGCCAACTCTTTTAAGAGCATTTTTACTTTCCCAAACACCTGGGAGTCCACTATTTTTCCTCTCAACACAAGTCTCTCAAGCCCTGATGAAGGGGGACTATACAAGCCCCTGAAACACGTTGGTGTGGATACTTTGTCCTCTAAGCTTGCCATGCTTGTTTTCAGCACACACCACCACGTCCCCACTGCAATATGGTGGTGTGAATGATGTCCATACATGACGAAGAAAATTTACTGCGTAGCCCCAATCCATCTGTGGTGAATGAGCCCTTAAGAGAACTATGGGGTAAGTTCTAGATAGGCAGGGCCAGCTGTCACTCACGCAGCTGGGTGGATTTCTACAGCAATGTCCCGGCTGCGGTGATCTCAGTATGCTACGAGCTGTAGCTCGCTATATACTGAGCTTTGGGTCACGGGAGCATGCTAGTATATGTCCTCCCGAGACACTTAAGAGAACTATGGGGGTTCTCTATGACTAAAGGCTCTCTGCAGGGAGATGATCGAGAAGTGAGATAGCTCACTTCCCGATCTATTGAGCCGACGTGTGACATTTTCTTTGTCACATGTCGGCTCGAACTATGAGGATGAGTGATTTTCACTCACCTCATAGGTCTCCTTTAAATGAAATCTTTGGCTAGGCAATTGCACATCAAAGAAGGTACTATATGATGTCAACACATGCCACTGCTTTTAGTTTCTATCCACAGCACATGTGCAACCGCCTTAAATAATATATAAAAGGGTTATTTATGGCAAGAAAGAAAAAAGGTAAGAAAGAGTTAATGTCAAAATAAAATATTGAAAAAAGACTGGTTGATTGTCTAGCTAACTATATATACCGTTATTACCAAGTAGATGTAAACCATAGCCGAATGACATTTATTTTGCTAAAGCTCTGTGTATCAAATAATTAAATTGAAATAAAATACCGGTTTTATATATTTTTTTAAACCCTTGGTTGCATCTCAGCATTGCTGGCCTCTTGCAACCACTTCCTGTCTATATTAACTTCAGCAATGACTGCATGGCATTAATCAGAGCTGGGGGGGGAGGTTGCGGGATGTTGGTGCCAATAGTGGACCATGCCTGTGTCATGTCTGCTAGAACTAGAAGTCTGAGTGACAAAGTGGCAATGCAGCAGCAAAACTGGCACATGCGTTATAACCTTATAACAAAAGGTGATCTTCATGGGAGGATCTCTATGCATTATTCTAATGAAAGCTGCAGATAAAAAAAAAAAAAAAAAAAAGACTGATAATTACTTTTGGAGTTACATTAATATTAATATTATTAAGCACATACTAGATTTTTGTGATTGGATTTACATATAGTCAGAAATGATACAGTAATATTTAATTCCAGGGAACTAGTTCAACAGCCTTTGTGGAGATGGAAAATATTTATTTTCTCCCCCCTTTAATTTTCAAGACCAGCAACAGTTACCCGGATGGAGGGTGCGATGGGAGTGGGAGTGTGTGTTGCCTTTCTTGAGACCAAAAGGGCTGGAATTTGTTAGGTTGGACTTTGACTAGGTTTAAAAAGTCCCATATTCGATCATATAACTATCTACACCAATGCCAGCTCCTAAAGTTTCCATTTTATTTTTAATTGCATGAACTTGGGATCTTGGAGTGATTGACAATATACTGCATCCTTTATAGTAAACCGAATGATTAATATCTCTCTTGCTGGTAACTACACGGAGGAATTTGGCATAGAAAATATTTGTGAGTTACCGGCAGGTTTTGGCTCTGAATGCACACTTTTATGGCCTTCTGAATTTTTACCAGTAATAAAAGACAGAAGGGGGAAGCCCATGGCTGAAGTCCATTTGGCGTTCCAGCCAGTGATTGGGTCTGCTCTAGAACCTCTTGGACGTTGGGACACATAAGAAGTGAATGTCATTACGCAAGGGTATTGCACTTGTTAATATTAGAAAAGCCAGCATGTCGGGGAAACACCAGTAGACTGGGTTGTGTTTCCTCACTTATGGGAAGTAACTGCATGAATCACATTAGTGTGATCCAAGACTGAACAGCAACACACCAAATAGAAAAAAAGGGTCCTGCTATGATAATAAATTATTCATCAACTGCATTTTTTCTGGAGATTTTTTTTTCAGAAGTCTGCATTGTTGAAAATGCTTAAAAATCAATAATCAGGAACCATTTCACTTACATACTGTATATGCCCTTTCCCAGGCAGTTTTATAAGTCCCTCCCCATTCCCAAAGCTACAATAATTTTAATTTCATAACTCACCGGGCCAGAGCAGTTGGAAAAAGGACTTTGATGTGCTTAAAGGCCAGATCTTTCTTCAAGATTTCCCGTATCCACGATCGGAGTCCTTGACCAGAATCACCTACAGTTAGAAAAGATACAGTGCACATATAAATATAAAAAGGTAGCAGAGAACTGAAGTCACTTCAGTTTTATACCTCAGATTTTTAAACCTAAATATTACCACCAAGTCAATCAAATGCATTAGAAGCAATTTTGGTGGGGAAAAATATGTTCTTTAATCAGCCAACTACACCTGTTCATTTGGCCGTTAATGCATTTCACCAGATTTGATCCACAGGCAGGACAGAAGGGGCACTTGTTCCGAAGCAGTGTTTTCAGGAGGAGGGGTACGCATGTCCACCTCTTCATGCCATGTGGACACAAAGGAAGGGGTGACATTCCTGAGAGGAGGATATGGGTGGAGTGTCTCTGTAAGCTGCTGTTGCAAAGGGAAGCGGTATGGGGCTCTGCAAAGGTTTAAATCTATGAAGCTATCAAATCTACTTTGTTCTCCTGAATAATAAGGACATGCACATCACCTATCCACACAAAGGATGTCCCGAAGCTAGAGAGAGTCCAGAGAAGAGCAACTTAACGAATTCAGGGGCTGGAGGACCAAAACTATGAGACAAGGTTGCTAGATTAAAGCTGCCCATACACCTTACAACCATCGGACGACTTTCATTGTACAATCTGCCCATCTTAGACAGGCAGATCGTACTTGCGATCATCACAAGCCCTCCCTGCTGATGGGAGAGCTTCCGATGATTGCAGTGCTGAGCGGGCAGTGTGCGCTTGCGCACACCCACCCGCACGGCATTCGTCTTCCGAGCACGTCACCAACCCTCCGAAAATCGTACGATTTTCGGCAGGTTTTCATGTGTGCTCGAAAGACGAAAGTCGTGCGACCTTACAGTAAAAGCGGTCGCACGCTGCCCATACACCTGCCGATTATGGTACGATTGTGGGATCACCCGCGATTATTGTACCATAATCGGCAGGTATATGGGCATCTTTAGACTTGTTCATGCTGGAAGCGAAGGGGCTATGAGACAAGGTTGCTAGATTTAGACTTGTTCACGCTGGAAGTTAGGAGATTAAGAGGGGACAGGATTTTAATGTAAAAAATGTTTAGTGGTGATGGCAACAGCAGCAAAACAAAACAAAAAAAAAAAAACTTACCGTAAACTCCCTAACCAGGACTAGAGGCCACCACCTAAAACTGGAGGAAAAAATATTTAACCACAAAGGGCATAGGGGCTTCTTATCAGTCAGAGTGGTTAGATTTTGGAACTCTCTGCCACGAGCAGTGGTATCAGCAGAGAGTATTGAATCAGTCTAAAATCAATTACCTTCCTCAGAGACCGTAACACACAGGGGTACAGGTACTCTTAAAACCTTAGACCACAAGGGACTCTTATACACACATGCACGCACTACACACACACACTTACAAAAGGTTGAATTCGTTGGACCCGTGTCCTTATTCAACCTCAAATACTATGCAACTATGTAGCTGGAACATAGGTTGTGGGAGGACCACAAGGCAGAAAGGTTGGCAAGCCCTGAATTGGCCTATGATGTCTGTAATGCAATTTAGAGCTTGCTCACACCAGAACACAGTGCACTGCAATGCATGTGCTTTTGTGCATTTAGTAGTGTTTGGTTTGGCAGCCCATTCAAATGGTCTTCAAGCCATCTTAACACACGGAAAGATATGTCCTACACCATTTTTTAAAGCTCAATGTAACGCACAATGCATAATGTATGTAGAATACTAAAGCAACTCACATCTACCTTGCATTAGCATATGTTGCGGCAAAGCACCATATAGCACACATTTCATCATGAATGAGCCCATACAAATTTTATTCGGAGGGGAAAACACCTTTGGGTTAAACTATTCAAGTTATAATTTCAGTTACTTTTAAAAAACACAAATAAAACTCTAAAAAAGTCTGAAATTTGTAGTAATTTTAAAAACTGGAAAGCAACCTAGAAAGGGATATGAGCTAAACAAACTCTTGTTTTTCGTGTTTAGTAAATTGCAAAAACATGCACTTGCACAAAACCGAAGAGGAGCCACTCTGGTGCCAAACCCCCGGCCTTTAACGAACATAATAAAACGTACAGTATACTATTCCCCTTGCATGAGACAACATCGTACACAAAGACGAATTAAAAACGTAGTTTAAAAACCAGCAACAGGGGAGTGTTTCTGATTTGGGGGATTAGTCAATGAGAGGGTCTATTTCGCTTTTCTGGGAAATTACAGCTCGATGGATCATTTTAAACATATACAAAGAGATTACCCTAGAATTTAAAGCATTTGTACTAATCACAGTCAGAGTGAAATGACAAATTCTTGAAACTTACATTTAAATCTTCGAGGGGGGGAGAAATGTGTTTGGCTGTCCAATGCAATAAAAAGCTGCAGTATTTCTAATTACAAAATGACTCACATAGCCTGAAATATATTTGTCTTTTTCTTTTTTGCCTTAAAGTAAACCTGGAAGCTGCCATCACCGACCCCTCCTGTAAATATTCATTTCTACAATTTCATGCTCACCCTCTTGCTTGCAAACCCTTAACAAAAAAATTCAGATCAGAACTTCTGACTTTTCTTCAACTTTCCAGATCTGTATGCGTCTCCTAGGTCAGTATTTCAATGTAATTAGCATAATCAGGTCAGAAATGGCAGTCCTAATATGTCTTTGACAAACCTTTTGTTTGGCTTTACTTTTATGTGTCACAAGAGTACATTTACTAATGTCCTTCTGTGATCCAAAAAGTCAGCACAAAATCAGGCTAACATGCCTGCTATACACTGACTGTGCAGAGCCACACTGCAGCCAGGAAGAATCCCAACAATATTGTCCGGAACCACCCGGATGTTTTGACTGACAGCTGGCTCTGCCTCTCTACAGCCAGAACCAGCTGGGCCCGCCACCCTACCCTGTCTGTCCCTCCAATGAGCACTGGAGGAACAGAAAGGGAGGCGGAGAATCCCTGCAGGGAGCGGAGACTGACAGTCACTGCTCTCTGGAGGGAGAAGACCAAGAGCTAACCAAACAGAAGATACACGATCTCTCAGCCCTCAGTATAGGGAGTCATGCGACAGTCGCAGTGTATAGGGAAGAATATATTTTACTTTCCCAATACTTCTTTGTTAATAAATGCCTAGAAAAACACACAAAAAAGTCAAATCAGCAAGTGTTAACTCTATCCAAGAACATTGCAACTGGAATAAAGTGAGAATGGCCGTGACTGGCCGCACAGACCCTAGCCTTGTTAGCAAGGGCTTTGGCAATGTGACTGCCTTCAAATGGGAAATTGGAAGTGTCTCTTTAAAACAGCCCCTTCAATACCTCTAAAGTAAACCAAATGTCGACACACATATAGCTGCTGCTTGTCAGGGTTTCTTCTCTTCCTTGAGGTGCAGCATGTCCTCTGTTGCAGTATGTCAGACACTGTTCATTCCTCTTTGGTGCCCGCTTATGACCAAACCCGAAACATCATCATTATGCAACTTTTGGCAAACCTCTGGCAACTTCCTGCCCCAGAGTGATGTAACACCAGTTCACTATTTGACCATTAGCTTGTCCATTTAGTTTGCACCATTAATTCAGCTCTACTGTTCCTGTTCTCCGCGTATGACCCTGTGTCTGGTTGACTGACCTCCTGACTCTGGCTATTGTTTCTGTTGATACTGCTCTCCGTGTTCCCCGATCTGGTACAGCTTACTACCCACATTGGCATCTGACCTCTGGCTTGACAACAACGATGTCCAGGACATTTATTTTTTAAACCATTTTCTTTATTATCTTAAAAAAAAGTTTTGTTTAACACCTGCACTACAGGTTTGTCTATTTTCATTGTTTTCGGACACTGCTGCTGCCACTGCTAACTGGGTGCAGTCTCCAGGGCTGTTAGTCCAATTCTTAATTTATTACCAAGGCACTGACCTGGGACATGCATACAGGTAGTGAGGTCAGAAGTCCTGAATACTTGTCCTGGGTCAATGACCTTCTATAAAATGGATTCAGATTGAGCATGAAAACGCTGCACCTTTAAAAACAAGTCGGCTCCTATCTTTCTTTCCCTTTATGTACATTGTGCATACTTTGTCTAATTTCTTTTCAGCAGCACTTGGTACAGATGTTTATAATTGCTTGTTCCAAAAATGATTATCTAGCAAGTGCACCCATCAGCATTTATCCACACAGGGATTACATTATGGTGCCTCAGAACACGGGAATGCATACAGCTGCCAGCAGGAGGCCCACAGACTGCACCATGGGTCACTGGGCTCCAGGCACCCTCCTTTGAGACTCATCAGTCACCATAAGTCAGGACTCAGTTAGTACTTTTTAAAGATCTCTCTTTTTTCTGCCTACTTGTGATTTTCTGCTAAAGATTGAGAGACCTTTAAAAGGTTTTCTTCAGCCCATTTTGTAGCT
This sequence comes from Nanorana parkeri, assembly GCF_000935625.1. NCBI lineage: Eukaryota > Metazoa > Chordata > Amphibia > Anura > Dicroglossidae > Nanorana > Nanorana parkeri. The sequence goes on along the minus strand of NW_017306311.1, from coordinate 1,676,634 downwards.
CTGCCAAAAGGCAGTGTCACAATGCTGCCTTTACACTGTGGATTCGGCAAACTGACTTTTTGCAAAACCCTTTCAAAACCAATCACTCTAGTATATCAGTATCAATAAGGTTTGATTAATAATTGGATAGAGTGTTTGCCTTAAAGCAGGACTAAAGGCCAAAAAAAAGTTCTAAAGGTTTTTGTTTTTTTTCTAGCAGAGGATACATTGTACATCTCTTCTGCTAGACAGAATCTTCTCTTCTGTTATATGTTTCTGTTGGCAACTTTCTCTATAAAATTAAGAACTGTCTGTGGTGCATGCGCAGCGCAGTGTGCACTTAGCACACGCAAGATGCTGAAAATCGGAGGGAAGTGCCAGGAAAATATGATGCCGTCAGGCAAATCTAGTGATGTAGCAGCCAGCGGATGGAACGCAGGCATCCAACATACCCAGAAGTGTAAGCAATACAATTCTTTAAAGTGAATTTTTACCCCCTTTGGCTAAAAATCACATCAGAGCATACAGCTCTGCATGTGGATATGAAATCATCTTACATTAAACAAACATACTTTTATTTTACTTAGAATTTCTTGTTTTCTACTTCCTGGTTCTCTTTGGCAAAAGCGATGTCATGTGCCCAAACATTGCATCCTAGGAAGATTACATCCGCAGGGCATTGCTGGGAAATCTCATCTGTAATCTCAGGAGATCTCAGGGGAAAGGCATTTTCCTCCCCTGAGATGTGTATGGTCACATGTCCTAGTCACAAGTGCCAGAGTTCCAGGAAGTAAACGGAGATGGCTTAATCTGCCATTAGTAAAAATGGCCACTGTGAGAAGAATGGGGAGGAAAAGAAAAACAAGGTATGCAAAGAACAAAAACCGGCAATTATCTAGAATTATCTGCTATTTTGAAGATATTGGTAACGTTTCTCTTTAATACACATGGCTTTTTTTTTTTGCTAACTTTGTTGACAAAGTGTGCAGTCCATTCAAAGGTCACAGAGCGGTGTGCTGCGATGTGATGGCCTCCAATACCATCCTGTGCGCTGTGGTAAAATGCAGCACGTCAGCATTTCTCCACATCGCACATCACACCAGTGTTAAGGTGTGAATGGGGCACATAAACAATTAATCTATGTGCCCTTGCGGTGACTGGCAGTGATGCAGTCCAGAAATATGTTAGTCACTGCAACTGGCGTGAATGATCCCTTACAGTGGGTTTACTTAAAGAAACCACACCACGAGTAGAAAAGCCTGTCCCCTGTCAGCATCCTGCAGTGAAGAGCCCTTGCTCTGTGTGGGGGCAGTGGTTTCTCAACAGAAGTTTGACACACCCCCTATTAGGCTAGATCTATAGTTTTGCAAAACAGTAAAGTTCATGCTCCCTGCTGATTGGAGAGCTCTGACTCAGCAGAGGCGTGTCAGACCTCTGCAGAGAAACTACTGATTCCACACAGAGAGTAAGTGTCCTTCTCTCCATCATTCTGACAGGGGACAAACTTTTCTATTCCGGCTATAGCTGCTTTCTAAAGAAAACCAACTGTAGTACTTTGCACAACCTTTGTCTTGATGCACTTGGAATTTATTTGGTTGATTTGATGGAACTGATTGTTCAGTTGGGCTTTAAGTTAGGGGAAATCGTGACAACAGCAACACGGGCAGCAACCGCCCCCCCAAAAAACTATTTATTGGAGTCCACTGGTGGGTACAAGTCGCACCCGCTGTTTGTGATCCTGCTTTGCTTGTGATCACCAGTGTTCTACAAAACTGGGGCTTGCTGCTAATAAGAGAGGTTTTCCTGGGCTGGTCTTTATGGTTTGCCAGTGTCCAATCCTCTGGTAAGTGGTAGTATAACCTGAATGTTTGACTTTGTGTCGCTTAAAGTCACATTTCCCCCCGAGGGGCTTGCCTTAAATGATGCCTCTTGATCTCACCATCTTCTTTCCAGCAGTTTTCAGAAGTCCCTCCAGCGCTGGTGTCAGTCTCTGATCCAGCGCTGACTGCTGTGTCTGTGTCCTACGGAGTCTGTCCGCATGCACGCTGCCGCTCTGTGCATTGACTTACACCGAGTCTCTCCTCTTCTCCTGGCCTCTCTACTGCGCATGCGCCTGCCCCATCTTGCTGCTCAAGAATGATCAGCTCTTCGGACGGGAGTGAGTGGTGGAGACAGAAGTAAAACCCTTTGTGGTATTTTTTTCTTTTTTTTCATATATCTGCTGCTAGCAAGCAGTAGATAAGTGCAAAAAAAATAAAAGAAAAAAGGAGATTATACTTTCATTAACTCCACAAAAACGATTTTAGGGCGAGTACAAAAATCCTATGTTTTCTAGTATATACAATTTAAATTTTGACAGATGATCTTAACCATTCTCGTTCTGCTAGAGAATGTCTTTTTTTCCTTCACTGAGGGACACAAGGCGTTTCAACCTTTAGAACGTCCAAAAGCAGTTCAAATGAGGGGTGGGCAACACAGCAAACATATGCCAACAGTTCAAGGAAAGCAACAACAGAACTGGGGACTGCCTCCAGTTCAAAGAGCTGTCTGAAGAACCTCACACCTGAAATGGGCATCAGAAGAGGCCTGAACATCCGCCAGATGAACTTACAGAACAGGTGAACAAAAGATCTGGTGGTAGCCTTGCAAATCTGACTGAGACACAGCAGTCTGATGTGGGTCAGAGTGGAAAGGGGAACCAGATTCAGTCACAGGGCGAATCACAGGGGATTTAAAAGGTTTACTTAAGAAATGAGGAGCCAATGGTCTCTGAAACTAGATAATGAGGGCAGAGCCCTAACCCTTAACCACTTGCTGACCAGGTGTTTAACCCCCTTTCTGTCCAGGCCATTTTTCAGTATTCAGCGCTGCGGTACTTTGATTGATGTTTATTCCGTCATGCAACGCTGTACTGAAATTAATTTTACACCATTTTTTAGGGACAGATAGAGCTTTCTTTTGGTGGTATTGAATCACCACTGGGGTTATTTTTTTAAATATATATATATATATCAAAAAAGTACAAAGTATTTTTTTTTTCTTAAATGGTTTTCCATTTATTATTTTAGAAAAAAATTATTTTTACCCAATTTTTTGGTAAAATATAAAAGACGGGGTCACGTCACCAAACATGTCGTCAAGCATTAAAATTGCACGCGCCCATGAAATCGCAAAAATCCACCATAGCCAAAATTTGCCATAGGCGACGCTTTAAAAGATTTTACCGCTCATCAGTTTAGTGTTATCAGTGATTGATGGCCCGAGAATTATTGCTCTCATTGCGACGATATGTAACATGTGCAGCATAAAATTGGAGCAATCGCCGTTTTTGCATGTAGGCGCATGCAAAGCATTTTTGCGCATCTATGTGGGGGAGAGGGACTTAAAAAAATTTGTGGGCTTTTTTGTTTTGTGTGTATACATTTTTATTTTTTTCTGTACCGGAGAGTGACAGAGGAATGCGGAAGTGATGGAATATACATCACTTCCTGCATTCAGAGACCGGGAGGAGAGCATAGGGAGATCGCGAACTGATCTCCCTCCGTTCTCAGTGAACAGAGCCACATCGCCCGGGACGGATGGACACCGGGATCGCGGGGACGACGGCGGCAGGGACAGCAATGGCGACGAGAGGTAAGGAGGGGGTCTTTACAGACGCCGGACCGCTTGTATGGTAACGGCCATCGCTGGCCGTTTAAAAATCTAGGTGGGTTCCCGCTCGTGCTATTTAACGTTTTAGTTGATTCTGTGGAGCAGGACTATACATAGGACTCTATGGGCAGCTTCTACCGCTTTGAAAATATGGCAATGTAGAGATAAGGGACAAACCCTTGCCGTGCTGTAATAGTCAATTGCCCATTTTCGTCCGGGGGCAATATTAAAAAAAAGTTGAACTCACCTGAACCTCAGATCCAACTGGATATTACTCTGGTCCCTGCTGCCCGTCTCCCCCTCCACTCCAGCTATGGACTGTCCCTAGACATCCTCATGTCCTATACACTGTATAGGATATGATGACTCTCAGGACTTTAGACCGCTGGAGTGGAGGGGGAGCGAGGCAGCAGGGACGGGTCTAACAGACAGCTGGATGCAGGTGTGAAGGTAGCCCCATTGCAAAGGTTAATAATAATTTATAGCAGAAGACTGCGGCTACTCAGAGGAAAGCTTGTCTGGTAGGGAATAAAGAGACTCAGACAGGGTCTTTGTGGTTGATCAGATACACATCCTGCCGGGGAAGGGACGGAAGCGTGCTTGTGGTCATAGTCAGCAAATAGCTTGGTGATTTAAGCCATAAAGTAATGCATGACTGGAGTAAGGCTGCGTTCACACTATGAACCTATTTGCACACACTGAAAATATACCATGTATTCCTATAGCCCCTGTTCACACCTAAGCTTAGAGTCGAGTACAAAAAAAATGCCTGTGGCTGGAAAAACTGCATGAACTTTTTCTGGGTAGATCAGTGCAATTTGTCACCATAGACTCAATGGAAAAGACGTGACAATTTTTTATGCTTGTTTTCTATTTACATCAATATGTCAGATCTGCTTACAAAAACGCACGACTTCGTATACACGCAGAAAATGCACAAAAAAAATTTGCGTAATCAGCACTGAAATGCTGTCGCCTTGGTGTGAATGAGGGCTTAAGATATTCTTGGAGAGGGCCAAGGAGGCAGCAACACCCCATGGAGCTAGCAAAGACTCTGAAAGCTGGATGTACTCTAGGGGCAGAGGGCATGATTCTAGGCTGCAAACATCAGCCAAGTTTAGTGGGCATGCTAAAAGTCCTTGTGGACCACTACCACAACCGAAACTGGTGAAAAGTGGGAATTTTAAAATCTCCCAGTGATCCAAACAAATAAGGCAGCCCCTGGTGCTCAGCTTATTCAAGTACTTACAGAGCGAGTCATTAGTTACAGGGCAAGTGCAGACGTAGTGCCAATGGCTCCAGATCTGGAAAGTGCTCCGTTACCAGAAAGGGGTCTAGAAAGTGCTTACACGGAAACCAGGGCCTGAAGGCTACCTCCAAAACTTCAAACCCAATGGGGTCCAGTTGTAGTCTTCCAAAAGCAAAGCTGAGGATAGGCTGTGCTGGATCGATGCAATTATAGCATTGATGCCATGTGGAGTCTGGATTGAAGAAAAGAAACAAAATGAAAGCAAAAGATGGGTTCTTCATTTCACAGCAGAGCTGGAGAAAAGACAGCCATCTCCCGATCAAAAAACTGAGGACACTATCAAAAAACGGAGGCATAATGGTAATAGGAGGGGTTATTCTGGGCTAGTCTATATTTTTTTTGTCCTTTGTCCAATCTTCTTGTAGGTGGCTGTGTTCTGCGTCCATCAATGGACTAGAAATATAATGCTTTACTACTGGTGTTCCCATTAGGGAGATTTTCCCTCACTTCCTGTGCTGGCAGTTGCCAGATAGAAAATCAGGTACAATTTCCCAAGTGGGTACAAAGATGGCAATAAACACCTGAGAAACTTTCTACTGCTTCCTTGATTCAAGAAATAAGTTTTGAGTACATCTGGACTTTAAAGGTTACCACGCCTCAGTCGGACTGACTGGCTCCTGTGTTCACTTTAATTTGTCTACTTTGACCCACAAAGAAAAGTTGCAGCTCAAGTACAATTCTGTCACAGTCTATGTACTAGAAAGCAACAAACAGCCATCCCCACAAATTCACGTGAACACTTAGGAGATCTGCCATCCATAAAGTCTGCCTGTTCAAACTGTTTCATTGGCATGACTAATTCAAGATTAATCACGGGTCAGAAAGTGACACGCCGCAACAGATGTAACGTAATGCTCACATCAAAAATGTTTCATGCTTAATAAGAAAACAAACTTGTGAAGTTAAAAAGATTGGAGCGTTGGCCGTTGGTCAGTGACTCACAAACAGTTCCCCATAATGGCAAGCGAATGACCTCATGCCCATTAGTGGCGCCTAACTCGTTAACACAGGAATTACTGTACGTTATGATTGTCGTCTGTGCAAGGTACGCAGGGCACGGGGCCTTCAAAGTGCAAGACTGCAAAACATAAGCGGTAATTTGGGTTTACAGAATAGCCAACGGAGTGGAACATGATACATGGAAAAAGACGTACCATGCATGTTTTGAAGGTGATCATTTCAAGTGCAAATGTTTGGCAATGACCAGTTTCTGAAAATAATGGTATTCTGATAACTGTACATAACCAATACATGTAGTGATAGTATTTAGTCTATTGATTCCTTTATTTATATATTTTTCTACATATATTCCATGTACAACAGGCTATCCAGCAAAAACACCAGGAGCAGATTCTAACATTGCAGGGGAGCTAACAATCATTACCTTATATTTCAATGGCTTAAAATAGAACTAAAGCTTGACTGCATGCCATCTAGTTGTCAAAAAACTGTAAGTATACAATTGCAGTAAATATATATATATATATATATCTCAAGCTTTCAAGAGTGAACCT
>NW_017306311.1:1665046-1669837 GCF_000935625.1 Nanorana parkeri | reverse complement strand
CAATACTTAAAAGGATATATATATCCTTTAACTATTACAAAAATGTATCTTATTTGTGTATCACTCGGCTGTAGATCCTCAAATCATCTCTGAATTGGTGCCGACACTGTCCTCCCTTCTGGAGGGAGGCTACGTTTGACCCCCATGGTCCCTGTGTGTGTTGTAAAGTAGTCACCGCTCCAAGCTCACACCCATGATGGACTACAATCTCAGTACAAATTAGTAAACTAAACATTGACATTGTAGTCCATCCCAGGAGTGAGCTTGGAGTGGTGACTACTTTACAACACACACAATGACCATGGGAAACAAAAGTAGCCACCCTCCAGTAGGAAGGACAGCGTCAGCACCAATTCAGAGATGATTTGAGGATCTACAGCCGAGTGATACACAAAATACATATTTTTGTTAAATAGTTAAGAGACTTGAATCCAATTTCAAGATTTAAAAGAGAACTATGGGGTAAGTGTTTTCCCCCATAGTTCTCTTTAGTGTCACAGGAGGATATATACTAACCTCCTCCCGTGACCCAAAGCTCAGTATATCACAAGCTATTGCCCGCCATATACGGAGATCGCCGCAGCCGATACTGATCCCGACATTACCGTCGAGATCCACACAGCTGCGTGAGTGACAGCTGGCTCTGCCTCTGTGCCCGCCCCCTCCCCAGTTCGTTCCTCCACTCAGCACTGGAGGGATCGGAGAGGGGAGGGATCGGAGAGGGGAGGGATCGGAGAGGGGAGGGATCGGAGAGGGGAGGGATCGGAGAGGGGAGGGATCGGAGAGGGGAGGGATCCCTGCGAGGAGCAGTGACCAACAGTCACCGCTTACTGCAGGGAGACGATCGAGAAGTGAGCAGATCGGTGCATATTTCTGCTCACTTCCCGATCTATAGAGCCAACTTGTGACAGCTTCTTTGTCACAGGTCGACTAACTATGAGTGGAAATGAGAAATGAGTTTACTGTAGTGTCACTTTCCTTGGCTTCCTGTTGGCCCACCCAAGCACTGACAATAAAAGCCTCCAACTTGTGACTTGATATTGGCCCCTAGGTCCTAAGCGAGCATCATGGGAGGAAGGGGGAAAAAATTAAATCACATGCTCCCCCATACCTGAAAGTACTGGGTACTTTACAAAGCTCTGGCAGCTAGCACAGGGAAAGCATGTTCAGCGGAGGGGGCAGGATTCTTTTGAGTAGCAGTATACTGTGCAACTAAATAATTACTAGCTGCACCATTCAGCATCTCTGCTCTCTCTGTAGAACACCCAACATGCTGCACTGGCATGCATTCTGCCCACTCTAGTACCTCCTTCCAGAAAAGGAACACATTTTTGCTACTCTGACAAAATAAAGCAGCCTTTCTTGGCTTAGTCCCAGTAAAGGCCTTTTGTAGCAACTTCCTTGGATACTGCACCACAGATGTAATGTCTTCCTTATATTGTATAGTTCTGCGCAAACTCTTGGCGCTATATAAAATCCTGTATAATAATAATAACGCTAATGGACACTCTGTGTTCTAATGATAGCATTCATATCTGGAATGGATGGGCAGGGTTTTGGGAGGCACAACAATTTAGAGGTGGCTTCGATGTCCTTATTTTACAATGCTGTCAACAAATTTATATTCTAGGCACAAGCAGGACTGTCACTACACACAACAATAACATCCAACAACTTCATAATCAGTGCATTCAGCGGAACAATTACTGACACCACAGGGGAGAGCAGACATTAGGCAGGGAATCAGTGGAATTTAGGGACAGAACAATGCAGGATCAGGGGGTGGAGGGAACAGCAGAGCAGGGTAACGGACAACTTTATAATAAGGGATGACCTGCTGATAATGGAGGATTGACAGTGACATACCACATGAAGATCTGCTTTTTCTCTGGAGGAAGCTGTCAGATCTTGCTGCTGGCAGTGATAGCACTAGAGATTCCCCCTGCAGGCTTCAAAGAGTGTCTATGAATGTGTGCCCGGAAATGATTAGACATAAAAGAAATATATAGGAGCGGTTTAAATTTAACAGTGCAGGTTTTTGGAATTCTGAAAACCTTTATTCCAGACAGTTTATACTCCAGCACTAATGCCGTAGTAATCTGTAGTTCACCCAGCAGAAGAAGAGCTGCAACTTTCCTAAAGCTATTGCCAACCAATAGCTGGCAGATAATGATAGGTCCCAGCATATGCTGCAAAGGAAGCACTCCTAGGACCTGAATAACTGCAGGATCTGAAGTTCCCCAATAAAAGGAGGGACACAGTGACTACGGCGGATTAACTTAGACGACTATAAAACACACATTAAACATGTGCAAACATTAAAAAGGAGAACTACGAGGTGAGAGAAAATCCTCATAGTTCAAGCTGACGTGCGACAATGAAACTGTCACACGTTGGCTCAATAGATCGGGAAGTGAGGGAACACATACCGTCGCTCGCTCACTTCTCGATCCTGTCCCTGTAGAGAGCCATGACTGTCACTCACAGCTCCCTGCAGGGATTCCCCCCTCCCTGCTCCGATCCTCCAGCGCTGACTGGAGGAACGAACGCGGGAGGGGGCGGGTACAGCTGACTCTGCCTCTAGATAGGGAGAGCCAGCTGTCAATCACGCAGCTGGGTGGATCTTAACAGTATTGTCGGTATACATCCTGGCTGCGGCGGTCTCAGTATACCGCGAGCTGCAGCTCGCGGTATACTGAGCTTTGGGTCACGGGGGAACGCTAGTTTGTGTCCTCCCATGATCCCGAGGAGAACTATGAGGAAAAACACTTACCCCATAGATCTCCTTTAACTCACGCAGAACTAGAAATCCTAATACATGTCATAGCTGTTTGTAGTTCCCTAAACAAATCTAGGTCACCCTAAAACTTGGCTAGGTCAGGCAATTACAACAACCAAACTATGAAGGGAATCTATCAAAACTGGAGGAGAAGACAAAATCTGGAGCAGTTGCCCCTGGCAACCAATCAGCTTCTTACTTCAGTTTGTTCAGTTAAGATTTAAAAATTAAAGAGAGAAGCTGATTGGTTACTATGGGCAACTGCTCCAGTTTTGATAAATTCCCCTTCATGTGTTTTGACTTCACTCTACTTAAACTACACCATGCTTATTGCAGGTCAGTGGCTCAGAAGTATTGAAGGCAGAGACAGACACTGGGAGCTCCCTCTAGTGGCTAATCTATAAGTCGCTATCTTTGATACATTCGAAAAAAATATGGAACAAGCATGTGAAAAAAAAATAATAGCCGCTCGCTCCTGTGATGGACTACAATCTCACGGTTAGTTTACAAATTTACATTGAGATTGTAGTCCATCACAGGAGTGATCTTGGAGCGGTGACTACTTTACAACACACACAGGGACCATGAGGAACAAAAGTAGTCACCCTCCAGAAGGAAGGACAGTGTCAGCACCAATTCAGAGATGATTTGAGGATCTACAGCCGAGTGATACACAAATAAGATACATTTTTGTTAATAGGTAAGATACTTGAATGGATTTTTAAGATGTAACTTCTGAGTTTAGTGTCCCTTTAATTATGCATTCAGGGCTCACTCACAGCACTGCTTTGCAAAAAAGGTGTTGCTTCCATGCCTTTTATCATGACTGATACCCTAATGCACCTTGGAAACGGACAAGCGTTGCAGTTTTGCAACCCACTAATGTGCACTGGCAGCTCACTTATTTTGAATGGAAAAACCTTAACACAACGCACGTTGATAGCATGAATGGGTCCTATCAGAATGAAACACACCAGGGGAAGGAGGACCAGGGTTTGGCAGAATGTGTTATCCTCTATGAACAATAAAGCTTTGTCAAATAAAAATAAGATAAAAAAATTAATATAGCAGTGCACAGCTACTTTGTGCACTTTCCGCCATTTTGCGAAGCACCTGTGGGCAGTAATAGGAAGCCATTTGTGCGTCTATAGAGGTGACATTTTGGGAAAATACATAGCTCACCCAACATGCACAATGGTGCACTGACATCACCCACGCCTCCTGGAAGTTTTTTCTAACTTAAAATGTATTTTTGGGTACCTTTATCTATACAGGTGGCATGGGACTGTCATCTAAGAAGACCTTTACATTTTTCACTGAAGGTCCACTTTAAACTTACTAAACCACCACATAATGCAAAATTGCAACTGCTGGGGAACTACAAGTAGCAGTGTGCCCTGTCATGGCTGCAGGCTACCCACAGCTGTATAACAGACCATCACAGACATTATTTCCAAGCTCCTGGAAGCTATGACAGCAGCAACACAGCCCTTACACCCGCTCAGCGTACACAGGAGGGTGGGAGGAACAGGACGGCACCTGATCCGTGCAGGAAGATGATAGAGGCCGTGTGTTTCCCGGCTGGAGACACCACACATCGAGACAGAGAGCAGGACGCCGCCATGACACCGCTCCGGCTTCAATCCGCAAACTGCGCATGCGCCATGCCAGCACTTCCCCGCCGCCTATATACAGGCCTGAGCCCAGGGATGAGAGTGTGTCAGGAGAGCAGCGTTGGTTAGGACTTTTTCTGCTGCTGCTGCTTGGCTTCACTTTTTTAAAAAAATGAACCAGAACAGGGTACAAAAAATAAGCAAATGGCTCTGAATGACAGCCTGTGGATAAGTAGTGTTAAAAAAGTGCAAAATAAGAGCAGGCATGGCGGCTTAGCAGTGTGAAGGTGGCATCCGTTTTTTTGGCCTTTTCTTTTCCCGCTTGAGTACCCGTCAATGTACACCCCTTCATTACCAGGTTCAGTTTCAGGTTGTTGTTTTTTTTTTTTTTAGACAGGG
>NW_017306311.1:1605841-1665017 GCF_000935625.1 Nanorana parkeri | reverse complement strand
TTTTTTTTTTTTTTTATAGAGGGGAATGTATCCAAATTGGAGCAGACAGTATCTAGCAGTTACCCATGGCGACTTATATGCAATCAGCACATGCGGGAGTAGCCCCACTGCAAGGGTTAATTTTTTCTTAACTGATCCGGAGTTCTTTAAGAATTTGTCAAAGATGGGTTTTTTTTAACGTTTAAACCACATTCACCCCAGGGTGACAGCATTTCAGCGTGGGTTTTTATGCGCGTTCCAGCGCATTTTACAGGCATGTTCTGTTCATAAGCAATAGCGTTTTCAGCTTGTTTTACAGGTGTCCATTGAAAAGCAGTCTCAGCTGCAAAAACACCCTGATCAACACATTTACATTGAAGTCTATGGAGCAAAATGGGCTGATAAGTGCCACAAAAGAGGCCCGGGGGCTATTTCAAACACCAGGCATATTTTTCCACACGATTCAGCGCGGTTGTGTGAATGGCCGCCATAGGAATACATGGGGTTTGATGATGTATGAATTTCATCGTGGAAAAAGACGAAATGCCCTGGTGTGGTCCCTTTTAACCACTTAAAGTCAGGGGTGTTAGACTATAAGCTTGTTTGGGCAGGGTCCTCCTTACCTATTGTTTCTGTGTGTCAATGATGCTTGTCAGCGTTTCTTACTTGTCTTGTTTAAATGATTGTACAGCGCTGCAGAATATATTGGTGCTATATAAATAATTGTAATTCCTGTCCAGGCCATTTTTCAGTATTCAGCGCTGAGGTAACTTGATTGACATTTATTCCATCATGCAACGCTGTACTGAAATTAATTTTATACAATTTTTTGGGGACACATAGAGCTTTCTTTTGGTGGTATTTAAACACTGGGGGTTTTATTTTTTACTATATAAAAAAAATACAGAAAATCTTGGAAATAAAAACAGTTTCCCCCTCTGTTATATTATGAAACATTTATTATTTCACTTGTTTTGCCTGATGAAGGGAATCCTATGTGACCCCGAAACGTTGCACTGAGTGTACTATGCTACTTTTTTTGCATGTCCGTCAATAAATAGACGTATTCTATCTGATGTTTGAGTGACGGTGTCCATATTCTTTTGTATTACTGTGACGGTGGCCGTCCGTCGCATACCGAGCGGTCAGGAGTGCAATGGGTGCATGAACTGTAACATCAGGTAAATAGACACCAAACATGTCAAATCTTAAAATTGCGCACGCCAGCAAAAATCACAAAAAAACTACCATACCCAAAATTGGCCATAGGTGACGATGTAAAGTGACATTAAAGGAGAACTATGAGGTGAGTGCTTTTCACTCACCTCATAGTTCTAGCCGACCTGTGACAATGAGACTGTCACAGGTCGGCTCAGTAGATCGGGAAGTGAGCGAACACATACTGGCGTTCGCTCACCTCTCGATCCTGTCACGGCTCTCTGCAGTGACAGGGGAGGGGCTGGATTCGCTCCGATCCGCCAGCGCGGATACAGCTGGCTCTGTCTCTAGATAGGCAGAGCCAGCTGTCAGTCACGCAGGTGGGCGGATCCAGACATAATTGTCGGGATCCGCTTCAGCTGCGGCGTCTTAGTATACCGCGAGCAGCAGCTCACGATATACTGCGGCGTCTCAGTATATCGCAAGTAATATAACATGGGTACAAAAAATGAAAAAAAGGCCTCAGTCATGAAGGGGTTAAACTCACAAACTTTTTTTCCAATTAATGAATCCAGTTCAAACAAATATACATTGTCCAGCAAAGCATTTCCTTAAAGAGTAATTCCACTTTTGTTGTGAAAAAAAGAAATCCTCTCTGGGTGATCTGTGTACATTACAGGGATTGTAACAAACTTTATTACAGATTCCTACCTGTTTCTGTTCTAAGGACCGATTTACATCACCTCCGCATTCTTGTGTCACTCTCCCGCTTCAGTAGCTGGAGAGAAGCTGATGAAGCAGATCTCTGCTTCATCAGCTTCTCTGGGGGTCCTTAGGTGACATTAGGAGTCTTGGGGACCCCTGATGTCTCCATAAAGAGGACCTGTCACATCTCTTTGCTATCACATAGAGGGTTTCTTAGCCCCCTATGTGATAGCAAGAACGTTAAGTAAAAAAGAAAAAAAAATTAAAGTCACATGAAAAAGAATAAAAAAAAACACACACACAAAAAGTCCCAGCCCATACATACATGCGTGCCAACATGCGTCGGGTGTGCATACGTGCGAAAATGACGATTACGCCAATTACGCCACACATGTTACATATCGCCGCGAACGTCGCAGTGAGAGCAATAATTCTAGGGCCATCAATCACTGATAACACTAAACTGATGAACAGTAAAAGCTTTTAAAGCGTCGCCTATGGCCAATTTGGGTGTGGTAGTTTTTTGCGATTTCGCGGGTGTGCACAGTTCTAAGGCTTGACATGTTTGCTGTGTCTATTTACCTGACATGACCCCGTCTTTTATATTTTACCAAAAAAATTGGGTAAGAATAATTGTTTCCTAACATAATGTAAAAAAGAAAAAAAATCAAAATATTCAGTAATTTTTCCTTACTACCGTGTTTCCCCGAAAATAAGACACTGTCTTACATTTTATTTGGCTCAAAAAAACACACTAGGTCTTATTTTCGGAGTAGATCTTATTTTTTTTCTAATGTACAGCAATCCACACTTCAACCAATCGCTCGCCAGAATGAGTGAAGCGCACTTTCACTAGCACTATAGAGGAGGCATCGGCTTATGCGGCTTTGCTCCCTTCCGGTGGCTTCCTCTAGCGCTGGCTACGTTGGCAGCGCTGATTCTCTCCCGCAGCTCTTCAAGTTCCCCCTTACGCCACCACCGGCCCTGGGAATGGTCACAGCTAGGTCTTATTTTCGGGGTAGGTCTTATATTTTACCAATTCCCAAAAACAGTACTAGGTCTTATTTTCGGGGAAACGGGGTATAGTAAAAAATAAAAACCTTTTGGTGATTAAATACCACCAAAAGAAAGCTCTATCTGTCCCCAAAAAATGGTATAAAATTAATTTCAGTACAGCGTTGCATGACGGAATAAACGTCAGTCAAAGTACCGCAGCGCTGAATACTGAAAAATGGCCTGGTCAGGAAGGGGGTGTAAACACCTGGTCAGCAAGTGGTTAAAGAGTAATTCCACTTTTGTTGTGAAAAAAAGAAATCCTCTCTGGGTGATCTGTGTACATTACAAGGATTTTAACAAACTTTATTACAGATTCCTACCTGTTTCTGTTCCGACCAGTTCACACCATAAATAGTGCGTTCCAGAACGGTCAGGCTCTGAAACGCACTGAATCGCATTCCGTCCAGCTTCCTGCATTCAGGGGCGGGAGGGGGAGTGGCGGTGCTTGCTAGCAATCGATATATATGCAAAAAAACGTGAGGGTTTAATGATCCTTCCATAAAAGTTTTACCTGGAGTCAGGCCCGGATTCCCCACAAGGCCACCGAGACCCAGGCCTTGAGGCGGCAGGGAGCAGAGGGGCGGCAGCAGTGTAGAATCCCCTGACTGTATGTTCTGGGCGGTAAGTTGCCTTCTACATTTAGTCCTGCTTTGGGAAGGCAGGGCTAAATGTACTGTGAGGAAGCCGCTTGTTCGTTTACAAGTGATTGCGGCGATGTCGCCGTGATCACTTGTAAAATGTGTGCAGCCTGTCCATCCCACCTACCTCTCTCCTCTGGTTCCGTCCTCCCCCCGGCTGCCCAGTCTCTCCTCACTGACCAGCGATGTGGGGATCAGAGTGGCAGGGTTAAAACTAACCCTGCCGCTCCGTGTACACAGTGAGAGGGGAGAGCCGTCTTCCCCTCTCAGCTGTCACAGGAGGTCCAGCACAGTGCTGTGCTAGAACTCCTGTATTGGAGGTGACAGGGTCAATAAAGAGAACCTGTCACCTCCAAAGACTATCACACAGGGGCTTGTTAGCTAGCTCCTGTGTGATAGCAATAAAGTTAAATGAAAAAAAAAATTAAAAACATAATAAGAAATAATAATTAAATGAAAAAAAGGTGAATTAAAAAGGTGATTAAAAAGAAAAAAAAAGAAAATAATGATAAAAAATAAACAATAATAAGATTCAAAAATTATTTTTAAAAAAGTAAACGATAAGCTAAAAATGTAAAAAAGTAATAAATAAATAAAAATACAAAAGTGATAAAGTTTAAAGAAACAATAAAAATAAATAAAACTAACCCTGCCATTCTCCGTTGATGGGGGGTGGGGTTGTCGGGGAGGGGGGCGCATTGCGGAACCTGGCCTTGGGGCAGCAGGGAGAGTAAATCCGGCCCTGCCTGGAGTTCTTTAAATAGTGTGGAACAGATGTAAAACTACATCTGCATGTATATAATGTCATTTTAATGATTAAACGTGTTGATCTCATATGTTAGGAGAGGGAAGCAACTTCCCCTTGGAAAGCGGTCTCCCCAGTTGCCAAATTTAATGTAAATCAGAAATTTTACTACCTTAGGTCAGAATTATGTCGTTACAATGGAATTTGTCAAGGGCCCAGAATTATTATGACGTTTGAACTTTGACAGTCATATTTAAATATTTCATTTTAACCTAATAAGGGATCTGGCTCTGGGGAAATATATTAAATGAGAATTAAACCTGTTTAGGGGAGAACATCTGACACAATGACAAACATTCTCCGGGAATAAAAAAATGGAAAGCGATTAGGCTATTTACGGAAAATTGGAAGGTGTCTGAACGGGACTCGTTCTTGAGGTCATGTGTTTTTCGGCCAAGCGTAATGCTGTTTTGATTCTCCGATTTTGATCAAGCCGACTAAATTGGTTTTTAGAATGATTCTGCGGTAAATCCTATTTCTTGAAGTTTTTTCTGTAGAAGAAGCATCGGGAGACATGTGAATGAGCTGTGTTTAAAAGGACATGGCACTCAGACTTTAGATTTACATACAGTATGATGCCAAAATGTGATCATTTATTTTTACATTTCAATGGCGGGCAAAGATTTAACAAGAATTTTCTGGGGGGTGGCGAGGGAACAGAATTTCTCCTCTTTACCTTCTTATTCTTTTCAGGTTCAAGAAAATTGGTATGACATTGTAGAGGGATTGCTGCATATGACTTCTTACTTTATGATCACTATCCACAAATATGATCGTTATCTACAAAATAATCCGTGGTGACTGTAAAGCCGGTAACAACTTTCTTAATTTTAGATCCTTGATGTCGCCACAATTTAAGGGTGAAGGAAAGGAGATTTAAAGTGATATTAAAGTTAAAAGGTTAAAGTGACATTAAACCCTCAGATTTTTTAACATAAAACAATACTCTAATGTGCGCCTTACTGTAATCCATGGTTGTTTCCCTTCTCTTTGCTGCTCTTCCTTTTAAATATGTATCTCTTCTCATGCTGGGGGAGAACTTCTGTTTTGTAGCAGACTGCCTTGTCTCTGGAATGGATACATGGTGTCTGTGTGTAGGTTTGCAACCTGAGCCAGCACTACAGGAAGAGGCACTCAGCTGCAAAGGGAAGTTCTCCCCAAGCATGAGAAGACATGAGGATTTAAAAGGAAGAGCAGAAAAGAGAAGGGAAACAACCATGGATTACAGTAAGGTGCACATTACAGTATTGGTTTATGTTACAAAATCTGAGGGTTTAATGTCACTTTAAGTTATTCCAAATGCTTATTTAATCACTTACAATGGACGCTGCTCCTTGATGTTGACAGGTTTTAGTTTCTTGCAGAATCAGCTGTTCCCTTGAACACTGTCCCTAATATCCTGTTGTAGGGTGGCTCCTTTCCCTTTGGAGGGTCTTATGGAACACACCCTTGTGTGTGCTAGTAAGCTGTGTATGTCTCCACAAATACAGAGGCAAAGCAAGGCAAGTCACTTCCCCCCTCCCTGCTTTCCTCTCCTCCACTGTATCTATAGAGGGAGCTACGGTTGTCATCCAGGATGGGCTTTCGATCAAAAGGTATTATCTGGACTTAGTTTCCATTCACACATAGCGGTAGCATTTTGGAAACCACGCAAACTTTAACATACGCACGGATTCTGCGCATTTGCGGCCATTACTATAGCCGTGACGTGCAGAATCCGCCATGTAATGGTACTTGTACTATTTTGTGGGACGCGCGGTTCTGTACCGCGCGGCCGTTGCAAATGTCTGAACAATGCACATTAAATTTCATTGTTTTCTATGTTTAGAGCAGTTCCGCACATATTCGTACGGCCGTATACGCGCGGATAACCGCTCCTGTGTGAATGGAGCCTTAGGACTGGTAAGCTGCAATATATACATTTTTTGTTCTTGGGTTTAGTCATTGGATTTGGTGATGTAGGTTAAGAGCCAGTTACGGGAACCACAGAATTGATGTTTTTTCTTAGTGCCTAGAACTCCGCACCAAAAATTCCAGTACCAAGCTGTCAGCACCAAGAACTAGTGTACCAGAATACCTGGGAATTCAAGAGCAGGGATTTCAACTTAAGGCTTCATTCACACGAGAAAATGGCCGGCGCGTACAGCTCCGTGCTGCGTGCAGGGCCTTATCGGGCAGCTCCCGGGAAGGACAGGTGCTGCATGTGATTAGTACGCAGCCCTTGTCCTTCTATATGGGATTATGCGGCCGTACGCCGCCCTACGCTCACCTCAAGTGCAGGTCCGTAGGGGTGCGTGTGTCTCGGCTCAGACGGATCCATCCTGTCAGCGTACGTACACCCGCACGGAGATGCAGGGCGGGTGAGCGTAGGGCGGCGTACGGCTGCGTAGTCCCATAGAGAAGGACAGGGGCTGTGTACTAATCACATGCAGCATCTGTCCTTCCCGGGAGCTACCCGATACGGCCGTGCACGCAGCACGGAGCTGTATGTGCCGGCCATTTTCTCGTGTGAATGAGGCCTTAGAGTCCCTGAAATTAAAAAGAAGCGATATTACCTGCCACCATGTACGAAAAAAAGCAAACACAACCCCAGGCTTTTAATGCAAACCTCGGCCAGCATTGAAAATAACTTTTTTTTTCAAGTTCACAAATAATATACTGAAAGTGGTCTAGCGCTAATATGTACTGAGACATTACCTTATGTTTTTGTTCTACGGAAAATGTAGCTTTTGAAATTATACTCCAAGCAGGTTTATTGTACATAACATGCATGAGCTCCTCTTGACATAAAGCACATAAATTTTTTACTGCCCAGGTGCAGTCTGTTTGGAGTAAAACAAAGATCACAGGCGCAGTGACTGCTCGTCATGACTCGGATAAAAATAAACACAAAATAGAAAGAAAATCCATAACATTTCATTATTAAGAAAACATTTAATAGAGCTGCAATTGTAAAGCAAAGTACTCTCCCCCCGTTACTGGAGGTTTTATTAAATTGCCGTTTCATTACACTTCCAATTTTCAGACAGGAGAAAAAGCCTTCCAAGAGTATTTCATGGGTGACGAACTCTTCTGCAGATGCAAAAAAAAAAAAGTAGGTACTGTCGATGTAGCATACTTATATTTAAAATAAATGTTTAACAAATGTGAGTTACTGGAATCTATACAATACATACACCAAGTGGCAGCTCTGTTACATAGAGTTATCTTTGTAAATCCATGCAGGGCAAAGGAACAAGTTCATTTATAAACGTTATGCCCGGCTGTCACATGGCATTAGCCCCCAGATGGCACTGACTAGTACAGGCAGTCCCCGAGTTACAAACATCCAACCAGGGCCGGATTTACTCTCTCTGCTGCCCCAAGGCCAGGCTCCTCAATGCCCCCTCCCCGCACCCCCCCTCCCCCGTGTAGAATGGCAGACCTGCAGGCTGCATACAAGTGATCTCGGGACATTGTACAAAACAAGCAGCGGCTTCCCCGCTGTACATTTAGCTCTGGTTGCCCAAAGCAGGGCTAAATGTAGAAAACAACTACCCGCCCGACGCCCGGAACGGCATGTCCAGGCATCGGGAGATAGGAATTCCACACCCCCTGCTGACCCTATACTCCCTGCTGCCCCAAGGCCTGGCCTTGATTGGCCTTGTGTGAAATCCGGCCCTGCATCCGTCTTACATATGACTCCTACTTACAAACTGAGGCTATTACTGTACAGCAGGGGTAGTTGTAATGCAACCGCGCTCGTGCCGACGAGGAGTGCCCGCCATTTTGGGTCTGGTTTGTAGTACTGTACGTACATTACAGGAAGTTGGCTCTTGTAGACGTGCAGACGAGGGGTGACCGCCTCTTCGTCCGGGTCACTGTGAGGTTTTTCCTGCTGTCTGTATCCTCATCAGAAAGATTTAATCTCACTTCCTGTCCTTGAGACAACAGGAAGTTAAATGAAATCTACCCCTAGGAAGGGAAATTCACTCCTGTAAGAGTTATCATGGGGAAAAAGGTGTCTCCACTGAAGCTTTATCACCAATCCATGTTTCCACGATAACCCAAAATGTTCAAAATCCAATTGTCACAGGGACAGAAAGTGAGGTGAAATCTTCTGAACAGGGGCACTCACAGCAAAACAAAAGTTACAGGGGGTTAACCCTTCCCTATGCTATCCAAAACAAACAAAAAAATTTTTGCCTGGCGTTACACTTAAAAAATTTACCTGTTCTAACTTACATACAAATTCAACTTAAGAACAAACCTATAGACCCTGGGAACTGCCTACTATAGGAAATTAATATACTAGGGGCACTATTGCCTTCTAGAGGCTCTAGTGCCATGCAAACAGCATCAGCAAAACTTTAATAAATGAACCCTATTAGTCTCCATTCACACCAGTGTGTATCGTGAACACACGTCAAAAACGCACAGTAGTGCACACCTCGACACACATGCATGATACATGCACAAACACGGAATGTGCTTGCTTTGCCATTATTAGGTAATGTGAAAGTGTGCATGAATGTCACCAAACTTGCAACATGTACTACTTTTTCACATTTGGCGTGCTTCCAGGAACCCAATGGGGATCAATAGGGAAGTGCACCAAATGCAGGAAACAAATGCGCAAGAACACCAGTCACCATGACACACGTTCCCACTACGCCCATATAAAATGGGGCCTTAGGAAGACCCTGTCAGAGCCATGATGCTCACCTCTCTGACAGCACGTGTGTCCTACCTATGTTCCAGCGATGCACCCCCCGTCAGTGTCTTCAGCATTCGTCACTTCCAGGAATGTTGGATACCTGTGTTCCCCACCCACTTCCTCCGACTCACTATAGGGCTCAGCAGTGACATAGGAGGTTAAAGGAAGGGGCCATCATGCGCTCTGGGTACATATACATCCAACACTTCCAAATGTGTGTAGAATGCCAAAAACACCAATAGAGGTTGGAACGTTGACACCAAAGGGAGGCAGGACGCATAGAGCGCTTGACAGGTGATATATAATGTCTCTTCTTTTACAAGTGCCTGGCAATTTAATTCCCTTTAGAAACCTGGCAGTGTTTTCTTAAAGTTCAACTCCAGGCAAACATCTAAATACACAGATGAAATACACATAAGGGTGCTGATTTATCTTCCAAAGGATTTGTATTTCTGCCTCTTCTGTCCGGAGATTTACACAGCCCTGCCACACAGCACCGCCAGGTGGATGATACCAATTTCTTTGTTACAGTTACTGCCCTCTCTTCCTATCAGCATGTTCCTTGTCAGTGCCTTTGCATGTAGTACACCTGTTTTGTGTCTAGTACTGCCTAGTACTGCCCCTCTGTCCCAGTCAGAATGCTGATATATAGGGGACTGTCCTAGAGTGGGGATAAAGTGGGATAAATAGCTCTTCTGATGTATCCAGCTGTGTTTGTAATCCGAGCTTTAGCTATCCAGCTCCACAAACAGCCTTTTTTTCAGCAAAGCAGTATGAGTTAGCCAGCAAAGCAGTTAGAGTTAGCCTTGTACATCAAAACAAAAGATGTGCAAAGTCTTACAGTCCATTTTTTTAGGACACAGCCACCACCTGAGAAGAAAAGCCACTACCTTGCCAGCATGGTGCTTAGAAGGACCCTTGCTATCTGTGTGGAAGCAGTGGTCACTTTGCAGAGGTCTGACATGCCAACTGCTGTACCAGAGGTAGAATTCTCCAATGAGTAGAGGGCACGAGCTTTACTGATGGTAGAGCCATAGGTTTGACAAAACAAGGGACAGATCGGATCTTTGCAGAGAGACCAATGCTTCCACACAGAGAACAAGGGTTTTTATCTGCAGCATGCTGGCAGAGGAGAGGCTATTCTACTCAGGCTGTGGTTGCGTTCTAAAAAGACTTTGCACATGTTTTGTTTTGATGCAAATATAATGTATTTACTTTTTTAAGAGTTGTAAAGTCCCGGCATGTCCTCTCCTGTTAGAACATCAGCCTTGTAATAGGAATACATACTGGAGTTGTTTTTGATAATGCAATCAAAGCAAACTTGAACAAATCCCTTTTATGTAGTGAGTGCCGCCGTCCGTCTGCCCATCACTTCCAACAAATTCCTGCATTCCCGGTGTGCATTGTGTCTCTTTCTCTGCTGCTTGATGTGATGCAATCTCCATTTCTCAAGACTACATATCCCATCATGCATTGCTTCCAGCAAACAATGATAATGTTACAATGTGGGAAGTTCAGATGCTGAGTTCTAGTTCAGACGGCAGGCTTAGTTACAGTGGTGACACAAAGATGTGCATATTCACAGGGCTGAGTGAAATTGTGTCAGTGCACTGAAGAAGTTCATCCTATGGACATCTTCTAGAAGGATGGTTATTAGGAGTGGGATGGAATTTACGGACATTCAATATAGAATTACAGATTAATTGTTTGTTTTGGACCATAGATAACTTTTAAACTGAAATTTCACTTGGGCTTTAATTTTGTTGTAACTCCTATTCTATAGACTGGTTATATTATCCTGCACTTGGGATAACCAGGGAAAGAATGTTTTGGAGGCATACATATCTTGAAAATACATTTCTACTCATTAACTACCAAGTGAGTGGACAACCCGTGATTTTATCCTGGTGGTTTAGACATTTATCAGAAGGATCCAACCCGCACAGCTCATCCCGCAGTTTCCCTAATTAGCCAAAGTTTCCATTACCCTACTAATGAGAATGAGAGCTAGGAGACGGTGGCTTCTACAGCTTGACATGATCCAGCATCCGGCATGCAGACGTGTTTGTATATTTGTATGTTTTTCTAGCAGGATCAAAAAGGAACTAAATAATTATCGTGTTGAAGTGATCCCACGTTGCTATACATTTTCCTAATTCTGCTTTGTGGGAAAATCTCTTAAAACACATTGTCAGTTTGAAGCCATTGATTTAATTGAATGTTGGAAGAAGTTGCAAGGATGGAGAGCATGTGGATTTTATTTTTTATGATGCAAGTAGCATGCGATCTCTGCGTCTACGAAGGGTTTGGTCTTCCTTTCTTGGACTGGGGTGTGTTTATTGAGACCACCACTAAAGTTTCTTCTATTGTAGAATTTCTTTGGTTGTATGTCCAGCCAAAACTTTTTTTTTCTTACTTCTGGATAGAGCGGAAAAGGGCTAGAACTCCTTTAAGGGATTTGCTGCTTTCTGGTGCTTCATAAGAGAGATATAACCTCACTTCCTGTGCTGCTGACAACATTTTGCCAGACAGGAAGTGAAGCAAACTCTCCAACAACAACACAGATAGCAATAAAAATGTTTTTATGAGCTCTGAGGAAGGGGGCATGTCCCCGAAAACACGTTCAGCAGTGGTAGCGGGACTCTGTGAGGAAAACAGAGCTCCCTGGATGTCTTTTCAATCGCTCCAGTGTATATCCACAGCAAAAAGGTCACCAAGGTTTATTAGTCCATTTGATGCTTTTAACCCCTGCTTCTTTTGTGAATACATTTTTGTATACTAATTTAATGAAAGGTTTATCTGCACCAGGAAAGGCGACCAGTGTTTTTTGTTTTTCTTTATATGTTTATTTGTATAGCACTTCTGGTTCATTCATAACTGGGGACATAGTAATCTATATGTCCTCAGTTATATACATACACTGAGTGATCAGTACTGATCGCTCAGTGTTTGTGCTCCGTTCTCCATCCTGACTGCTCCGCCCCCTCCTGTTTGTCACTAGAGCTGAGCCTTCCTCCCTGCACTGCAGCGCTTGGCCTGTTCATTGGGCACCTGCAGCTGAATCAGCTCTGTGTCCCCTCCGATCCTCGCTGCCTCGGCAACACAGGCAGGGGAGAGCAGCGGGGATCGTAGGGGATACAGACTGAAGCTTGCTGCTGTAGCCCAGCAGGGAGGAGAGTAGCTGGGGATGCATCCCATTTTCAGTTGTTTTTGTACTATTGGCTATTTGCCCATTGTACCATTTTTGGCTAAAATGTTTAGATGGCCGAAAATGTTGGTGCATCCCTACTTTTGTTTCCTTATTTTCACCTGATGATCCGACCAGAAACATCCTTTCTGTCTCAGGGTGTCTCCTCTCTGTGGAGGAGCAAAGGAGCCACCCTTGGACAGCAGCATTGTCACCCTGTGGAAAGGGTAGAATTAGATGCTCAAGCAGATTTAGATAGATTTGACTACGTGAAGTTCAGCTAACACTTTTCAAGCAGTTACAGTAACAGTTGTTTTTCTATTTTGGGTTAAAGGTTTTACATAAATGAATAAAAACTAACAATTGTAACCCCCCATTGCCAGTGTTTAATGGTTTGTCTCAACCCTCTATCTGCCACTTGTTCTGGACAGCTTGGTATGGTAAAGGACGTTGCAATGTAACAACTTTACTGGCTGGATCACCAGATGAAAATAATTTTAAAAAGTCTAACAAAACTAATGTAGCCACGGCATCTAAGAATTGGTAACCTGCAATATATGAACTCACTGTTTTAGGGTTTAGATACACTTTTAATAAATGTTCAGTCCATCCAAAATGTATATTTTTGACATCTGGAGATCTCTCTGTCTGCCCCTTTCATGAATAGGAGTGTAAATAAGGCCTCAACATGACAGGTTAGTAATATTAGCAAAAGTGTGCATAGGAGGGAGGGGGGGTGTGAAAACATATCTACCATATGTGCTATATAAAAGAGCAGATCATAGACTATGCTCCCAAGAGACAACTGGGGGAACGGTGCATATTCCTATAAGACATGACTATTATAAAGTCTATTAAAACACAAAGCAGCCATAGTTGCATTGTTGCCAACATTTCAAGAAAAAGTCCAGGTACACCTTTTTTTTGGTGTGTGTTCAGCAAGACATTGTAAGCGAGAGTGTACTTTAATGTATTTATATAAAACAAGCATGGTTCTACAAGTGGTGTATCATTAACCTAATGCCATAGTCTGATTAAACAAATATAAGAGTGCTGTAGTTTTCGGGGCTAAAGAAAAAGAAGAGTAAACAAAAACACGTAGACGTGTAAAAACTGATCCCAAGGATTTATTCCCAATGAAGACTGCAGGCATTAACTACATCATTCTACAGAGTAAAGACATGGTGGAAAGTACTACATACATAAAAATGATGAATAAATTCAAGTTACTTAAAAGTTATGACGCTCTCCGGTGCAAATAATATACCTTCTGCATTAATGATTGATCATGTCTAGACAGTAGTAACA
This sequence comes from Nanorana parkeri, assembly GCF_000935625.1. Classification (NCBI taxonomy): domain Eukaryota; kingdom Metazoa; phylum Chordata; class Amphibia; order Anura; family Dicroglossidae; genus Nanorana; species Nanorana parkeri. The sequence continues at coordinate 1,651,485 of NW_017306311.1, read as the reverse complement.
ATTATATGGTTGGAGGATCAAACAGCAATGCACTTCCCCACTTGCCCAGCCTCCGCCAACAGCCAGAGATAGCATCACCCCCCTTCATACCACTGTATGCCTCTTATCTGCAGTCCCTGTGGGGGGGTCATTGGAAGGGAGCTTTCATCTGCTGGCTACAATGAGCCTCGCATGCTGTGTTGCTGTGAGAGTAAGAAGCCACTTGACTACAAATAACAGGGCTAGGAGCTAGGATAGGGACACTGCCATACTTCCCAATTTTAGAATTAGAGAAAGAGGGAGGCTGACACACTGGGAGGCTGACGTGATGCATGCAGTCAGTGCTCCTTAGCAATAAGGAGCGTGGGCACAATGCACTGACTCTTGGACACCACTACAAAATGGTGTATAGAATGTAAGAGTCAGGAATACAAAATGGTGTTTAGAGTGCAGAGGTCAGCAATACAAAATGGTGTGTAGAGTGTAGGGGTTAGGAAAACAAAATGGTGTATAGAGTGCAGGATTTAGGAATACAAAATGGTGTATAGAGTGCAGGGGTCAGGAATATGACTACTTATATAACTCTTTGTTCACTTACAGGGTTATTTACAAAAGGGTGAAGAGTTTGGGGAAGGCAGGTGAAGTGAACAATCTAGGACAACATAGCTGAACTGGAAAGTGAGTTGAATTGTTCCAAATCGGCTATTTTGGCCTAGATTGTTCACTTCTCCTGCCTTCTCCAACCTCTTCACCCTGTAGTGATTAACCCTGTTAGTTAGTAATATATGCCAGACATTCTGCAGTTGGAAATGGCCTTTTTAATGGGACTTTAATAGGACCGAGCATTTGTTAAAAATTTATAATGCAACAAATGTATTGCTCTATAATTACATTCACAATCTGAACCGTATTAGATAGGTTAGCCTCCTTCTCACTTTCAGCCCATGCAAATTTCTATCTAACACTGCTGAAACCCAGTAAATGAGTGTCTCAAGTGAGCCCAGTGTATCTCCCCACTCCTTCTTACCAGCTTTCCTACCTCTGCTAAGGTATCTTTTAGTTCTGACCAATAGGGAATGAGGCAAAGCAGGCAGGCAACCAGACAGCAGACCGTTAAGGATTCATGTATTACACTCAAAGATAGCAGAGAGTTCCATGCTTTTGGACACACTATTGGATCCGCAACAGTTGAGTATATACTCTGCTGCTTTCTATGAGGCCCTGATACAAGACACAGCCAAGGGTCTCGGGAAAGTAGTCTAAAAAGGGGTGACTGTCCTGGCAAACCCAGGCTAGTTAGCAAGTATGTATATGAGTATAAAACCAATCTGATGTAGTGATTCCATTGTTATTTTCAAAGGTGTAAGAAAAAGTTATAATTTTTTACACCTTTGACGGCTACAGTTGGGGAACGAGAGCAGGATGGCAATGCAAGAGAACAGCTGGGAGAGAGTTGTCACACCACAACAGGAAGTGCCTGAACAAGGACCTCCGTGGAGGGATCACCAGGTATTTTTTTTCATGAAAGCAGCAGATTTAAAAATATTGAAAACTTTTACAATTAAGTTTAACATGTTAAAGTTTATATGACATTTTAGTGAATAATGTGTAGCCTGATGTACTGTAGCTAGCTTAAAATGGGAGGAGCCAGAAATAACACACATTGTATAGCTTAATAGTTGGTGTTCCCAGAATAACAGATTACCAGCAACAATAAGATTTTAAGCAGCCTGGTTTGCTACAGCTGTGCCTGGACGAAAACCAGAAGCATTGGGCGAATAGGCTTTGTCCCCTGTATGTAATTCAATACTTAATTTCCAATTTTGACCAGAGTGTACCTTTACAAAAAATCAGATGTTTCTTGGGCCTTTGGAAAATGCTCAGATTCTTCTAAATTCCAAAAGTGAAAAAGCATCTCTTCAATGCTAATCTCTATAGGTTCTGCCATGTGCTTACTGCCATCTGTGGTGGAGATATTCCCAAGCAGTTTTGTTAATGCAACATCCACAGTATTTTCAAATGTTGATACTATGAAAATGTAATGTGATTGGATTTGGACAAGAGCCTTAAACAGACCACCCTCTTTATTTATTTTCATGCCAATCAGATCACACAAACTCTGGTAGAATGTTGAAAGTATTCCTGGGCTTTACATTGCAAGACATTCCTATGCCTCATAAATATCTTTCCTCGTCTCATTATAAAGGAACACTATTTTCTCATTCTTTTCAGGAGCCTTTCTAGAGAAGTATCTGATGGGAAAAGTCAGCATTAGATGCTCCCTGCATCCTTAGGGATGTGGCAGATTTGAGCTAGAGATAATGCTGTAGATAGTTATGGCACAGAAAAAAACACTAAGTACCATACTAACAGAGCATGCTAGCCAGGGTAATGTTGGTCAACTTACCAGGTATATGGAACCTCAGTTATGGCCCCTGATATCACCAAAGGGGCTGTACATAATATTGAATATATGCAATGCTACAAAAGACTGTCAGAGACTGCAGGCATACTGTCATGTACCTAGATGGAGACCAAGATGAACAGCGGGCTACCCTTGCAGCACTAGCCTGACTCCCCTGGAGATGGTAACAGGCGGAGGGAGGACTTGGTGAAACACGAATGCCGATGAAATGATTTGGCGATGCCTTGTGCTGGAGCTTGAGTGTGATGATCAGGAGGATGTGGCCACAGGAACTGGGCAGGCCACTGAGACGACTGCAGACTAGATCCGGTATGGCAGGAGTACCACATGCCGAATACTGCAGTGTCTGGACTGAGCACAGCAGATCATCGAGGATGTGGTCACAGGCCGAAGTCATACACAGAAGAATCAGATGCACAGACAGGATACCAAATTGATAGTTTGAAGTTGGGTTGAGATCACAAGCCGAGGTCATACATAGGATAATTGGATGAACAGATGACGTGCCAAACCAAAAGTCCAAAAGCGAAGTTGATAACATAAGCCATGGTCATACACAAGTCAACTGGAAACACAGGAACAGATTGCACGGGAACAGAAAAGAGCTGAAGACCAGTCAGCAATTAGGTCAATGTTCATGGGTTTTAAAAGCTATCTGGTGCCATTGAGCAGTATGTGCATGCACACACTGGAATGAGCACACCATGCTAACATGTGAGCGCAAGTTTTCCAATATGACCATCTTTACATGTACTTTCACGCACACATCGCGCCCATTTCCGTGCACACATGTGCGACCAACAGTGTGCCTACCGGTTAGGGAATGTTTGCTCACAGTCCTAGGGGCAGGGTCGTGATGAACTCATACACACATCTGGGTAAGTATATTACACATACTACAGAGGTGGTCAGGCATGCTATCAGTTTTGGTTGGAGACTGGAGACATGCTGCAGGAGATTCAGACTTTAGACATATTACCTCAAGACTGTACACATATACCATAAGACTGAGGTCCTTGTCATTCAACCCAGATAAGTCCATTACTATTTTTAAACCAACACTTGAAGCCCTGATGAAGAGGGTACATTGTAGCCTGCTACCCTTGGACTCCTAATATTGTGATACCTGTATTCACCCGAGACACGAGATATTCATCAAGGCCCCTTCATGTTAGAGAGTCGACTAACCAGAGTCATCGTACTGTACATTGTGGAGGTATCATCACACTTAAAGGATAAAACGTGCTCTAAATTTAGCTCCTCTGACACTTTCTCAAAGTTGGGGAAAGACTTCTTTTTATATGTCCCCAATGGGAACATGTGCAGAACATAAGGGGCATGTGGCCACTAAGAACTTTGTGTGTTGGTTTTTCCATGGGGTAGAGGTAGACCTGGAGGGAACCAGCAGGGAACTGAAGCCTGCCTTACTAAAACAAGAAGGAGGAAACTTGTTTTATTTGGAATTATTCTTTAAAGCTGATTTCTAGGCAGATATAAAAGTTCTAAATTGCAGCCAGCAATAGTTCACTATTAGAAGTGATCTGTTGCTGCATTGACCTTACACCTTTATTACAATCCAGTGACAGGAGGAATTTAATATCAGGGAAAGTGGTGTGTTAAATCCACTTCTTAGGCTTAGAGTAGAGCATCTTAATCAGACATTGTTATTTGTGAGCAAATGAAGGGCTCTACTTGCTGACAAAATACACCTTACAGCAACGGTGACTATAGATCAGGTCTCCACTAACCAGGTCAGACTCCTGATGAAGAAGAAAAATTTAAAATAGAAGTATGTCTGTCTTCTATCTATCTATCTATCTATCTATCTATCTATCTATCTATCTATCTATCTATCTATCTATCTATCTATATACATGGGAGGGAGAAGCAGCTCAAGTGCTCATGTGCAGTGCTCATATAACAAGAAACATGCTGATAGGTCTACCAGTCCTCTGCTTCTCCTTTTATTTGTCCACTGACAGGCTGGGGGAGGGACAAGACCTGTAAGTATTTCACTGAAAAAAATCAGGTCTCCTGTTATTCCAGACAGGGTTGTGGTGAGTGGCATAGCTTTGTAAATCTCAGGAGGTATAGACAGAAATGCAAAGCCTTTGGCAAGTTAAACAGCTCCCGCATATGTATTTCATCTATGTATTTAGCTGTTTGCCTGGAGTTGAGCTTTAACCTCTCGATTGAAAGCAAAGATGTTATAACAAAGTTCCATGTTATTCTTTACAATCCAGGGCTACCAGATGCGATGCATAAAAAGTACAGTCTTTGAGGATCTGTTCAAAGTGAGAAATAGAATTCACACTCTTTAAATCCCATTTGCTTTCATTCTCTGTAACGCAGGGCAATCTCAAGCTTGTATCCTTGAGAGCTGTTGACATCGTGATGGGGAATAAAGTTAAAGCAGACCTCTGCGGAGACGCCTGACGCGCTCATAGAACAGGGCCCGTTTGAAGAGAGATCTTACTTTTACGGTAAAAAATAGCCTCATGTCAGTCCATAAAACCCCAGAGCGTGGTATTTAATGATTACGCTGCATATCTGCTCAAGATGTGTCCGTATAAACAGGTGTAAGGTTTAGGGATCTGCACTTTCTCAGAGCACACAAAACAAGCTTCACTTTTTTTTCCATATTGGCCACTGCGGTTATGTGTGCATTTAATCATATTACTCAGATTACTTACATTAAGATAAACAGACCTTTTGATACCAGATATTTTTTAAAAAAATGTGTGGGTAGAGGTCACAGGAACGATGAAAAGCTCTGCACAGTTTTGCTGACATCTTACCCTGATTTGAACTTTTATGTTAAAGTGGAACTAATGAAAAAAATTGCTACAATTTAGCTTCTTCTTTTTTTTTTGTGGAAGATACTTTGTCTATTTCTTCAGCCAAAAAAATTCCTCCTTTTCTCCTACCAATTTTTTGTCTACACTGGCTGCAGTGCATGGACAGTGGAGTGTACATTTTCAGCCCTTTTTGGGGATTTTAAAGTATAGTTAAAGTCTATTATTTTTTTGGCATATATCTACTTCTAGCGAGCAGTACATTTGACTGCAAAGAAAAGTATTTCCTGTGCTCCTCAGCTCCATCTAGTGGCCTTAATGCAATATTACATTACATTTGACCTGCAAAGAAAAGGATTTCCTATGCTCCTCTGGTGGCCATGGGTATTACATCACATTATATTTAAAGGAGAACCATGAGGTGAGTGAAAATCACCCATCCTCATAGCTCGAGCCGACATGTAACAATGAAACTGTCACAGGTCGGCTCAATAGATCGGGAAGTGAGCAAACACATACCGTCGCTCACTCACTTCTCGATCATCTCCGTGCAGACAGCGGTGACTGTCAGTCACGGCTCCCTGCAGGGATTCCCCCCCTTCCCGCTCCGATCCTCCACCGCTGACTGGATGAATGGACCGGGGAGGGGGGGGGATAGGCAGAGCCAGCTGTCACTCACGCAGCTGGGTGGATCTCGACAGTAATGTCGGGATCCGTTCTGGCTGCGGCGGTCTCAGTATACCGCGAGCTGTAGCTCACGATATACTGAGCTTTGGGTCATGGGAGGATGCTAGTTTATGTCCTCCCGTGACCCTTAAGAGAACTATGGGGAAAAACACTTACCCCATAGTTCTCTTTTAACTTGAATAGAAAATATACCAAGTGCTTTGGTTTTCTGCCATTATTCGAACAGAACGAACGTTCAAAGAGATCCACAGGGCGAATGGCTCTGCAAATTGTTTATATACATTGTGTAAGTGATAGCAGGTTAACCAGGTTGTCTTTTATAACCAGGTTGTCTTTTATAACCAGGTTGTCTTTTAGAATGATCTGTGTATAAAGGAATCCCTCCGCCTGGTAACTCCTACTGTACAAATAAGCTCATTATGAGTCCCAAAAAGGCTTTCTGCATTCGGGGAATACATCCGTACACTATACACAGGTTTAGGCTATTACCAGCATATACCTGTGTACAGCCATTTATGGCAATGGGCAGCTGTACGTCCCTCCTGTATATCATGGGCGTAAAAAACCCCAAAAGAAAATATCAATCTTTATGAATGGGCCCCTCGTCTGCTTTGTGCAGTGCAAGGGTTTGAGGCAAACTGTTTAAAAATAGATTTCAGACATTTATTCTGACTGTATTGTAAAATCTATGTAATGTTTTCTTATGTATTAACACATAATTGGACTAAGGGGTGTTCTTTTTTTTTTAAATATATTTGCCTGAAGTTCCGCTTTAAACTAGTAATAATGTAATAAAGCTGCTTTATAAGTATTCCTACACCCATTTACTGTGGTAATATAATTTTTTCTCCGGGGAGGTTTGATAAAACGAGACTGAAATGAAGCTAGAACTATTTTTGCACATGTTGTTACCGAAGTCGGTAAGTAAAAAGCCTAATAAAGATCTATTGTGCTAGGGCTGGTCTGCTGTTCTCGGGATATTTGATATTCAGTTGTTTGCTCTGGGTCACATGGTAAATGTATCTTATTAAAGCTTATAAATTATTTATCTGGCCAGAGATGTGTTCCAGCTCTTAGGGTGATATCACCACCCCGGGCCACCATGACTGTGTTGCGCGTTATGTTTAGGAAAGTCGTATGCTTTTAAAGATGAGATGTAACATCCTTTTTTTAAAAGCTGGACTCCAAGCAAACAGCTAAGTACATACTCAGTATGGGAACTGTTTTATCTCATTCTGTTCAGCTAGTTCTGTGATCAAGCCATCTCCAGACAGAACGGACAGGTCATTAACCTTTGCTACGGCAGTGGCACAGCTTGGCAAGAACACCCCTCTATAGTCACTGCTGTTCTCATCCTCTGAATGGCTTAAAAACATATACCAGTCTGTGGTCACTGGTTCAGGTCCCTCCCTCTCTCCCTACAGCTTTGCACATTTTAATATAAGAGAAAGGTTGCAAACCACACAATTATGCTAATTTTGGTATGCAATTAATAATGAAAAGGAACATCATTTTTAAAGTTCGACTCCAGGCAAACAGCTATTGAGATCCATATTCAGTATGTGAACTGTGTATTGTAGCTAAAGATTTGTAATTCTGATCAGCTAGTTTTGCAATCCAGGTACCTACAGATACTAGCGCAACCATCAACATCATCAACCTCGTGGCAAGCTCTGTACTTACACAGGGTTTGACTCAGGTGACCAGATATTGAAGCTTTGGCCACTTAGTCTCTGCTGAGGTGGCATAGGACTGCTGAGACTAAAACTCAGGCAGAGCCAGTTAATTAACTGCTCAACCTCAATATTAATCCCCAGTAATGGGGAGGCTACGTGATCAGTGTTTTGCGGCAAGAGGAAGCTAAGAGCACCATTTTCTTTTCTTAACTTATTTCACAATGCCAGTTCTGGACTGGTGGGAGTTATATTTAGGTATATTGTAGGTCCCCTTTAAATTGATATTAAATTCAAAAAGTATTAAAAATTTTAGCAAATGCTGATAAGATCACTTACAATGGACGCTGCCCCTTTATGTTTAAAAGCTTTAGTTTCCTGCAGAATCAGCTGGTCCTCTGGGCACTGGTCTTGATATCCTGTTTTAGGGTGGCTCCTTTCCCTTGCAGGATCCACCCTTGTGTGTGCTAGTAAGCCATGTCCCCCCACAAACACAAGCAGAGCAGGGCGATCCACTCCACTCCTCCATGCTCATCCCTTCTCCAAGCTAATGGATGGATGGCTGCTGGAGACTGCTCTGTCCCTTAAGATCTTGTATTGGGCAGGAAGTTCAGGGAAGCCAAGCCGAGAGAGTTGGAGCTGTTCAGAAACATGATGACTGTAAGTGATTGGGCAAAAATGTAAAGAAATACTTTGCTGGGCAATGTACAGTATATTTGTTCAATCTGGATTCATTGTTGAAAAACATTCAATAATGAATCCAGAACAAACAAATATACATTGCCCAGCAAAGTATTTCTTTACATTTTTGCCCAATCACTTACAGTCATCATGTTTCCACACAGCTCCAACTCTCTCAGCTTGGCTTCCCTAACCAGTAGAAGATCTCAAGGGACAGAGCAGTCTCCAGCAGCTGCCCATTTACTAGCTTGGAGAAGGAGGAAGGAGGGGTGAAGAGCAGGGTAGTGGATTGACTTTCGGTGCATGTGTGTTTGTTGAGACACACACAGCTTTCTAGCACACACAAGGGTGGCTCTATAGGACCCTGCAAGGGAAAGGAACCACCCTAAAACAGGATATCAGGACCAGTGCTCAGGGGACCAGCTGATTCTGCAGGAAACTAACACTTTTATACCTGAAGGAGCAGCGTCCATTGTAAGTTATTTAATTAGCGTTTGAAATATCTTAAAAACCTTTTGACTTTAAAATCACTTTAAAGTGTTAAGCATAATTAGGAATGACCTTTTACTAGAGCAGCATTTGCCTCACTTGCACTTTAGTAATAAGTTAAAAACAATGACATTGGCTTTTTCATGTCTCCCTGTGAACGGCTCCTTTGCGCAGCACATTTGTGCACGTGTTCTGTCAAGTTTAATGAGCTACAACACATCAGCCAGCACAATGTACCTCTTAATTGCTCAAAGTTCAGTAACATAACTAAATCCTCTAATCCCTTAAAATGCTAGATCAAATTTTCACCCCAGTGTACGCTGGGCTCATGTTCCTTGTTAGAGTTCTATCAACTCTTTGGCAACTGGTACCCAGGGGACTAATTGTCCAAAACGTTTCAGTGCTTCACCCATTCCTGATGTGAGACATCATCAGTATATAAAAAAAAGAAAAAAACAAGCAAAATGTTCTATAAACACTGTCCAGCCCATGTTTTGTCAATGCAGTTTTCCCACTACATCAATATGAGTTAATTAACGACTTCTGCTAAGCACTGCTGGAGTCTTAACTGATCACAGATAATAAGTTTGGTGAATTTCAAGACAAACGCTTACTATGAAATAACACTTACTGTCCCAGTTCCTCTAAGCCAGCGTTTCTCAATCTTTTTTCAATCACAGCACCCTTTGAAAATATGCAAAATCTCGAGCACCCCATTCTACAAAGTATAAAATGTAAATGTAAAAATGGAGAACATTACGTGTGACCTCTCCAAAAATCAAACCAGACCCTTATCCTAGATGGGTATCTGGTGAGGACTTTACGGAAGAAATCCACACATAAATAACAAAAAATGAGGTTCCCCTTTACATCAGAGCCCCCCCTTAATTTCAGGAGCCCCCCTTCACATCAGAGCCATCCCATTTCAGATCAGAGTCCCCTCACTCACACTAGAAGCCCCTCTTCACATAAGAACCGCCTCCTTTGATATCAGAAGCTACCCCTTTACATCACAAGCCCTCCTTCTAATCAGAAGCCCATCCTTCACATCAGAGTCCACAGTTTACATCAGAGTTTTCCCTTCACATCAGGAGCCCCCTTCACATCAGAAGCCCATCTGCACCATAGAAAGGCATGACACTGTGCAAAAATTTCAAGGCACCCTTGAGGATTCCAGAAGGCACGGCACCCTGGTTGAGTAAGGCTGCTCTGTGCCCCCATTCACACCTGTGTCCTGGGGGAAATCGCTCCTGCGGCACATGATGCCTTGTCTTTTCTTGCAGACACGCTGTGGTGCCATTCATTCTTAATGGCACCCCAGATCTTTTTTTCCAAAGCACATGCAGGGTTGCACGCCAAAACACATGGTGCATGTGATTTGGTACGGCGCATGTTTAAAAAAAATGCACGCACTTCTTTGGTGCACTTGTCGCTTGTTGGGCAGGACATCAACATGAATGGGCTGCCCAAATGCTCTGCGCTTTACAAGTGTGATTCACGCATGCCCACACACGCACATCTGAAAGTGGAAGGATTACAAATAGTAAGACCTTATCAAGGCCACTCCTCCTTCTCAGGATGTCTAAGCAAAGTAAGTCTAAATTGGGAAGAAATAAAAAGCTTTGTCCTTATAATATGAGCTTTCATCCTGTGCTTCATGTGTCAGCCATATTGAGGTAATGGCAGAGATGACCCTATAAGCCAGGAAAATGGTTTATTGGGTTATAATGGAGCGGCACTCTACATGGGTTTAGTGGACAGTGGGTGTGGTTGATTTAGGGGAGTAGTTAATTAAGAATGAACATGCAGTTCTGTCAACTCTTCTAGTAAAGTTGAAGGTGACTACATGGGAGACTAGGAGTCTCGAGTTTCCTAAATGAGAGTTGTCAGCATTACCCTATCAAATACTAGCTTTCTTTGTGTAATATACTGTATTAGAATAAGAACTGGAAACCTTTTCTTTCCTTTACCCAATGCATAAATAAACTTTCTTGGTTTGCAGCAATAGAATTGTCCAAGGTAATACATTTTATATAGCAATTAAACATCTTGCAAAAAACACAGAACCAAGTTGATATGATTGCTGTCCTTATTCCTTGTATTATTCCTTGTATTAGGCCATTCTCCAATTCTGTCATTCAGGCTGACCTTTAATATTAGGACAGCATGGTTACTTTGAAGGGAGAAGGATGTGAGTGAGGGCAAGAGTATGGCACCAGTGCAGCTCCTGTGTTCCATGGAGAGGTACCAGGGATGTTGCAGCCGATCTCATCATTCGGCTAGGATTGTTTTGTTTTTCAGCTCACAGAGCATTCAGCATTTCTTCGGATGTTCTGAGCAGTTGGAAAGGCAGGAATTCAGGAGATTTGGGCAGCAATACAGGAATCTATGGGGACGGAATCTGGGTGGCTCCCGAGACACATGGTGGAGTTTGCATTCAATTGAATTCCAATGATTTCAAAGTGGACGGAACTCAAAGATGGAAGATTTGTTTATAGGGAACATCTAGAAATGTTCATTGTGCCTAAGCAGTATCCTGAAATATCCAACTTTTGTACTCAATTCCTTCTGAAAAATAGTTGCAAGTGTTCCTATGTACTTTTGTGTCTATGACCTCATAGCCATATATCTACAGTTTAAGAGGCACTGTGTCGTGGGACCAGGGGTGCCCTCTTACTTGGGTGCTGACGGGCATGGCGGGGATCATAGGGTCCTTCTTGGGGTGAATTGGTGCCCAGCGGCGGCTGGTTGTGGGTGCGCGCATGCCTGACCTATTAGTCACCTCAGGTGCAGATCATCAACGGGGAGGGCCTTGCGTGCACACCTTCTCTCCTCGCCATCCCATTGGCTCCCAGGGACCTGTAGCTTCCTCGTTGCCCGACAATGGGGAGGGAGGGGGGGGCGTTTCTGGTCCCTGCTGGGTTTAAATTCCAGCCAGAGCCAAGACTTGTTGCTGAGTTATTCTGCCATACCAAAAGCAGCTACAAAGCGTTATCTCCTGTTTCCTGCCTTCCTTCCCCACTATTGGATCTCCTGGTTATCGACCCCTGGCTTGACTTCCTGTTTATGATACTTGCTGCCTGCCTTGACCTGGACTATACTTTGACGACGCATTCTTGGATTCTCCTATTTTTGTACCTTAGCCTGGACTCTCATTCTGGTATTGTTCCCCGCTATTGGGTTCCACTCCAGCAGACAAGGGAACTCCGCCCCCTCCCCTACAGACTGTTTCCTCTGAGTTCTAGTCTCATCAGATTAAAAGTGAGATGTGGTGATATCCCTATTGTGCTGCTCACTGCTCTTGCTGGAAAGGACGCTCTACCTGAGAACTTGCAGTGCAATAATCTCCCTGCTTCTGCTTCATTCGTTTTGGGAATCTGAGCTTCCTCCTCCTCTTCTGCTGATTCTTGATCATTTCGCCACTAGTCATTAGATTACCAGTCATCAGGGCGGCATCTTTAACATGAGAAAGTCCTGCCTCTACCAAGGGGTCCTCCACACAGAGACACAGACAGTGCAGAATAAGGCATAGTAAGTCAGTAATGGTGAAAAGATCCGCTGCAAATGAGCCTACAGGCAATCCTGGTGAATGGACTTTTTCCCTCTGCTTGCTTTTTTCGGGAACAGCTTCCACAGTTTAGATCCTCTTTAAATCATATTATTCCAGATGTGACAGATTGGGAGGTCAGATAATTTCTATAGCATCATCCCTCCCTGCTTCAGACACTGAGCAGGCTATTAAATGGTTAGCATTTCATAGTTAAGACCCCAGTTGAACTATGCGTTGTGTTAAGCACACATGTATTCATTTCCAATGGGGTGGGAGTAAACGTGTAAACATTTTTAACACAGTGCTCCAAAATGAGCGGCATTTTATGTTATTTGTTTCATGTGGTTACTGTTTTGATATGTTACATGTGAGACATTTGGGCAAGAAAACAGAATATCTGTAGTTCTTTAGACACGTTTTTGGTTTTATTAATGTGCTAAATATGTGTGGTTAATGAATAATACATCAGCTTTTCTTAAGCACGTGATAAATAGTTACCAGCCATGCTGATTATGCAGTTTTATTTGATATCTTCAAGCCAGATGACCTCTAAAAGATGACTCATAAGATAGTAGGGATTACTGATAGATTACTAAAATTGGTTCATAATGTTGTCCTCCTTTTTTAGTACAATATTCACATACTACTTATTCCCATTTTAGCGCTACCTTGCGGTACTTTGCCAATATGCAATGTGAGGTGCGTTAATGTGCACACAAAGTAGTTAATTCACCATTTTGTTCCGATGCAATGCACCACAATGCACATGCCATGGGTTGTGGTGTGCTGCAATTGTGGGTGTGTTGTCTGCTACTGTAATTGTGTGTTAGGGTGCCATTAAAAAATTGGCACTGCACAGCTCTCCATGCATTACAATAACGTAATACTATTAATGGGCCGATATAGCAACTCCACAGCTGCCTAAACAAGGGGGAGCTTACATTCAGGTAGAAGGGCTCATGACTCCCATGGGAAGAACTGTATTATTATTATACAGGATTTATATAGCGCCGACAGTTTGCGCAACGCTTTACAATGTAAGGAAGACATTACAATCACAATACAAGACAAGATGGTAAGGAGGGCCCTGCCCCTGAGGGCTTACAATCTAAAAGGGAGGGGGAAGTGATACATGAGGAGGTAGCTGTGTGGGGATGAATTATTTGAGAATGTGATGGTTCAGTGGTTAGATTGAGGTGGGATAGGCTTCCCTGAAGAGATGAGTCTTGAACAATCAGAAAGAAAAAGTGGGGTTTGAAGTGAATCACCCTTATTATAAATATATAAAGTACAATAATTAGATCAAATCTGCAACATTTTATTTACAAACATATTTTTAAAAAATTCAGATCAAAAACACAGACAATACAGTGTCCTTCTGGTGTGACATAATGTCCCAGGTGGGTCAGCATTGTAGAGAAACAACTTCAGACATTGTGTTTGTAAAGAAAGCTGAAGGCAAAGGACTAGTCATCCTCATGGCCTACAGGCTCCCTGCAGCTGATTTTTCTTCAATTATTTGCTTACCATACCTTGTTCTGCACTTAGCCTCTGTGTGGACGTGGCCATCTTGGTAGAGGCATGGCTTTGGTTTCCTATATCAGAGCTGCCCTCCTGATGACTGGTGATCTGATAACTGGTAGGGTAATGATCAAGAATCAGCAGGGGAGGTAGAGAAAGCAACCATCCACAGAATTAATGAAGCAGGGAGATCTTTGCACTGCAGGTCCTCAGGTACAGCTTCTCTCCAGCAAGAAAAGCACTGAGCAAGACAGAAGTGAAATTACCAAAAACCCACTCAAAAGCTCGTGAGGCTTCCAGTCAGCAGGGCCTAAGAAAATCTCACACTGCAGACACACAGTTTTGAGGCCAAAGGCCCAAGTGTCTAGGCGCTAGACGTGCACTGCTAATTTTCAGGAAAAATTCAAGACAAGCGATACATATTTAAAGGTACTACTTAGGCATACCTGAACATTTTAGATGCTCCTTATAAGATAGCAAATCCTTACCTTTTTAGTTTAGGTCCACTTTGATAGCTGTTTGTGATGCCTATTACCTTCCTTCTAATTGGACTTTCCATAAAAAGCTTTAGATGGAGCCAAACCACCTCTATTGCCACCTGTGCATTCAGAAGAAGTGGCTCTATTACAGTGTACTCATAGAACAGCAAACTGCTCGCCCACACTGTCACAGAGAGTTAGAACTGCCAGTTCCATTTAAAAAAAAAAACCCCAAAAAACCCCCCCAAAAAAACTATGTTCCTCCATTTCTGACCACAATCTTGTTCCTTGGGTGACTACCTATAACTCATTTATGTAGGTGACAACAGATTGACCATTAAAACTCAAACCTTGTTTGGAAACTAAGTTCATGCTTCACCTCCAGGCTTGCAAGACAGGCAAAATATGGAAAATGTGACATCTGTATCTGTGAATAATATTAGTAGCACCTTGTACTTCTGGCTGACTGGGATGTTAAAACAGAAGCACTCCATGCAAAATTCCAAATTCAGTAATAGCTATGTAAAGTAAATGACTACTTGCCTGTGTCTAATTTTCACTACCTTATTTTATGGCTTCTGAATATTGGTGAGTTGTTCTTGGCACGGGAACATGAATGAAAGAGTGTTTAGCACATGAAATTTTAGCATGCCAAAAAAAATGTATGAGTGAATTACCATATGTATGTGGCATTGATGAGATGATACCTAAAAAACCTAATTCTAAGTAACAGACTCAACCGAAAGTGGTCCACTTACTTGATGCACCTCAAGTACGGCCTCTGAAATCACCAAACGGCCGTGCGTAATATTTATTATGTATATGTCATGCTACAGAAAACTGTCATAGACTGTGAAAATAGTACAGGAGAGGATCAGAGACTGGAGACATGCTACAGGAGATGGTCAGAGACCTCTTTTATAGAAGTGGTTGGAGATAGGGGATATGCTACATAAGCAATCAGAGACTGGAGTCATGTTACATTAAAGGCACAGAGCAGCTTTTGCAAAAAATTAATTACTGCTCACACATTAAAGGGTTTCTAAACCCTCCGTTTTTTTGCATATATCTACTGCTAGCAAGCAGTAGATATATGCAAAAAGTAAAAACAAAACACGCTTTAACAGCGGTTTAAACTTACCCCTGTCTTCGCCGCACGCTCCCGTCCGAAAATTCGAAACTTGAAGAAGTGGCTCTATTACAGTGTACTCATAGAACAGCAAACTGCTCGCCCACACTGTCACAGAGAGTTAGAACTGCCAGTTCCATTTAAAAAAAAAAACCCCAAAAAACCCCCCCAAAAAAACTATGTTCCTCCATTTCTGACCACAATCTTGTTCCTTGGGTGACTACCTATAACTCATTTATGTAGGTGACAACAGATTGACCATTAAAACTCAAACCTTGTTTGGAAACTAAGTTCATGCTTCACCTCCAGGCTTGCAAGACAGGCAAAATATGGAAAATGTGACATCTGTATCTGTGAATAATATTAGTAGCACCTTGTACTTCTGGCTGACTGGGATGTTAAAACAGAAGCACTCCATGCAAAATTCCAAATTCAGTAATAGCTATGTAAAGTAAATGACTACTTGCCTGTGTCTAATTTTCACTACCTTATTTTATGGCTTCTGAATATTGGTGAGTTGTTCTTGGCACGGGAACATGAATGAAAGAGTGTTTAGCACATGAAATTTTAGCATGCCAAAAAAAATGTATGAGTGAATTACCATATGTATGTGGCATTGATGAGATGATACCTAAAAAACCTAATTCTAAGTAACAGACTCAACCGAAAGTGGTCCACTTACTTGATGCACCTCAAGTACGGCCTCTGAAATCACCAAACGGCCGTGCGTAATATTTATTATGTATATGTCATGCTACAGAAAACTGTCATAGACTGTGAAAATAGTACAGGAGAGGATCAGAGACTGGAGACATGCTACAGGAGATGGTCAGAGACCTCTTTTATAGAAGTGGTTGGAGATAGGGGATATGCTACATAAGCAATCAGAGACTGGAGTCATGTTACATTAAAGGCACAGAGCAGCTTTTGCAAAAAATTAATTACTGCTCACACATTAAAGGGTTTCTAAACCCTCCGTTTTTTTGCATATATCTACTGCTAGCAAGCAGTAGATATATGCAAAAAGTAAAAACAAAACACGCTTTAACAGCGGTTTAAACTTACCCCTGTCTTCGCCGCACGCTCCCGTCCGAAAATTCGAAACTGCTCAGGCGGCCGCAAAGCATCTTGGGGCGGGTGCATGCGCTGTTCCGATTTTTGGCCGGGAGACGAGGAGAGACGCAAGGTGAGTCTATGGACGCGTGCACCCGCATGCAGACACAGTGGGACAGGAAGTGCCAGCAAGGACAGAGGAGTCAGCGCTGGGTCGGACACCCGCCGCAGCGCTGGAGCGAAGGCTAAAAAGGACAGGAAAGAAGAGGAAGATCGGATTAAGATGCATCATTTAAGGTAAGTGCTTTAATTAACATTGGGGGAGGGGGATTTTTTTTTAACTTTAATAAAATAAAAAATGTGCATTTATTTTTATTTATTTTTTACATTTGGCCTGTGGGCTTTCTTGCAGCTGATATCTTCCCCATTACTGACTGACTATGCCTTGTTCTGCGCTGTGTCTCTGTGTGAAGGCCACATTGGAAAAGGCAGGGCTTTACTTCCTTATGTTAACATTGCCCCCTTGATGACTGGTAATCTAATGACTAGTGGGGTAATGGTCAAGAATCAGCAGAAGAGGAGGAGGAAGCAAAGATCCACAAAATGAATAAAGAAGAAGCAGGGAGATTCTTTGACTGCAAGTCCTCATGTACAGCTTCTCTCCAGCATGTAGGACAGATTCTTCCTAGTCCCTGTCTTTATCAAGGTACGTATGTTCAGCTAGGGGACAGGAGGAAGTATGAATGGACTATAAGTCCATTAAAAACTACAGGTCCCACCCCCCTTTGCTATATATAATAGCCCAGGCAAGGGAAAACAAGCGAGGTTTAATAGCAAAAGTGTATTCTAATCTCCAGCGGGGAATTAAGGTGTCAGGAGGGATGGTACCTAGATATGGGTAATATAGAAAGAGAATGTTGGACTCCACCAAAACAGCTTTATCAATGCGCTCTGAGACAAACCCCTCTATGTGATAGGTGTGGACAATCAGATAGAACTTTCATACACCTTATATGGCGATGTCGCAAGCTTCATAGATATTGGGAAGAAGTAATTCAAATTAAAAATAAAGTATATACAGTGGCGTTACCAGTGGATCCTCAAGTATGTGTCTTGGGGATTTTGTTTAAGAATTAAATTACAGGTTTTGTAAAACTTTCTATCACTAGACTTTTGTTTATAGCTATTACATTGATAGCAAAAAGATGGAAAAGATAGCAAAAAACAATGGAAACAAGTGGTTAATACGACTTTGGAATGAAAGAGAACAATTGTTATATTGACACGGGGGATCTCTTATTAAATTTAATAAATTATGGAATAGTTGGTTATTATTTTTAGGATCAATGCGTGTTTAAACTTGGGATACTTTCTAAATCAATCTTTTGTTTTTGCCCACAAAATAGATAATGTCTTGTATCTCTAATCATTGGATTCAGGTGTTCCAATCACCTCCATGGCCACCAGTGTATAAAATCAAGCACCTTGGCATGCAGACGCTTCTACAAACATTTGTGAAAGAATGGGTCGCTCTCAGGAGCTCAGTGACTTCAAGCGTGGTACCGTAATAGGTTGCCAACTGTGTAATAAGTCCATCCGTGAAATTTCCTTGCTACTAAATATTCCACAGTCAACTGTTAGTGGTATTATAACAAAGTGGAAGCAACTGGAAACAACAGCAACTCGGCCACGAAGTGGTAGGCCATGTAAAATGACAGAGCAGGGTCAGCGCATGCTGAAGCGCACAGTGTGCAGAAGTCGACTGTTAGCAGGTAAAACACAAGTTACTGGGGCCTGAGTGCTGCACAATAACCTAGTTTGCATGTGGCCCTCAGGCCACTGGTTGGGTACCAGTGAACTAAATTATAAATCTCAACCCTAATCTTAGTCTTCCGACATGGACGAAGTCGGGGTTAATTAGATGTAAACGAACGCACGACCATTTAGATCTCACTGCCCATAGACTAAAATTGAGCTTGTGATTGGAATGCCTGTTTGAAAGGGTCCTTAGTGCTCCTAGCCTGATATGTAAATTTGTGAGCAACTTTTATCCTAACTGTGTTTCACCTTTAAAGTGCAATTCTAAGCTACAAGTGAAATCAATCAATGGAGTTTTAATACTGTACAGTTTCCTGTAACGTTGCATATGTACTAAGCAAGTCCATTCAATTTTCCTTGAAGCCCACTAAGCTCTATGTCATTCACTGAAACCAGATTCCAGTTATCTCTTTAAAGTGGACCTGTACTCAAAATGTGAAGATTTGCTATGTTATAGGGCACATTTAAAAATGTTAATTGTGCCTAAGCAGTATGCTAAAAATCTACTTTTTTTCTGGAACTAGGGATATAACTAGGCTTGGTAAGTCAGCAAAAGGGAAAAGATCAGCTGCAAAGAGACCACAGGCAATACTGGTGACCTTGCCTTCTGTTTGCCTTTTTGGGGCACGGCTTCCAGAGTTCTTTAAATGTGTTGTGGTGGATCTGCTGCCTCTGTAATTTTCTCTTTCTTTCTCTCAATATTAACCGATCAGATTCAATCTTTCAAGCCTGTGATAAACTAGCTTCCCAAAACTTAGCACTGATGCCCTGATACATCAGATTTAATGCATGTGAAAGACAGTAAGGAACACACAGAGGTTGTGTTTGATATTTCATCTCCCACATTATCAACAGGTAAGGACGAGGGTTTCCCAGACCATCAAATGACCAACAATAAGGAACGTAGAGGACTGGATGAAAAAAAACTAAAGCATGAGCATAAAGCATGCTCTCCCTATGCATAAGACCTCAAATTCAGACTTGACCAAACTCAATCTTTTTCATTTTTCTTTCTGATGTGTTTTTTTAATATATCAAACTGTACGCCGCTCTCTACCATCTGTTCATATTTGTATTTTCTTTAGGAAAAGTACGAAGAGAAAAAAAAAAAGATGAAATAAAAAATAATGTTTACACTTCTTTTATCCGGCCACTGTATTTTGGCTGAGTAGAAACACACAAATTTAATCTAAAGTGAAATCTCACAGAGCTCCGCTCGCTTATGGAAGGGGCGCAGCTTTTTAAGCTGGGCTCGAGAGGAAAGGTGGAAACTTCAAAGCCATCTTAATAGGGGCAAGACGGTGAGCCAAGTCAAAGGAAAGACGAGTGTAACACAGAAGGAAGGAAACAGGTTTTTGTTGGATCAAAAACCTTCCTAATGACACAGTAGGGAAATACTTTTCACAACATCAGCCCTGCTACTCCTTTTTTTTTTTTCCTTCTCAAAAGGTGATAAAGAAAAACATACATCGGCTTATGCGCACAAACCTTCAAATACAAAAAAAAAATGAATTCCAGTTTTTACATGAACAATTTATAAAATCTGTAAAGGTTGTTTCTTTAGCTTGAGGTTCCGTTCTTGTAATGAACAGCTAGGGCGCTTGAAAAAAAAAAAATGATTGCTTGCACAGCTTGAAACGTTTACAACCTTTCATGTTGGTGGCTGGCAGAGCAGAGGGTGTGTTGGGCTCTCCTGTCACTTCATCATACCGAACAGTTCAATTTTTTTTTAAAGGTACACTGCACTAGGAAATGGAAAACTTGGCATAGATGATATGTGTACAGAGGCACAAATTACACTATATGGCCAAAGGTTCTGCTGGATGAGAAGACCTGGCAAATAGACGGCGTTCTAGTTCATCCCAAAGGTTTTCAGTAGGGTTGAGGTCAGGGATTTGTACACTATATGGCCAAAGGTTCTGCTGGATGGGAAGACCTGGCAAACAGACAGCGTTGCAGTTCATCCCAAAGGTCTTAGTAGGGCTGAAGTCAGGGATCTGTACACTATATGGCCAAATATTCTTCTGGATAAGAAGACCTGGTTCACAGACGGTGTCCCAGTTCATCCCAAAGGTCTTCGGTAGGGTTAAGGTCAGAGATATGTACACTAAATGGCCAAAGGATCTGCTGCATGAGAAGACCTAGCTCACAGACAGCTTTCCAGTTCACCTGAAAGGTCTTCAGTAGGGTTGAGGTCAGAGATGTGTACACTATATGGCCAAATAGTGCGCAGGTGCACACAGAAGTGTGCGGTACGGAACATGCGTGGAAGCACAAGTGCATGAAAGAAGACTTGCACGGACCAACAGGGTGGCGCACAGGAAGTTGCATAGGACATGCACTAATGGGCTGGCCAATATAAACAAGCTTGTAATGTGCACAGGTTGCTGGAAGATCTTAAGCTTGCTCCTGTTTCCCTGTGATCTGATCTGTCTGCTTGATTCCTGCACCTGACTTGGCTTGTTTCCTGACCACTCCTTTGACACACTGCCTACCACTGAGACCTTCGGCCTGTTTACTGGATTACTCTCTGCCTTCTGCCTGGTACCTCGCTGATCTGCTGCTCTCGACCTCGGCCTGTGCCCCTGACATCTCTCCTGGTTCTCGACTCTGTACTTCGTTGCATGGCTGGCTGTGACCTCGGACTATATCCTCAACCTGTTCCAGTCTGATCCCTAGGGTTCCTGGACTCACGCAGTGCAGTCTGCTTCATCTGCACTCGTGCTACTCTGTGTCTACAGACTCCCTGTCCCCACTTCCAAGGGGTGTTGGACAAGAGGCGCAAGGGCAGCCCCCTAATTTATTCGCTCTTCGCTCAAGTACGTGACACTATATGGCCAAAGGTTCTGCTGTATGAGAAGACCTGGCTCACAGATGTTAATCCAGTTCATCCCAAAGATCTTCGGGTGGGTTAAGGTCAGAGATCTGTACACTAAATGGCCAAAGGTTCTGCTGGATGAGGAGACCTGGCAAACAGACGGCATTGCAGTTCATCCCAAAGGTCTTCAGTAGGGTTGAAGTCAGGGATCTGTACACTATATGGCCAAAGGTTCTGCTGGATGAGAAGACCTGGCTCATAGACGGTGTCCCAGTTCATCCCTAAGGTCTTCAGTAGTGTTAAGGTCAGAGATCTGTACACTAAATGGCTAAAGGATCTGCTGCATGAGAAGACCTAGCTCACAGACGGCTTTCCAGTTCACCTGAAAGGTCTTCAGTAGGGTTGAGGTCAGAGATGTGTACACTATATGGCCAAAGGTTCTGCTGGATAAGAAGACCTGGCTCACAGAAAGGTCTTCGTTTGGGCTGAGGTCAGGTATCTGTGCAGACCACTCAAGTTCCTGCCCACCAAATTGGTCAGTCCATGTCTTTATGAAGCTGGCTTTGTACAGAGGGGCACAGCCTTGCTGGAACATGAAAGTGCCTTCACCAAACTGTTGCCACAAAGTTTGAAACGCACAATTATATAAAATGCTGTATTGTATGCTGCTGAGCATCATCGGCTCACTTTAATTTCAGGGGTCCTTTTTTTGCAGCATTAGGACAAGTTTAAGACAAGGGAACCGTCATTGAGTTTGTGGTCCGTGGTTTTCTCGGTACCATTATTGAAAAACACACAGGGTCAGGAATTGGGCTTCATAGAAGGTGACTTTCAAGGGTATTGTTCAAGGCTTTTGTTACTGGTAGCATTACCAGTACCCTTCACTGGAAACACCTGAATTTAGCCATTTGTAGGGTGGTCCACATAAAGAAAAAAATGTATCCCCTGTCTCTGCCATGAACGGTACGGGGCTGGATTCCCCCTTCCCCGCTCCGATCCGCCAGCGCTGACTGGCGGAACGGACGGGGGAGGGGGCGGGTACAGCTGGCTCTGCCTCTAGATAGGCAGAGCCAGCTGTCAGTCACGCAGCTGGGTGGATCCAGACATAATTGTCAGGATCCGCTTCAGCTGTGGCGTCTCAGTACACCGCGAGCAGCAGCTCGCGGTATACTGCGGCGCCTCAGTATACCGCGAGCTACAGCTCGCGGTATACTGAGCCTAGGGTGATGGGAGGACGCTAGTTTGTGCCCTCCCGTTACCCTAAGGAGAACTATGGGGGAAAGCCTTAACCCCATAGTTCTCCTTTAATATTATTATACAGGATTTATATAGCGCCATCAGTTTACGCAGAACTTTACGAAACTAAGGGAGGCAATACAGTTAACAATACAATTTCAGTACAGGAGATAGGAGGGCCCTGCTCGTGAGAGCTTACAATCTAGTAGGAGGGGAAAGTGATACAAAATGCATCACAATTAAGGAATTACATTGTGGCCATTCACTATCCCTAGAAGCCTCCAAATAATATTACAAATGTGTGAATCTGAATTGTGCAAGTTTTTATTAACAAGTTCCAAACAAAATTATAAATACTGTATATCAGTATACATAAAAGTATGTAACAAACCAAGTAGTGAAACAGCTTGTTACTGCGGCTATATGCTCGTGAATAACCAACAGAGCCAACCTGCCGCAGGAATCCCAAAACAAAAACTGTAAAGGGAGCCTAAAAATAATTTGATCATCATCCAGGGCAGAACTCGTGCAGCCTTTCTGTTCATTTTACACCTCCTCACCATAACCCAACTGGTTATACTTTAGTATAATAATAAATAAAAATAGAACCAAATAATCCTCAGTATTAATCTTAGTTGAAAGGAAAGGATTTGAGAGCCTTAAACAATACCCCTCAACAAAAGTCACCTTCTATGAAGCCCAATTTCTGACCCTATGTGTGCTTTTCATTAATGGCACTGAGAAAACTGCAGACCGAGAACCCAACGACAATTCCCTTGTCTTGAACTTGTCCTAATGCTGAAAGAAAGAAAAAAGGACCCGTGAAATTAAAGTGACCCCGGATGCACAGCAGTGAAACAACACAGCTGTTAATTACCCAGCGACACGTCCACGCATTCATTATTAATGAAAAAAGGTCGTATTGCGGCGAGGGAGACTTGCGTGGAAAAAACATTTACAGGTTTAGAAAAGCACCTCTGTTTAAACCATTAGGAGTGAAGAGTACACTTTGTTCGAATATAATTTACACTGGGATTACTAGTTAAAGAAATGTGCTCGGCGGCGTTGAAAACTAATTGGACGGAGCTAAATGTAAACGCCACAATGCCGGTTCGAATGGAAAGAATGAGAGCGTTACAGAAGTGCACACATAACCTTTTTTTTTCGGAGAGTTAATAAAACACTAATGAAGAGATAGTGGAGGATGTACAGATCGAGCATTGGAGGGTAAAATTAGTCGCAAACGTTTAATAACAAAAACCAAGCTCATGCGAAACTAATTTTCTCTGTGAGTGGAGGTCAGATGAGGCCACTTAAAGCAGATCTGGCATCGGATATATTTTTTTTTGTTAAAGATGAACTCAAGTCACAACATATTTTATTAAATATCTATTCCTCAATAGTGGATAAAGATCCACTTTGGGAGCACCTTTGCTACCTAAACTATTACCTTGTAAAAGTAGTGGCAACACCAGCACAGTGCTACGCATATCCTGTACAGAGAGCAGAGCTGTGGGAGGAATCCAGCAGGCCCCAACCACTACAGGCAGCCTGCAGTAAACTACAGGAGGGGGCGGAGACAAGACCAGTCACCCTGCTAAAGGAGAGAGAGCAGCAGTGACCGGTCTTTATTACAGGAAGCTCCACGTTTTGCACTGGATTACTGCACAGACCTGGAAGAAACACACAAATTTGTTTTTTTAAAGCAGAACTTATACTAATAACCCTTGCAGTAGGACTACCCCTGCACTAGAACGGTTAAGTGCTTGTTTGTGTCTAGGTTAAAAAAATTAATGAATTTTAAAAGAATTATATATATAGTTAGTATATATACTAACCTGATCCTTGGATCCAGCTTGCTCTTAGACGGGTCCCTGGAGCCTCTCTCCCCTCCTCTGTAGTGGTCTAAGGTCCTGTGAGTCATCACGTTCTGCACAGTGTATTGGACGTGAGGACACCGAGGGACATACCATCGCTGCAGTGGCTGGAGGGAGCGGTGTCACAGCTGGCCAGATCTGAGCATTGGGGGACTATAACTTTTTTTATTTTAACACCTAAACAAAAATTAGTGCCTAACCCTTGCAGTGCGGGGATAGCCCCACTGCAAGGGTTAATCGTTTTTTCCCTAGAGTTCTTCTTTATAAAGAAGATTGAAAATGACTTTTGAAATTACTTCTACATATGGAAGTTTTAGGAGATTTTAGTGATTGGGTTACTGTGTACTAAAATGGCCAAACATCCACCCTGAGAACTCCATGTCCTAAAAATCCACAATGAAAACAAATGTTCCAGCATTGAAGCCATGATAAAGGTGTCAGTTATTTTTCCTTCCACGGGACAGAATTCATCAGGGTAGTGTGACACCACTGTGAAAGCCAAACTTTTTATTATTTGAATAGTTTTGAATAGTCTTTTTTTTTTTATTTTTGTGTGCCTGTGACTCATTGGGGAGACATCACTTAACTTTTGGCCCCAGAGACACAACAGGAAGTGAGAGAAAAAAATCTCCAAAGTGAGGGGAAATTCACAACAGGTGTCCCAATTGCAATATTTTTTCTCATTTCCTGTTAAAATGATGGATTTCCAGTCAATGTCTGTCCCAGTAACAATGCTTAATGGTTTCAGCTCTTCCCTATTGTATCCAACCTAGGATAAAGAAGTTTGGATTTTTGATACACTTTGTTTCTTTAAAAAAAAAAAATGTGATAAAAATATTAATGCGATACAGCACTTTAATCCCTTAAAAAAATGTGATAAAAATATAGTGTATGTGATAAAACTTGCCAGCAACCACACAACGCTGAGGTGGCCTTCAGTCCTCATTAGGGATGAGCCAGAGGCATCACCAGGCCGGGTGGCACGTCATTAGGTATACATGTGATGTCATTACGCATGTGCACTTCACTGCCCATGGCCATCTTGGAAGGGACGTTCATCTGGCGGGATAAGGTATGCCGACGGGTCTCCTCCTCTCTCGTCAGTGACCGAGTGCCTGACTTTTCAGAGGGGGTGACACCAAAATGACTAACAGTCATTTTGGTGTCACCCCCTTTGATGGTCTCATCAAGTGCAGGCTGGACCCCCTTTGCCACTGGGATGAGCTCAGGTTCAGAGCGAACCTGGTCTGAATCTGAGCTCCTCTGAACACGGAAGGAAATGCCTCCTGCTGCTGGCCAGTCAGCTGCGGCCAGAGAATTCCCCATCTGCAGTTGCACATAAGCAAAGGGGTGGGATGCTGTGATGTCATTAACCTTATCTGGTCACATGGCTAAATTTGGTTAATGACATTGAC
Source organism: Nanorana parkeri (assembly GCF_000935625.1). Lineage (NCBI taxonomy): Eukaryota > Metazoa > Chordata > Amphibia > Anura > Dicroglossidae > Nanorana > Nanorana parkeri. The sequence goes on along the minus strand of NW_017306311.1, from coordinate 1,625,860 downwards.
TGAATATGGCCATGTGTATATACACTGAGTGGCCAGATTATTATGACCACCCCATCAGTACTTCGTTGGGCCACGAGATGACTCCACGAGATGACTTCGTTGGGCCGCCTCGTGACTCCACGAGATGTTGAAAGGTGATGCGAGGAATCTGACACTGCACTGTTGCCCTTCTGTTGTCTTGTACCAGTCTTGCCACTCTCCGTTCTGCCCTAACATTGACTAGTCGCTGACAGCCACAATTCGCACGTTCAGACCCAGATTTTCGGCTGACAGTCCAGTCTTTAAATACTTTAACAATGAGCCCCTCTTGAACATTTAATGAATTCTGCTGTTTTGCTGATACTCGCTCCACGTCTCCGAGCGCCAACAATCATTCCACGTTCAAAGGCTGTTAAATCGCGTTGTTTACCCATATCTTCAGAACAAATCACTTCTACTGTCGTGGTAAAAAACCTGCTTCCGTATTTATAATGGTCTGGCCCTCTAGCAACTTCTGCGCAAAATTATAGCTAATTATAGCTAATTTGCCTGCAAACCTCAGGTGGTCATAATAAACTGGCCACTCAGTGTATAAGATCAGTGATGTCAGCACAACCATCCTGCCCCCTTGTTTATCTGCAGCTGCATGGCAGATAATTCCTTGGTCGCAGCTGATTGGGTGGCTGGCCCCATTTCCCTTCTGGGTTTGGAGGGGCTCAGATTCGGACAGAGTTCAGTCCAAAGCTGAGATCATTCCTGGTCCTCATAACAGGTCACCTTGGCTTTGTAGAATCTTCATTCACTGGAAAATAACTTTTAGTACATTCTGCTATAATCTTTTGAACAGAAAACTGTACAATCCATAAATTCTTCATGACATGTCATTTTCCATCTTGAAGATAATTGTATTAATTGACCTGGATTTACTCCATGATGCATCGCCGACCTGTAGCATGCTTTATTCATTACAGCCTCTATGCATCTTCTCATTGAAGTCAAAACATTTTGTCATTTGTGTTTGCCTGGAAGTTATTTTCAAACCTCCTTCTTCGATTGTTTTGTCTATCGCACACCACCTTATTAACAGACTGTCCATATTCAGCTTGGATATATGTAAAATGTAATCGGTTATGGCAAAAATTCATATTTTAGATGGTGGTTATATGTAGTTCAGATGGAAACGGAAACTAGTATGTGTTTTTCTAATTAAGTACACTTTGCAAAGATATTATTGTATCACTTACTATCACAAGCTGCTTGAAATGTACTGTATGTACTTTCTATACTTACAAACATCTTTGTCAGTCCTATCCAGTCCCTGGGACACTGTCACCACTGCCCACACTTGATATGCCCACTTTCCACAGGGCCCCACCCAGATCACACCCACTTTCTGTGCAGCCCTATCCCTAATTATGCAGGAACCATCCCTAAATATGTAGGAACAATCCCTAATAGTGCAGGAACCATCCCTAATTGTGCAGGAACCACCCATTCAGAGCGGCAATCTCCTCAGCACATAACCTTTTTTGAAGTTCTGTGTATGCTCAGTAACTCAAACAAGAGTGATTCTGTGATCTCGGGATACCACCCGGGACACAGCATCATCAGGACAGAGAGCAGAGATGTAGGACTGTCCCAGTAGAATCGCGACAGCTGAAATCTTTGGCTTTCCCAACCACTGTGCCAGAAAATGCATTTAAATTGTTACCTACAGGGCTGTCCCTATAATGAGGTAGGCTGAGGCACTGAGGAAGGGTCCTGCTATGGTGATTACCATGATTGGTAGCAGGACTCCAGGGCTGTTGGGGGCCACTCCCAGCCCACTTATATTCACCTTCAAAGTGCTGTCTCACTGCTATTTCCTCCATTGCAGCTGCTGTAAAATAAGGGGGCATGTGACCTCTCATAAGGAAGTGCTTGAGCCTAGAGGCCAATTGACAGGCCCAAACACTGTCACATGATGGAGAGATTGACATTATCACTTCATGTAAAGCCAACTTACACAGAGCTTGCACAGGGGAAGGAGTGGGAGAATGCTGTAGATGTGCATACGTGGATCTGGAGCTTCAAGGAGACTCTGTCACTTGGCCCTGACAGTACCTCTTTAACCCAAAGTTTTTTGTGTAAAGTAATTTTCTATGCGACTTTCATGCTTTTATATGCTGGCTATTGCCGATCTTATATACAAATTAGTATATTGTCTTGTTCTATTGCTATTGGCTATTTGTGTCCCAGTGGGGGCACACTAAACAAAAATGGCAACCGCACAAATCAATTTAAAAATAGCTTTTAAATTAAAGTGCATATGGAAGGGTTTTCCACTGTACACACACCCAGCAAAATAACCAGCTAGCTAGTGGGGGCACAGCGATCAATAAAAATCTGACAGGGTGTCTAATCCTTCCAAAAAAAAGTTCTGCCTTTTGAAGAGAAAGGAGAGAAACACTGCAGTTCCCCATCAGGTCCATCAGCAGAGGGCGGGAACAATGCTAGTTTACTATTGGCTATTGCAAATTGAAATAGCCAATAGTAATGTCCCAATGCTTTTCAATGGGAAAATTCTTTATTTTTTTCTATTCTGACATCGCTCGTGTCAGAATACAGAAAAAAAGACACAGCGGGGTTTCTCTCCTGGGCGGTCGGGAGCGGGAGGCTCCCAGAGCACCCGGGAGATTTTTTTTTTTTTCGATTTTTTTTTACAGCAGCAGAGCCGCCGGACAATAGGAAACTATTGGGCGGAGCTAGCTGTCACTGCTAGCTCCGCACAATCGTTTTCTATTTACTTTTTTTTTACTTTTTTCACTCTTTTTCGGTTCTGCTCGGTACCTCTGAGGGACCGAGCAGAACAGCCGAGCCGAATGCCTCTTGGCGGCATTTGGCTATTCACTTACTGCTGTTCGGGATCTTTAAGAATAGCCCGAACAGCAGTGAGAAGCCTGCCGGAGGTTCGGCTCAGCCGATCCAGATGTTGGATCGGCTGAGTCGAACTCCTTCTGCACTTCGGGTCGGCCAAACATGCTGAGCATGTTCGGCCGACCCAAAGCCACTCGAAGCAAGCCGATGTACGGCTGATTTCAGCCGATGTACGGCTGAAATCAGCCGTACCAGCCTGAAGTGAATAGCCGAACAGTGTTCGGCTCACTTCACTTCAGGTCGGTCATTCACTCGGCTGCCCTCGGCAGCTTAGTGAATAGACCCCATAGTGTGATGGATTGTAACATCACATCTCCCCTCCCATACACAACACATACTAGCGGGCACGCATTATACAGAGCATCTCTTGGCGTAAATGGGCCCTCACTGTTCATCTATGATTCATTGTTGTTTTTAGTACTGCAGAAGTGATAATATAAGAACTGAATGCTTCTCTTGGGTCTTATGAATAACATGAAGAAATTAAAGGTAATATATCTTCATTACAAAGATTGCCTTATTCTTTTATAAAATAGAAAAACATTTCTATGTGGCATTTGTTCCAGATTATAAACCAGAACATGGAATATTGTAATAGGCACAATTCACAAATATAGCACATCAGGGTAAGGATCAGTGTTTTCAATAAAATGACAGTTATTTTTAGCCAATGTTCTATCAAAGTGACTAGTGACGTGGTCACACATTTTAACGTAATCACGCTCAGTTTTTTGGCGGTGGAATATGTGACCACCAGTAGGTGAAGAATTCCAACGCTTTCTCAGCTGTTCCAGGGCAGATTGGCATCGCAGATCGTATGTGCAGGGGAACCGATCCACCCTGGAACAGCTGATCGGTCCTGAAATGTCACTTCTATCCGACTTTGTGAGTGCGATCTCACATTCCACAAAGTCAGATAGAAGGGACATTTCAGGACCGATCAGCTGTTCCAGGGCAGATCGTTTCTCCTGCACATACGATCTGCGATGCCGACCTGCATTGGAACAGCTGAGAAAGCGTTGGAATTCTTCACCTTTTGCCGGTCACATATTCCACCGCCGAAAAACTGGGCGTGATTACCGGTCACACATTCCAACCCAGTCACAAACTTTGATAGAACACCGAGTCTAATGAGAGTTGAAAATAATAGTCACTTGGCCGAAAATAAGGGCCGGTAAACTGGTGTAAAGCTTTGTGAATTGTACCTAATGTCTAATATAATAACAATTGTAAGGTGCAATTCTCAAAAATATATTTATCTCACTTTAAGAACGGTGAGGGATTACGTTGACATATTTGCATTTTCTAACACTGACTCCTGAATGCTGACAGCACAGCTGCAACAAAACATAAGTTGCTTTGATATCGTTGTCTGTATGAACCCATTTTGTCTCATCTGTTCGTGGTCTCCTTTCTCTTAGCCTGGGACAACCCGCAGGATTGTCTCCTGGATTGCTTTGTAATAAATCTGCATTCCAGCAGCAAATATCATACATATAGACAGCTGCTGTCTTAGCGGTGACATGGCTTTGCCGAGGAATTTTAGATATGAGCTAGGTAGAATTTGTAAAAATGCTTTCATGTGCCCAGCTGACTTTTATCACTGTCATTCAAGTGAAAGCTGAATTCTTGTTATTAATAGGACTTGATCTTCTTTAGAACATAACTTCAGGAGGAGTACTGGAGCTCTGTGTTCTTTCAATAAGAGAGTATAAAGGTGCGTAAGGTCACCAAAAAACATTGGCTTGGTCTGGCTAAGTGTTTGTATGTCTGCAAGATTGATCCAACCTTTCCAGACATCTCCTGCTTAAGGTTTAATGGGAAAACTGGGTTGGGTGGGTTGGGTCCATTAGGAGATCTAAAAGGGAGATATAACACAATCACACTCCATAGGTACTCAAGTTTACAGGAAGAACAGAGCTATTGCGATCTACCGGATCCACACGCCATCTATATACTACTTAAGATGTTTTATTAGTCTTGCACAGCAGTCACCAAAGTGCTAATGTTTAGCACTGCAGCTTATGCTCTCCTCTCCTTTTATTTCCACACTACACCTCCTCATAATGTTTAGCACTGCAGCTTATGCTCTCCTCTCCTTTTATTTCCACACTACACCTCCTCATAGAAAATAATTTATTATGAAATATTCCTGTGGCATACCATGGAAAATTAAACGTGAGTAAACAATCGATAAAGTTTCTGACGATGCGCATTGCCTTTGGGAGTGCTTTCATTTTTAACAGGGGGCCTGTTTGTATAGTCAGATATTATCACACATTCAGGTCTACAATGGTCATTAGCAGATGTTGTATTTAAAATACAGATGTATTTTTGTATTAAAAATCCCATATGGATACCCCACCAACCAGCTATCGAGTATTCTCCAAAACAGACCTTGGCTTTGCCAGGCAGAGTTGACATTGCTTGGGAGCTAGGATTCTAGGGCTATAGAAATGAGACTGCATAGGATTCTCTGTAGAACCTGGAGATTTTGGTCTATGGTAACGTTTCTGCAACATTCCACAACCTCCACAACAATTCCAAAATTTGCCTCTTTTTAACAAATAACACCACAAAACTTCTAATTCACTCCCTTGTATTCTCTCTCCTTGACTACTCCAACTCCCTCCTTGTTGGCTTACCACTGCACAGGCTATCCCCCCTTCAGTCTATCATGAATGCTGCTGCCAGACTCATCCACCTTACTAACTGTTTAGCATCTACTACTCCTCTCTGCCAATCTCTCCACTGGCTCCCAGTTGCCCGACGAATAAAATTTAAAATACTAACAATAACATGCAAAGCTATCTACAACTCTGATCCAAACTACATCAGCAACCTCATCTCAAATTATCACCCAAACCGTCCTCTCCGCTCCTCTCAAGAGCTCCTGCTCCCTCCTCACCTCCTCCCATGCTTGACTTCAGGACTTCTCCAGAACCTCTCCTATCCTCTGGAACTCCCTACCCCAATCTGTCCGCTTATCTCCTACTCTGACCACCTATAGGATATCATTATTATTATACAGGATTTATATAGCGACAACAGTTTGCACAGCGCTTTACAATAGAAGGAAGACATTACAATCACAATACAATTCAAGACAAGATGGTAAGGAGGGCCTACAATCTAAAAGGGAGGGGCAAGTGATACATGAGGAGGCAGCTGTGTGGGGTGAATTTCTTTGAGAATCTGATGGTTCAGTGGTTAGGTTGAGGTGGGATAGGTTAAGTTGCCATTGAAAACTCATCTCTTCAGGGAAGCTAATCCCACCTCGATAAAATAACTGTCCTTTTATTTCTTCAATCAGCTCATCCTATACAATGTATTACCTTTTGTATCACTTGCCTCTGCTACTAGACTGGAAGCTCTCATGAGCAGAGACCTCCAAACTCTCCTGTATTGACTTTGTATTGTAACTGTACTGTCTCCCTCCCATTTTTTAAAGTGCTCCCCAAACAGTTGGCGCTTTATAAATTCTGTATAATATTGACAGGGAGATCTCCCTATTGGAGTATTCAAGACATAAAAGAACATAGGTGCTGAATCCACCAAGCTCCACCTGCAACTAACATATTATTTTTGCTTGGTTTGATAATTGAAGAACCTGGCAGATAATTATTCTAACGATTCAGAAAGCCCACACAATCACTATTGTTTAACTACCACAAAATATTTTTCTTTCTAGAAAGTAGCAAAGGATTTAAGCACCTGTTTCCCCACAGTGATGGTGGTTTTATTATGGTCATAGGGTCAGACACAAGCTAGACACAGTTGAATAGCTAGGCTTATTCCATTGTAATTAGTATATTTTGCTTGTGTGTCTGGAGTTCTCTTTTACTGATGCTATCCAGCAAACTCTATACAGCTGTGCGTAAGTCAGAAAACAAGTTAAATGTACCGTATTCTACGTATTGTGCTATCAACGGAAACCAAACTCTCGGTGGGTCTGAAACTAATTGGTGGCTGTGAGCAAATTCTTAGTACTGACAATGTGATATATCATATTTTCTGTATGTAAAAAACAGTCTCATGGTTGGTGTTGGGAATACCTCTCCTGCGGAAGCTCAAGATATAGGGGCCCTGGTAGAAATCTTGGACTGAGGCCCCCCTCCTTCCCCCATTTAGGCTATTCCTCTCTAGTGAACCTCCACTGTACTTTATTGCTCCACATTACAAACGTAATTTAAGTTACAGTTATGCCAAACACATCAGTAGCGGTGCAGCCAGAAGAATCTCGTGAGCTATGCACAGGAGCTGCTATGGCTATAGTAAATGTGGGGCACCAAGGGCCAATTTACACCATATCCATCTCCAGACCAGACCAGATTGTTTCTGGACCCAAAATGCATCCGAATGTTTCCCTATGCTATTTCTGGCCTCTGTTCACACCAGCACATTCCGTTCCAGACCAGACCAGAAAAATACAGCATGTCTCTTTTTGTCTGGCCTGGAATGCACTGGAACTACGGGCAGATCCACACCATTTTCCGGACCACATGTGGTCCGGAAAATGGTGTGAACCTGCTCTAAAAGAATCCTGGACCCTTAGAACTGTGACGTCTTCAAGAACACACCATGCTGTCATGCACTACAAGCAGGCAAGCAAAAGGGGTTGCCAGGTCAAAGGCAAAGGGGAGTAGGGTAGACGGGACCATTACAGTAATGCCTGGATAAAAGGCTAAAGATCTGAGTACATAAGCTGTTTTGCCTCAAGGTTTATTTTACATTATGATTGGAGTTTTCTTTTATTAACTAAACCCAGCTTACGGCACTTTGAAAGCAGTAGAACAATAATGGGTCCTGGGTCTAGCATTGGAAGGAATGCTGTTATAGGCTGTAGAGTTTTTTAGAAAGACAGAAATGCAACGTTTCTTGATAAAAGGAAAACCATTTAGAGATGGGCCTCTGTAACACATCATCTAGGGAATCTTCAAGAAATCTTTCCATGTCATTTCTATTTCAAAACTTAATTGAACCCCCTTTGAGGTGTTTTTGCGGGGAAAAAAACGAATCAATCACGTTTTGGTGCTTATTTATAAAGATCAGCCAAATGTTTGCTTTTTGTTTCATCACACTAAATTGGGTATTATTAGTATTGGGTACTAAATTTGGCTGCTAAAAGAAAACAAAAAGCACAGCAAGAAAAAAATAATAAAAATAAATAATAACAATAAATATGACACCTTGTGCAATTTTATTCTCCAGTATCCTCCCCAGTAAAAAATGTGTTCTGCCTAAAATGCTGGTTGTGCAAGGAAGAAAGCACTAAAAGCACACAGTATAAAGTCCAGATTTTATTTTATCAGATGCTTGCATAATAAAAGCCAACATGTTTCAGGGGGTTCAAATGGTCCTCCTTCATTGGGGCTCCCACTCATTCTTATTGGCTAGTGAGGCAGTTTCCTTTGCTTGCATACTTTTGCACTGAAAGGTGTCCCGGCCCCTTTCAGATGGGCGTCCAATCGGGTCCGCCTGTCAATTTTTCAGACGGACCCAATCAGATGCTCAATGTAAGTACAGTATATGGGCAGCTGGATTCAAATAAACGGGTGATCCGTTTGCATCAGGTTGCACGCCGATCCAGCCCGGTCTGGAAAAACAATCAAAACAGTTTCCTTTTACATGACCTGATAGTGCCAGAATCGGGGTAATCTGTCTGTTTACATCCGGTTCCCCATAGACCGACATTAAGATTTGGTAATTTCGTTTTTTTTCCCCAATGGCAAGATGGAGGAAAAAAATGGATGGACACAGATGTTAGAACAGTGACTCCGATCCGTACCTCTCTGATCAGGAGGACATCCGTACATGGATCCCCTTGTGATTGGATAGTGTGAAAGAGGTCTAATTTTTATCTCATAAATTTGGGAGGTATAGATGCCATAGGCACCTACAACTAGAGTTGGCAACTAGAAGATTAGGGCAAGCTGTAGGCCTCCTCTGCTAGAAGTTCAGTTCTAGGTGTACACACATGGGATGATGGATAAACAGCTAGTACACAGCTGTACACATTGCACCAACAAAACACTCAAATTGTGCATGAACAGCAGCTTTGGGGACTCAACAGGACTGTAGTGGCAGATAGGACAGCACACTGGCAATTGTATTATGAACAGCAACATACTTTGTGAGTAGCTTAGTGCTGCCCCAGGAAGTCTTGCTGCCCTAGGCTACGGGCTGTGTTGGTTTTGCAGATATCCAGCTTGTTATATATCTACATATAACTTGTTACATCCTATATACATATCATTCACACCAGATTCCTTTATTAACTTAGGGACCAATTCAAATCCTGAAGCTCTAAGATAAAACCCAGCGGTGCTTTTAACAGGCTTTGCAGCGAGCCTGCTTGAAAAGTACAACTTATCTAAGACCATGACAGCCAACAGATTAATCTAAGTATCTGTCAGTGGCTGACATTGTCAGTCTGTAAAAATCCTGTTTGCCTAATCCACTTTATCACGTTAACCACAAAACTTTAATTTCATTTTGGAAAAATATTTGCTCCACTCTATGCTACTATCAGAGTTTCCTCCTGATTACTGAAAGTCCGGGCCGTTGCTACAACTGAAACTTGAAAACAAATTAGCCGGGGCATTTATTTTAATGATAATATTAAACATACAGTAGTTGCAGTATGTCCGCTTTATTTGTTTAATCTCGGCAGAGCAGGGGGGGTTTCCCCAAATTGAAAGTTTAAAGAGCGAGAAAACAAGCCGCGTAATGAGCCGGCCTTTGTAAGTTTTTCCATATTAGAGGACCCGTGAGTACAGTAGTCTTTTCTTGCTTTAAGTGGGAAAAAAATGTCTGGCTGTACTTTAGAGGGGAGCTATAATGGTCTTAATGCATGTTATTTTCTTTTTTCCTAAAGCGTATACATTTAAAAAAAAATGTTTTCTCTTATTTACTGCATTTAAAGCCTTAATTTTGGAAAACAAAAAAAACAAAGCTCCCATGATACATGTAGTAGTATAGGAACAGACAGCACTATCCAGAGAGTTCCAATTTTCCGGACTTTATTGAAATTCACAGAAAATCCAGTATAACAGTAGAGAAAAGTATTGTAGCTGGTTGGGGGTGTGCAGTGCTGGTATTTGTTGCTTTATACACTTTTATCCACTGTTATACTGGTTTTGCTGTGAATTTCAATAAAGTCTGAAGTATTGGAATTCTCTGGATAGTGCGGTCTGTTCGTACACTACTACATTCCAAGGTGGAGATGCACCTATTAGACCAGCACCTGGGGAGTCCTGATGGCAGCTAAGGAATTGGAGCGGTGAGATTTTCTTTGCCTGCCCATGATACATGGACACATGGTTTTGTAGAGCATTCTGGGTTCTAAAAAATAAGATGCAACGGTAGCTGCATCCTTTGAAGTTTCAGTCAGCAGTCTCTTGATGATTGAAACTTTACATGCAGCTCTTTCAAAGTAGAAATGTAAGGCCCTTTTTTACAGGGGCCATCCGCCCAATATAACTCTATGGGCAGCTAGATCTTAATGGATGTGTGTCCGTTTATCCCAGGCTCCGTCTACATCTAAGAAAGAAAAAACAGAACAGAGTTCAGTTTTGGCGGACCTAATCGTAATGGATCGGAAGTAATTGGATGTAAATGGAACAATGTAAAAATGAATGGAAGCTGAGGTTAAAAAAAAAAGTGACATTCCGTTCTGCTCCAATCAACAGGAGATCTATGCACGGATCCCCTGCTGATTGGTTTGGATGCCATATGTGTGAAAGGGGCCTAAGGCTGCAAACCATTTACAACCACTTGTTCAAAAAACTTTTTTAAGCATCCTTCCTGAGGCTGGAGTGTCCCTAGTTTAAGTTTAGTGTTGGCAGCTGGGCTGTATCCAGCCTGAGCTCTGACTGTTTAAGTTATCTGGGCCCATTGAATTTTCCCTAAGCCTAGGGCATCCTTTGCTTCTGCCTGCTACTTTGGAGTTTTCTCCAGTGGATAAAGTGAAAAGATACAGATATGTTGTAGGTTATCAACATTAATTTAATCCTGGCCAAATATTTACAGGGCTGTTCACAAAAGGGTGAAGAGTTTGGAGAATGCAGGAGAAGTGAACAATCTAGGACAACATAGCTGAACTGGAAAGTGAGATGAATTGGAAATCGTTTCCAGTTGAGCTATGTTGTCCTAGATTGTTCACTTCTCCTGCCCTCTCCAAACTCTTCACCCTTTTGTGAAGAAACCTGTAAGAAGGCTCATTGCCTCCCAGGCTTTGTCTGGAAAGGATGTCAAAGGGAAGGTCCAGGTGCTTTTCTCCCAGGGATTACCTGCAGAAGAGGGAGTGTTGAAAGGTCCTGCTGCCCAGGGAGAGTGAGTCCACAGGTCTTTGCCTCCTAGATCTGCTGCCTGAGGAGGGTATATCTCCAGAGAGAGGTTCAGTACATGCACCTTAAGCCTGCTGCCTGAGGAAGGAAGCTGAAGAACCCCAGTTAGTTAATTGCCAGTCTCAGTTTATAGGTGCACTACTAGCCTGTGAGGGGGGCTATAGATACTTAAAGGAAGCTGTTCATCCGGCCTACTTAATGTGCATTAACCTGTGGCAGAGGCATAAAAACACTGAAAGTCCACTGACAAGATACTGCAGAGTAGAGGGAATTTGTATTGCTGTTTTTGGGTATCCTTTATCTCCAACCTTCTATTCTCTAGACATTTGAGCCAATAAAATCTGAAAAAAGATCAACAACGTGGAAGTTTGTCTGTTGGTCGACGAACTCTGTTTCTCGACTGAAATTCACATTCACTGACAGAATTTCAGTTTCGTTGTTTCCAGCAAGCTCGTTTGATTTATTTATTTTTTTGTAACTACAGTCGAAATCGATTGTCAATTTGGCCCCATTTTAACTATTATTAAAATGAACAGACTTTCCAAAAATACATTTTTTTAAATTAAATTCTACTGGTTATTTGCAGCTTAAATAGTGAACCCGATGATTTACCTCATTGCCACTAAGAGTCAGGCAAATTGGACCTTGTTTACAAACTTATAAAAGGATTATAACATATTGTTCTATAGACTAAAGATGAACTATTCATGTACATTATATTAAAAGAGAAGTAAAGTCAATCTTTTTTTGGTTAAACTTCTCTTTTGGGTCACAGGAGTACATTTGCTAAAATACTCTGGTGACCCAAAGTCAACCAGTAACAGGCAAATGCCCACTATTAGCTGATGGGGCAGAGCCATGAAGTCCTATGTTGTATATGAGGTTGGCGAGGGCCCGCTGACATTCCAGGACGTCGGACAGGGGAGAGGAGTGCTGGTAATTGTTTATGAGCTAAGAAGGATCCCGACAATATTGTCAGTATCCATTTCGGCTGCCTAGTTGACAGTTGGCTTGGCCTCTCTGCATGTGGCTGAGAGCCACAGCCAGCTATGCCTGCCCCCTCCCCGGCCTCTAGCTCCAGCCAGTGCTGGAGGAGCAGAGAAGGGAATGCCTGTGGGGGGCAGTAAGTGGCAGCGGAGACCGAGAGCTGACTGGTCAGCGGTCACGTGATTGGTCAGCTCTCAGTCTTAGAGTCAGCTTGGGACAGCTGCAGCGTCCCACTCTGGCCCTAAGCATCAGGAAGTCTATGTTTTACTTTCTCCGATCTTCTCCTTTAACACATTTTTTTTTTCATTTTGCAAAAAAAAGAATAAATACAATCTATCAAACTACTCTACATTCTCTTTACTTGTTGAATGATTTAGCCTCCCAACATCAACCCAAGAGCAAAATATAAATTTTAGATAGATGGCCTCTTTAATAATGACATCAGCCAAAGTACAAGCAATAAGAAACTAAAAGTAAGGCAACTGACCCTTCAATAAATCACCCAGGAGTGACACCCTACTATATACTTATGTACATCCTGTGTGGCAACTTAGTAACCAACTTCCTGTTGACAACTATCCAAGTTTGCCCTGGCTCCCGCTACTCCCAGCCTCCTGCAAGTTTTCCTTGTCCTCTGAGAGCTGGGCTCGGTAAGTGTTTTATTTTTTACCTATTTGTTTAAGAAGTTTAACCACAGGGAGGTTTTTTTTTTTTATAAGTGCTAAATGTTGTCATGTTTGCTCATTACTTTTCCAGTGACATGTCATAAACCGGCATGAGGGCTAATGAAAGGATCGAGGGTAATTACGAGGAGGTGTGAAAACGCATGTATGCCATGCCACCCCGAAGTCTAAACGTCCCCGGCAATCAGTAAGGATGATATATGAGCAGACAGAATAATTTATGAGCAATGGTGGTTCTAGGAAACACGGCTTGTTTATACCTTGGCTCCCGGTGCCAACTTGCATCATTGTGGAAATCTTGGTGAAGTTATAAACGCTGATAGGACTGCAATTAGAAGGGAATATCCTTGTACTGTTAAAGGGGGGAGTTTTCCACTAAATGGATTAATTTATCCAGTCCGCTTTTAAAACTGCTTGATAATTTAATAAATTGTTTCACAGGGTGCAGGATATAGCTTTTTATGCTCTTGCTTACATTAAATGCGCTGTAAAGCTTTCTCGCACAGGGCGCCTAAAGACCTAAGGCCGGCCCTGAAAGGTATACATAGACATAAGGCAGCATAAGGGCTTGTGTAGAGGGGCACATGAACCATACTTAGAGGTGAATTTGAATGCTTAAAGCGTATCTTAACCAAAATACAATAATGTAATACATTGCAGTTTACCGGCCCTTAAAAAATAACTCCTGGATTTGATAAAACTTACCCTTGCTGTAGTGCTTAATCCCCCCTCCCCCCACCGCTGCAAGGGTTATGTGCTAATTTTGGTCCTCAGTCCTGCAACAGTCAGCACTCACCTCTCTTTCCCTTTGCTCCAGCTGTGAAATTTCCCTTAGCATTGTCACGTATAATGCAAGTCAAGGTACCTGCATTAGACGTGATGGCTTAAGATGTCTTTAGGCTGATGGAGCCCGGGGGGGAGAAGAGGCTGCACAGAGCGGTCTAGCAACCAGGAGGGACCGAAGATCAGGAAAGTATATCTGATTTGAGTCCCTTAGACCAAAACAAGCACTTAACCCTTGGGTAGCCCCACTGCATGGGTTAGTTTTGTAATTCCTCGAGTTTATCTTTAAACATGGTGGCTAAATACGTTTTCCTTTTTTCCAGTCTTTTTCTCCTTTATTTTCACTTGGCGATTCTTTAAATAATACACTTCCCGTCCTAGGGTGGCTATGCTTACTCTTATACTGTATCAATGTAGGCAGCCATGGTTGTTACCCAGTCTGGACTTCAAACATATTTTCCTCTCTTTATTTACATTACATAGGTGTGGGGTGGTTTTAGTAGTTTTTTGACTTGCCTATTAAGTCTTAAAAACTGTACAGATGCATATAAATGCCCATGTTCAAGTGATCTACTCAAATTGAAAACAATGGCCAGTGGCGGTCAACTTAGTGAATTAAGGGGGCCTCAAGTGTGGCCCCCAGCAAGTCCAGAGGGCCATGCAATAACTTAGTTTTATTAAATTTGTGTTGCATTAATGCTTAGTAAAAGGTCACATCCCAACACTGTTACAGTAGCGGGCAATGCACCCACACATTACAAGGTACGCGCTGCATTTAAAAAAGTAATATCCAATTTATTTTTTCAAAGATTATAACTTTATTTATTTTATAAAACATACAAAAATAACAAAGCACAAAAGAGAAGACTCTCCCAATTGCATTGCAAATACAGAGAAAATAAAAGGGAAACATGAGGTCAAGAATGAATAGTAATCGCGACTCCTATGTAACACCCAGAGCATAGACCGCGGAGAAAAACACAGGACATGAGCACAGTACCACAGACTTACCCAGCCCACTGTCTCAATGTCTCAAGTCCTTCCATGTGGGAAAAGAGAAATCAAAAACATCTATGGAAAGGGCTATATAAGAGGCAAAAAAAGGAACGGGTCAGGGATAGGAGAAGAAGAAAGAAAAGAAGAGAAGGAAAAGTGAGGAGAATGTAGGTGGAAAGAAAGGTCTGGGGGTGACATAGAATCACCCAATGTCGGGAAATGTAACCATTCCTAACTCTATCTAAAAATAAAAAATTCTGAATTTCCATTATTTCCTATGGGGAAGTTCGCTTTGATATACAAGCGCTTTGGATTACAAGCATGCTTCCGGAACGAATTATGCTCGTAAACCAAGGTATTACTGTATTTCTATTTAAATAACAAGTAAAACTGTTTTTGTGTGTAAATGTATCAGTTCAGAAGAAGTAGTAGCGGTTCTCCTGTCATTGGCGGCCATCCAGGTGACATCATCAGTACAATCGGAGCTGGGGATCAACCTCAGTATACCTGCAATGACATCACCAGGACATTTTCCAAACCCAACATATGGAGGGCTCCGACTTCTGCGCTTAAGAGATTAAAATGAAAACAAGCTGAGACTTCAAATACATAAACCTCACATTAACACCTTGATCCGGTATAAATGAGGGTTTTCATCCTCCTTGTTTATTTAAGGCAGCGCTCTAGTGAATTAATTTCACAACATATCGCTTTCTGGGGAACATGGCAAGAGCGCAGTTTGGGTAATCAGAGACTTCGAGGGATGCAGAAAGACAAATCTGAAAAATTGAATTAAAGGACAATAGTAGAAAGAAGATTTTGTTTTTTATGTATATACCGGTGTTTTGCAATGGGTGGCCCAGGGGCCCAAAGTGGACCTTTTGACCAGCCCTTCTGATCATTCTGACAGCACCATGCGCTATAAACTTGCTGTGACAAAGTCATTATTGACACCTATGGTCACAATTAGGATGAGGGGAGTCAAGCACATTGACTTCTAGCTGGTGGTCACTGTCGTTTGACAATGGTCACCTAAAACAGCAGGGTTGCCCCTTTCTGCCCCTGTCATAGGACCAGGGGCTGACTGGCAACTTTTAGCCCAGGGGGCAAGTACAACCCAGAGGCCCATGGTGCGGCAACTTGACCCCCCTCCCGCTTTGCCTCTTCCCCCACCTTCTCCCCGCCCCCGTCTGCCACTTTTGCCATCCATGTAACAGTAGTGTGAATCTGGTTGGGGGGGGGGTGTCTTCTGTGGCCCCAGCTGCAGTGGCAATCTCCCTCTGCCGCCTGTTTGTCACCTGCACCCGGCCGGCCGGACCGCATCCTATGCGGCTGCTGCTCGGTCCTCAAGGGGGTCCTCAGAAGGACCCAACGGGCTGCCCTCTACAGAGCTTGATTCCAGGGCCGCGTCTGCCTGATCCAGCCAGCCGGATCGCATACCGAGGTGATCCGCGCTGGCTGTACCAGGTAGACGCGGCATGTTAGAGCGCCCCTGCTGGAGCCTCCCGAGCACCTCCTTGAGGAGCAGCGGCCGCACCATTCTTCACAGAGCCGCGTCGGATGCGGAGGGCGGGCAGCTGGCCGGGTGCAGGTGGCAGCGGCCGTTCGCGATGGCATCAGAGAGGCCCGGGGGGCAATTGCCACCCTGCCCCCCGGCCCAGTCCGCCCCTGCATAGGACGCATATAAGGTGGCTGATACATTGTACTGTAAAGCCATTGCATAAAGAGATCAGTTAAATCATACAAAGATAACCCTAAAAAGATCAGCTAAAGCCTTCTGATCATCATTCTGGTCAAGAAGGAGCTAGTGCTTGGTTAAAAGAAAAAATAGACTCTTTTAAGGTTCATAGTGTTCTTGGCGTAATGGCATAGTGGTTAGTGCTTCTGCTTTATAGCACTGGGGTCCCTGGTTTGAATCCCCGCCAGGTAACTATCTACTAGGAGTTTGCATGTTCTCCCTGTGCTTGCGTGGGTTTCCCCCAGGTACTCTGGTTTCCTCCCACACTCCAAAGACATGCTGGTAGGTTAATTATTATTATACAGGATTTATATAGCGCCAACAGTTTGGGCAGCGCTTTACAGTATAAGGAAGACATTACAATTACAATACAATTCAAGACAAGATGGTAAGGAGATTAGCTCCTGTCTAAATTGGCCCTACTATCTTTACATGTGAGATAGGAACCCTAGATTGTAAACTCCTTGAGGGCAGGGACTGATGTGAATGTGCACTGTGTAATGCACTGCATACATTGTCGGCGCTATATAAATACCAATAATAAAATGATGACTATATAGGTTATAGGTGACCTTTTGTCGCAAACTACTACATATGCAAGTTACTAGTGCACGGTAAAACAACAGATTAACGCTAATGTGTAATCTGCTTGTATTTCGCCTTCCCTGGTTCCTGCCGCCCTCTTTCATCAACATGTGAAATACATTTAAATCAAACCTTTCCATTTTCATGGTATATCTTTTCTTAGATTCATCAGAAAGTGCATAACACAAACGGCTTATTGTTGCCCCTGCGTATAGGGGCTACCTCCTTGGGTCAATCCTAGTCATCTGTCACAGGGAAATATTAGGTAGTTGAATTTTAATTTAAAAATCGGAGCACCTAATATTTCCCTGTGATGGAGGAAAATTGAACATCAGAAATTCTCCATTTATTCTTATTTTCTGAAGTCACTGGGATTGGCCCAAAGAGGTACATGAAGGGGCAACAATAAGCCATTTGTGTTATGCACTGTGTGATGGACTATATGCTTTTTCACTTATGAACTGTAAAATGTCATGGTTTTATGATGAATATATTTCATAAGGAAATGTTTTTATAACATGTTCATTATGCTGTAGTTTGGCACCTCAAAAGCCCCGTATAAATAAAATACATACTGAATTATCTGTACAGGGTGGGTGTCAGACTGGGTGTACAGGGTGGGTGTGCAGGCTGGTGAATAGGTTGGTGTACAGTTCGGTAAACAGGCTTGGTGCATGGGCTGGGTGGGCAGGCTGGGTGTACAGGTTGGTGTACAGGGTGGGTGTACAGTCTTGTGAACAGGTCGGTTTGCAGGCATGGTGTACAGGGTGGGTGTACAGATTGGTGGGCAGTTTGGGTGTACAGGGTGGGTGTACAGGCTGGGTGTACAGGGTGTGCGCACATGCTGGTGAACAGAGTGGTGCACAGGCTGGATGTACAGGTTGGTGTACAGGCTGTGTATACAGATTCATGGCCAGGCTGGGTATACAGATTGGTGGGCACGTTGAGTATACAGCCTGGGTGTACAGGGTGGGTGTACAGGCTGGCTGTACGGGGTGGGTATACAGGTTGTTGGTATTCAGAACAGCATTGGTAGCTCAGAGAGAAATAGACTCTATGCAGAGTGGTGACAGCCCGCTCGACCGAGTTTAAATAAGGAGTTAAGTCAGCTGACACATCATGTGACACAACCATGACACTCCGGTAAGGACCTGGAATTAGATAGAGGAGGCACCATGGCTGGAACAGGGAAGGTCATTGACTGTAACATAGGGCTACTAACAGACTCCATCATATATGTCATTTTCAGTTTTTCCCATAATTCCACTTCAACCTATCGAGATTTTGTGGAACTTTGTAATGTTTTTCTTGTTCCTAACACAAAGTCCTGCAGCAAACATGATCACTTCTGAGATACAATTATCAGCAACCAACATACCATGCATGTGGGACATAAAAGTAAGATCCAAAGATTACAATTGTTTCCCTCTTTCCCCCACAACCACACACGTCTCCTCCTCTGTTACAGAATCGTGTTTATTTATAAATTACAGGTGAATTTAATAATATGCAGAATTGAAGGACAGGAATTCCAAATACTGACATGGCTGGTAAAACTCCCCATCTTTCCAGTAGTCGCAGTAACTTGATATTTGTGAAGTGTTTTATAAACTGACTAATGCATGAGCTATTTATTTTATTTCCTCGCTGTTTGTGTGCTCGCATGAATGTAACTTTTGTAAACATTGTCAATGACATTATCTGTTTCCCTGCTTTGTATAATAAACATGACATCACAAGCAATCCAAGTTTATGCAAAGTAAACTCCAGCCAAAACTCAGTAAAAATAAGCCATGTGAACCATTTTGTGTACCTGCACGTGTCTGATTTTTGTTTTCAGAGAATCAGTATGAAAAAAAGAAAAAGGGAAAACACGTCTGAAAATGCTTTGAGCCCGTAGCCGAAGAATAACACAAATCAGCCATTGGGCGGTTCAACGTTGGACCTTCACCCCTGGAACAAGCAATGTGGGGAATTTATCAAAACTGGAGCAGACAAAAATCGGAGCAGCTGTGCATGGCAACCAATCAGCTTCTCTCTTCAGTTTGTTCAGTTAAAATTTGAAAATGAAAGAGCGAAGCTGATTGGTTGCCATGCACAGCTGCTCCAATTTTTGTCTGCTCCAGTTTTGATAAATTCCCTTCAATGTGATTGTGTATCTACACATTGTTGATGAGAACCGATTTGTAACAATTACCAGTTCTTCCGCAACCTAGAATTAGAAATAGATCCCAATTGTATCCACACTTATAAAATGTAAGGTTATAGTAAAGGTGAGCACATCATCCAAAATGGACCATGCAGTTTGCTAAAGATGCTCTCTTAACCAATACGCTGCCAAGTTGTTTTTTGCACACGTTATAATGTTTGGGTCTACAAATTACATGAGAGTTGTACAGTATATTTCCTGAAATAAGTGACCCTGTAGAATAAAATCACAAGCCCCCATTTGATAGCATGTTAGTGGTGACAGGTTATGTGTAAGGTAACATTCGGGGTCCTCTAGACCCCTAGTGTCACCTTTCCACTTCAAAGAAGCTGTTCAAGCTCAGATCGCGCTGGAATAGCTCCTTCTCCGACTTCTCTAGTCGGAGAATGACAGCTGAGGAGCTGGAAGTGATGCAATCAGCATCGCTTCCGGCTTCATTTAGCGGGGAGGAGAGAGGTCTCTCTGCCATCTACCTGCCTGTGATGCTGGTCCTGGGCCTGCAGGAGGGGCAGCAGAGCCTATGAAGCAAGGTAGGGGTGTGGGGGGTGCACTCTTCACCAGCCCCTGGAAGCGATCTGGCGGCAGCTCGGCCTCCAGAATTCCTTCCAGTGTAAAGCCAACAATCAGCTTTACTCAGCTAAACAAAGATGCTGGTAGTCACAGGGGCCTGCTGGCAGTGATGTATTGCATACGTCATTGACAGCGAAAGAGTCAATCTTGGGCTTTGATTTGGAAACCATCAGAATTTTGTGTTCTTGTTTATTTTTAATAGAATTAAAATGAACCCCCCCCCCC
>NW_017306311.1:1602199-1605683 GCF_000935625.1 Nanorana parkeri | reverse complement strand
CCCCCCCCCCCTCCCAAAGTCAAGAAGCCACTGCAGGGCCATCCGAAAATGTCACACAAGTCAAAAAATGACATTTTAGTTCACTATTTCCTGGTCTAGCTGAGGCACTGGTGACATAGCCCTGACCTCTCAGGTGCCCCCTAGGAAGGCCACATAACCAGTGCCTTTCAGGAAGATTTGCCAGCTCTTACGTATAAGGTCTGGGGCGGCTTGTTATTAAAGGATAACAAGCCAGGCTAGATCTTGTATGGCGCATGCATCATATGAGATTTAGCGCATGCACAATATATGATTTTAGGCAGCTTGTTAGTTAATAACAAGCCACTCCAGATCACATACGTTGTACACCCAAGATCTAGCGTGACGTCATCATCGGACACAGATGATGTTATTTTTTAAAATGGTGGTGCGGGATGCGGAGCCCAGATGGGAAGGACCTGTGGAAAAAGGCAAATCAAATAAGATTCATATCCCTATTTGTAAGTTTAATTTGTAAGGCTCCACTTTAAAAAAATTTGCACTGCCTTCCAGAAGACACCAGCCTGGCCCACCAAGTATTTACTTGGTGTTAAGGTTGGCATGCTAATTTGCATCTTTTTTCATAAAAGCATCCACCGTGCAGGTCAATTTCAGACCATTTCCGGAATTATTGATTAGTTTTAGAACACTTTTTAGAATGTTATAATGTCTGAGGAAGGAACCTGAGGAAAGTCCTGAAAGCTTGCATCTTTAATTACTTAAGCAGGGTTGGATTAAGGGCAATTTATGCCCTAATGCCCTAAGCGCAGCCCAACAATGGTGCCTCTCTGGACCCTTCCATTACTGAACTGACAGGACATTAAGGGGGCTATTCACAAAGGAGCACAAGGATCCAGCTGTAGTTTTGGTTGATCCTTTGGCTCTCTTCAGCTGCCGGAGCCCTTCGGTTCAGTGAAACCAAAGGGCTGCTATACGGGCTATTAACAATAGCCCGTACAGCAGCCGAAGGCTCAGCCGAGCCAAAGGCATTTGTTTCGGCTCGACTGAACAGAAGTGTCAGCTGGAGCGGGGCGAATGGCCTGCCGAAGGCCGGCCTTTCACCCTGTAAATTACAGCTGGGCGGAGCCAGCCGTGATCTCACGGCTGGCTCTGCCCAGTTGTAATAACAAATCAGCGTCCCAAAATGGCTTGGGGACGCTGAACTGTCATTAAACAATAACAACCAGTTGTTATTCATTGGCCGGGACCAGCTAGAAGACTCCAGCAGGTGCCGGCCAATAGGAAACAGTGGGGCGGAGCTAGCTGTCACTGCTAGCTCCGCCTAATTGTTCTTTTTTTTAAATCTTTTCTTTTTTAAATGTAATATTTATTTACATTTTTTTAAATATTTTTTTAACTTTTTTTTCTTTTTTAACTACTTTCATTGATTTGCTATTCTGCTCGGTACAGAGCAGAATAGCCGAGCCGAATGCCACTCTATGGGGTGGTAATGAATCTGGAGAGAGAGTACATGCACCGTGGGATGTAAATGAACAACAGCAAGTGCAGCAGTCTGCTCTCAGTAAGTACAAATCTGTGGAGGGGGAGGGTGGGATCGGTTAGCTCAGAACAAAAAGGATAAGTGCTCTTTGTTTTATCCACTTCAGGACTACAATACATATAAATGGTGCAGTCCTAATGTGGTTGTACCAAGATCACAGCCACTACCAGCTATCCCAGGCTCTTCTGCCCCCCTCCATGTGGGCCTGGGACCAGCACATCGGGTGTCGGCGCCTGAATCAGAGGCAGATCAGCACACTTGATGGATTTTTACACTTGCAGGTCTCAGAGTGGGAGGAAACGAAGGGGCAGTCTTAGGTGAGTTTGATGTATTTATACTCTAGTAAGTCTTAGAGTGGGAGGAAACAAGAGGTGGAGTTGGGTGAGTTTAATGGATTTTCACACTGGCAGGTTTCAGAGTGAGTGAAAACAAAGGGGCAGAGTTGGGTACGTTTGATGGATTTGTACTCTGGCGGGTCTCAGAGTGAGAGGAAACAAAGGGGTGGAGTTGGGTGAGTTTGATGGATTTATTCTCCTGCAGGTATCAGAGTGGGAGGAAACAAAGGGGTGGAGTTGGGTGAGTATGATGGATTTATACACTTGCAGATCAAGGGTCAACATCAGAGGTCTTGTCTATGTGAAATTAAAGACTGCACAAGTATCAGGGTGTATGTGATTGTCCATTATAGGGGGTGGAGGGTCGGGGTACTATGAGCTCTTTGAAAGGAAATAAGCAGTTGTAAGTACCACAATGATATGTTACCTACCATGTATGCATGTACCATGAAAAAACTATCTGATATTAGGCCTGCACTGCTAAACGTTTTGCTCTACAATAAATTATGTTGGTGTTCCAGCTATAAAAAAAATAAAGCTAGTTAGCACTCATAGGATGTGTTACAGTACGTGATTTATGTGCAGAAGTAACAACATAAATTTTAAGAAAGAAAATATGAGCTCATTTCTTGTGTCATCATCAATGCACTCCGCCGTAGGTGTGAACACACTGAATGAAATTTACAGCTCACTGGGGATTGGATCTAATCTGCTCTCTTCTCTAAAAAAAAAAAGGTAAATCAATCATTAAAGAGTGACAGAGTGTGTGCTAATCACTGTACTGGGGTGTTCAGTCATTGTATGAAATCACTCCTGCAGATGGCTAAGTGTTCATGTTGATGTCAGAGAGGAATGCTTGCCCTAGTGGCGTATCTAAAATCATACTTACATGACACCTGTCAGTTGCTGGGCAGATCAGATCGGGAAAAATGATCACTGCTTGCATACTATATAGGTTACTTTATTTGCCTTAATAAAGAATTCCAGTGTTCACATTTGTCTATTCTTGTGTTGCATTAATCAGCGCTGTTTCACACGTTCACATGCATTGCATTTTAATGGGCTGCCAACGCACAGTAATGGGCCAAAAAATGGGCATGCAACATTGCTGTAAAGTAGTCACCTCTCCAAGCTCACTCTTGTGATGGACTACAATCTCAATATAAAATAGTAAACTAAACGTGAGATTGTAGTCCATCACAAGAGTGAGCTTGGAGAGGTGACTACTTTACAGCACACACAGGGACCATGGGAACAAAAGTAGCCACCCTCCAGAAGGAAGGACAGTGTCAGCACTAATGCAGAGATGATTTGAGGGTCTACACAAGACCGTAGAAAGGGCGAGGCGAGTGAGGCACTCGCCCAGGGCGCAGCTGTGAAGGGCACAGCCAGGGCCGGCCTAGTTGTGCCCCCTTGCCCCTATTGCCATGGCGATCACAGGGTGCCATGGCAATAGGGGCGCCGGGCGGCCAACACAGGATGACAGGGAGTAGAGGAGTGGCACAGCCTGCACCTTCTCCTCGGATCCCCGCTGCTCTCCCCTGCCTGTATGGGCAGAGGCAGCGGGGATTAGAGGAGAAATGAAGCGCTGAAGTCGGGGGGGGGGGGGGGACGGGGGGGGGGGCCGCCG
>NW_017306311.1:1580184-1602169 GCF_000935625.1 Nanorana parkeri | reverse complement strand
CCCCCCCCCCCACGCCAGCTTCAGCGCTTAATTTCTCTTCTCCCCCATACAGGTGGGGGAGAGCAGCGGGGATCCAAAGAGAAGCTGCAGGCTGTACCGCCCCTCTGTGCGTAGCCGAGCAGCTCAGGATGGAGAGCGGGAGGATTGGTAAATATCTGTGATATTTACCGATTCTCTGTGTGCAGAGCAAACGCTGGACTGATCACAAGTACGATTACCGATACCGGTGCTTTGGCTGGCATGGAGCAGGCTTCCCGGGCAATCAGGAAGCCGGGCGGTGGTTAATGACATATCGCCCGGCTCCCTGGTTGCCCGTGAAGCTGGTTCTATGTTGTTTGGGCTGGCTTGATTGTAATTGGCCAGGAAAGCGGCTTCCCAGCCAATCAGCATGGAGGCGGTAGTAATGGCCCGCCTCCCAGCTTCCTGATTGGCTGGAAAGCAAGCTTCCCAGCCAATCAGCAAGGAGCCCACTGTTCATGCAATCAGGGAGGCGGGTCATTACTCACCACCCAGCTTCCTGACCGCACGGTAAGCTGGCGGTAGTAATGGCCCCGGCACTGCCGGTCAGAGGAAATCTTCCTCTGACCGAAAGTTCCGGTATCAGGGAAGGTATCGGAGCATTTGGGTGAGTACGAGTACTCGCCCAAATACTCGGTATCGGCACCAATACTAGTATCGGTATTTGTGCATCCCTAGTATTTATGCTAACTTTATTTAAGCTGAGCTCTAGGTAGGTATAAAAGATGCAACTTTTATTATTATTGCAGCTCTCTGATCATTAACACCCCATTACATGTATTTCTTTACTTCAAGCAGTGTCAGTACCAGAATTTATCCGGTATCAGCCACTTGCAATGTAACCCTGTACAGCAGAGCTCAGACTGGGAGGGGGAGAAGCAGCACAAGTGGCAGCTGGTAGGAGGAGACAGCAGAGTGACAGAGGGATGAGCTCATCAGTTTGCTGCTTCTTTTTCCACTGCCCAATCACAGTCTGGGGGGAGAGACAAGACCTGTAACTGCAGCAGAGAAAAATCAGCTCTCTTGGCCCACCAGACAGGACTGTACTGTGCATCAGAGCTGTGTACATCTAGGAACTGGATGGACAGCCATACAAATCTATTAGCTGATAACACAGCTTCCATGTCTGGGTATTTGCTGCTTGTCTGGAGTCCACCAATATGTTTTTGGGTGGAGAAAACATGCACACTTGATATAGATTAAGGGTGGGCACCCTTGACGGCTGTTGTGGAACTACAAGTGCCATGATGCATTGCAAGGCACTGACAGCCACAGGCATGACCACCAAAGGCAGAGTTATGATGGGATTTGTAGTTTCAGCACAGCTGGAGCACCAAGGTTGCTTACCTATAGAGGGAGTCCCTGGTATGGTTTCAGTACACGTCCCAGAGCTACGAGACAACTGCTTTGCCACATGTGCTGCCCCCTGCTGCTGCTTGTTGGCTCAACCTAGCTACACGTATGCTCGTACAGACTGTCTTCCGCATGACCGTCTCTTACTAGTCCGGGCTCCGCCTAAGTGAGAAACAATATGGGCGGTAATAGGGGACTTTCTCCTTTATGTGAAGCGAAATATAAAGTCCTTAAGTAGCTTACACAAAAGGATTTACAACTTCTATGGGTCCCTATTAAATTCACTAACCAGCTTTACATCTCTTGTTATATTTGGAAAAACTTTATGACCTCTGCGTACGTAGAAAGAGAAAAAAAAAATCCCCCCCCAACCCCAACAAAAGTACCCCATAGCAAGTTAAAATGAGATAATGGTGGAAATATTTAGACATGTGGAATTTCATTCAGCCCCTATGCATTCCCCTCCGCTAGGAAATGAGTTAATCGGAATGCATTCACGCGAAAACAAAAGTGGAAAAACAGTTTGTCTGTAATGATCTTTATTTGAAAACTTCATGTTTACTATTACAGAGTCAGTAAAAAAAATAAAAATAAAAAAAAAGTCTGCCTTCCAATGGAGTTCACATACAGAAGGACCGACGTTTATTGGAACGGTCCTGTCCGAGTCATTCTGAAGGTTGGCCACTGGGGGGCGCTGCAATGCATCAACTCAGCTCAACCATATACACGCATTTCATTTACAGCCCCGGAAGCCCAACATGACCTGTTTTCAACATTTTCTGTAGCACGTTTGCTGGATGTTTTTTAGGTCTTCTCACCTGTTTTTAAGGTAGATGTAAAGCCGACCAGTAAAATCTTTAACATGTTAAAGTTATTATGTTTTATGTTAATATTATGTTAATAATCTTTAACATGTTAAAGTAGTATTAAACTCTCTTTTTTCCAATATTGTATCCAGATCAAACAAATATACATTGCCCAGCAAAAGGATTTATTTAAAGGAGAACTATGAGGTGAGTGAAAATCACCCATCCTCATAGTTCGAGCCGACGTGTGACAATGAAACTGTCACACGTCGTCTCCATAGATCGGGAAGTGAGCGAACACATATCGTCGCTCTCTCACTTCTCGATCATGTCCCTGCAGAGAGCCGTGACTGCCAGTCACGGCTCCCAGCAGGGATTCCCCCACGCTCCGATCCTCCAGCGCTGACTGGCAGTATGGATGGGGAGGGGGCGGGTACAGCTGGCTCTGCCTCTAGATAGAGGCAGAGCCAGCTGGGTGCATCTCGACAGTAATGTCGGGATCCGTCCACGCTGCGGCGTCTCAGTATACCGCGAGCTGTAGCTCGCGGTATACTGAACTTTGGGTCACGGGAGGACACTAGTTTGTGTCCTCCCGTGACCCTTAGGAGAACTATGGGGAAAAACACTTACCCCATAGTTCTCCTTTAAAGTTTTTTCCCCCCCAAACACTTACAATCATCATGTTTCTGAACAGCTACAACTTTCTTAGATCAGCTTCCCAGAACTTCCTGTCTAGTACAAGATCACAGAACAATCTTAAAGGGTTATTAAACCCTCACGTTTTTTTTGCATATATCTATGGCTGGCAAGCAGTAGATATATGCAAAAACTTTAGAAAAAAAAACAAAAAACCTTTTGAAACAGGTTTAAGCTTACCTGTGTCTCCGCCACGCGCTCCCGTCCGAAAATTTCTCTGCCGGCCGCAAAGCATCTTGGGGCGGACGCATGCGCAGCTCTCATTTTCGGCCGGGAGAAGAGAAGAAACACAAGGTAAGTCTATGGAGCAGCGTGCACCCGCACAGACACCGGGGGACATCAGAGAAGAGGAGGTCAGAGGAGTCAGCGCTGGATCGGAGATGCGCACCAGCGCTAGAGGGACAGCTAAAATGGACAGTAAGGAAGAAGATGATCGAATGATCGAGGTAAGTCCTTACACTAACATTGGCTGCGGGAAAAAAAAATAGCCTTTAATGTCACTTTAAGTTTTTTTTCCCCCCAAACATGTTTCTGAACAGCTCCAACTTTCTCAGATCAGCTTCTCTGAACTTCCTTTCCAGTACAAGATCAAGAGGTGTATTCTTATTTGAATCTTAGTGAGCTTTGTGTATTTCTTTCAGATCTGTGCAGTAATCCAGTGTGAGACTTGGAGCTTCCTGTAATAAAGACCGGTCACTGCTGCTCTCTATCCTTGTGCAGGGTGACTGGCCTTGTCTCCGCCCCCTCCTGTAGTTTCTTGCAGGCTGCCTCTAGTGGGTGGGACCTGCTGTACTGTACATATCCTCTCTGCACAGGATATGTACAGTACAGTGATGTTACTTCTTTTACAAGGTAATATCTAGGTTTTCAAAGGCAATTGGTTGACACAAAGTACATTTGTATGCCATGTGGTTATTAACGGAAATATTAAAATGAAAGTTCAATTTTAAGTAAAAATAAAGAAATGAAACACATACTAATAATGAGCAGGAGAAAACATGAGAATAAAGATTTTCTTAGTCTGAATGTTGTTAGAATGTTGTATATTCAAATATGTGGGTAAAAAAATGTAAGACGTCAAAAGTATTATATATAGTGCGCTGCATCAGAACATAGATACAGTATATGGAACATGGAATAATAATGACATAGTAAATGAAATAAAACTTGAAGGCTTAAAAGCGGTGCACACTGCCCTGGGAAAACACGGGCATAACGGCGATGTGTTTTTTAGTGACAGGCCTAAAGTGGCTAAAATATTGTAATATGTTCCTCTGAATATCGGTGACTTGGCAATACATAGAAAAAAGTGTCCAATATCATACAATATACATACAATTGTACAGGGGATACAATACACAGGCAGAAAACAGCCAAATGTGACAGCAGTATGGGCAACAAATGGACAATCATGGCATTGTGTGGGCAACAAATGGACAATCATGGCACTGTGTGGGCAACAAATGGACAATCATGGCTGTATATGGGCACAAAATGGACAACCGTTTCAATATGTGCACAACAAATGGATAATCATGACACTATGTACTACAAATGGATAATCATGACAATATGTGGGCAACAAATGGACAATCATGGCAATATGTTGGAAAAAAATTGACATCCGTGGCAATATGTGCACAACAAATGGATAATCATGACAATATGTGGGCAACAAATGGACATTTATGGTAATATGTAGACAAGAAATAGGTAATCATGACAATATGCGGACAACAATTGGGCAATCACAACAATACATGGACAACAAATGGACAATCATGGACAACAAATGGGCAACAAATGGACAATCACACCAATATGCAGGCATCAAATAGGCAATCATGGCAATATGCGGGCATAAATGGACAATCATTGCAATATGTGGGCAACAAATGGACAATAATGGCAATATGCAAGCAAACAATGGATGACCATAGCAATATGCTGACAATCATGGCAATATGTGGGCAACCAACAGGCTATAGTGACAATACAGGCAACAAATGCATAATTTTTAGATTGTGAAGCTGTGAAATAGACAATAGTGTCACTATGAGAAAAACAAAGGACCCCCCATCCCCCCTCTCCAGCAAAAATTCCCCTCCCCCCGCAAAAATCTTCTTCCTGGATTAAAGATTTTTTTTATAATAATGCCCCATAATCTCACTTCAAAGTTTTGCAATTCACTGTCATCCATTTAAATTCCCCCTAACAATGGATATTAAAGATCCCTCTCATCATCCTATTTTAGAAATATGGTTAAAGGGTTCATTATTTGTCAGCTTTCTATGTTCCCAGAATTCACGTTTCATGTTCAAGCAGGATGTCATTAAATCCATAAGGACCCAGCCTCAGAAACGGATTAAGCAAAGCAGTTGTAACAAAACACTAATTTGAAGATGAAATACATGGAATTTTTATTTTTTAATGAGGCAATAAGAATGCCTGACAATGGGTGCGTGCCATAGTGCGCAAATGGGACCTCGCTCACATGCAACCAAATTTCAGCTTGGAGTCCAGGATGTGGTGTCGTACCTACGTCTTACTATTGCCTTAACCCTTTAGTGCTCAGATATAAATTAATTCTAGGTTTTCCGAGCACCGTTTTGCAAATGCACAAATGACACAAATGACCCTTGCATTAGGTTTCCACATCAGAGTTCCCCCTTACATTAGGTGTCCCCATCACAGTGTCCCCTTGCATTAGTTGTCCCCATCAGAGTGCCCCCTTACATTAGTTGTCCCCTTCAGAGTGCCCCCTTACATCAGTTGTCCCCATCACAGTGTCCCCTTACATTAGTTGTCCCCTTCTGAGTGCCCCCTTACATTAGGTTTCCACATCAGAGTGCCCCCTTACATTAGTTGTCCCCTTCAGAGTGCCCCCTTACATTAGGTTTCCAAATCAGAGTGCCCCCTTACATTTTACATTGGGTGTCCCCATCAGAGTGCCCCCTTACATTAGTTGTCCCCTTCAGAGTGCCCCCTTACATTAGTTGTCCCCATCACAGTGTCCCCTTACATTAGTTGCCCCCATCAGAGTGCCCCCTTACATTAGTTGTCCCCTTCAGAGTGTCCCCTTACATTAGGTTTCCACATCAGAGTGCCCCCTTACATTAGGTGTTCACCATCAGAGTGCCCCCTTACATTAGTTGTCCCCTTCAGAGTGTCCCCTTACATTAGGTTTCCACATCAGAGTGCCCCCTTACATTAGGTGTCCCCATCAGAGTACCTCCTTTCATTAGGTGTCCCCATCAGAGTGTGCCCTAACGTTAGGTGTCCCCATCAGAGTCCCCCCCTTACATTAGGTGCCCCCATCAGAGTGCCCCCTAAAATTAGTGAGAGCCTTCTAAGGCCTGCATATCCATTGTCAGCCAGCCAACCATAACCCAGCAGAGATGCACAATTGTGTTCCAGACCGAACCATCACTCAGTCTGTGTCCGGACCACAATCTGCCATTTAGTGACCCCTAAAAAAGGTTTTACTACTAGCTGGGACTCCATTTCCCTTTCACTTTCTGTTCTGGGGGCAACCTTTTATCAGACAGGAAGTAAAGCAATCTCTCCAATGGAGCCAGGGAATTTTCAGGGAAACAGACAACAATAAAAACCTGACGGATGTTCTAGCATTCCCATACTTTACTTAAAGTGACATTAAGGACAAAAGTAGCCCCCCCCCTCTCCACACTGTTAGTGTAAGGACTTACCTTAAATGATGCCTCTTAATCAGATCATCTTCTTTCCTGATGTTTTCATCTGTCCCTCTAGCGCGGGGTGTGGGTCTCCGATCCAGCGCTGACTCCTCTGTCCTCCTCTGATGTCCCACGGAGTCTGTGCGGGTGCACGCTGCTCCATAGACTTACCTTGTGTCTCTCCTCGTCTCCCGGCCGAAAATGAGAACTGCGCATGCACCTGCCCCAAGATCCTTTGCGGCCGGCTGAGAAATTTTCAGATGTTCGGATGGGAGCGCGCGGCGGAGACACAAGTAAGTATTAACTCTATAAAAAAGTTGGGTTTTTAAAAAATCATTTTGCATATATCTGCTTCTTGCTAGCGGTATATATATATATGCAACAACAAATGAGGGTTTAATAACACTTTAAAGGATATCTATGGTGAAAAACTAAAAATCTGTATTTCTATATTGAATTTCCATAAGTTCTATTCCTCTCCTAATAACCATATACATCTAGAGGTTTGTAAAAACCTTCTACATCTGAACAATGTAACATTATCATTGCTTGCTGGAAGCAATGCATGATGGGATATGTAGTGTTGAGAAATGGAGATTGCATCACATCAAGCAGCAGGGAAAGAGATGGGAATCCAGGAAATTGGTGGAAGTGATGGGCAGACGGAAGGCAGCACTCACTATATAAAAGGGATTTTTCCAAGTAAGCTTTGATTGTATTATCAGAGACAACTCTACTACGTATTCCTATTACAATGCTGATGTTATAACAGGAGAGTATACACTGGGACTTTATAACTCGTTTCCTATCTGTGTTGCAGAGATTTCCCCTCACTTCCTGTCCTGGAGACAACCTTTTCACCAAACAGGAAGTGAAGGAATCACTCCAACAGAGCCTTCTGCTGCATTAAAACACGGCAGGAGCTCTAATCCTTCCATCTCTATGATTTCACAGATCATTTAATGATATCATGCCCTGTATATAGGACTGGGTGCATCGGCTATCTTTTTGTCAGGTCTTCCTGAGTACGTTAGAGGGCACTTTACCTCCTTCCAGCGCAGTGCGTATATTTACTTGCTAAGACTTGGCTTATTCTTGTAAATATTGACATAAAATGTTTTCAAATGTTCAACATTCTTGAAGATTAACCCGTCTCTGGCTACCAACTTCCTAAAGAATTCCACGAATCTCTGTCAGCTAACTTCCTCCCGTATACAATGCGCACAGCGTTCAACGCGCCTGACAAATGATTCGTGGAAACAGGGCTACCTTAAAGGGGAACTGTCAGATTTGTGAAGGTTTTTTTTTAGATAAACAAAGGGAAGAGATTGGCTTAAAGTAAACCTCCAGCTGTTATATAATTTTCTAGTTTGGGGTAAAGTGAGGAATGGTTAGAACTTCTGCCAGGTTTTTCTTGCTGTCTGTGTCTCTGTTGGGGAGATGTTTGTCTTGGAGAATCCAAAATGAGGGCTCAAAATTAAAGTGACACTATACTCAGGAGTTAAATCTTAAAAATACATTCAAGTGCCTCAACCAGGGATTTTTTTCTGCCCTTTATTTATTTTTGCGATATAGAATCGCAAAAAGCGAGATGGCGCTTGTCTGTCACCGTGTCCATATACTTGCTGTACAGACATTGCGCAAGTTTCCATACAGCAAGTGTACGGACACGGCACCAGAAGACAAGCGTCCTTACCCCGCGTAGGGTGTGGACGCTTGTCTTCTGGAGCCGTTTACCACCTAAAAGATGGCCGCCGACAATAAACCTCATTGCCGGTGGCTGTGTTGCGCCTGCTCAGTGCGCTACCACAAGCAAAATGGCCATCAGCATTGAGGTTTTTTTGTTGGTGGCCATCTTGGTTGTGGTAGTGGCAGCGGGGATGCGCATGCGCAGTGCATCCCTGCCCACAATAAAGATGGTCGCGGCGTGCTTTTTGTGGACAAAAAGGTGCCATGAGTACATTTTACCCAGAAAAAAAAAAACACTGGCCTCAACTATTAACAAAAATGTATCTTATTTGTGTATCACTCGGCTGTAGATCCTCAAATCTGCTGACACTGTCCTTCCTTCTGGAGGGTGGCTACTTTTCCTCATGGTCCCTGTGTGTGTTGTAAAGTAGTCACCGCTCCAAGCTCACTCCTGTAATTGATTACAGTATCATGCTTAGTTTACTAATTAGTATTGAGATTGTAGTCCATCAAGCTTGGAGCTTGGAGCGGTGACTACTTTACAACACACACAGGGACCATGGGGAACAAAAGTAGCCAGAGAAGCTGATTGGTTGCCATGGACAACTGCTCCAGATTTTGTCTGCTCCAGCTTATCTGAATTCCCCCCCCTCAGTGTATAATACATTGGGGTAGACTACAAAACCTAAAACATATCACGTGTGGAACCAAGACAGTGCCGAAATTTAGAAAAAAAAAAAAGCCCTTGAACTCAGATGGGGATTTAGGAGACTCAAGTGGTAAAATGTTTTCGTTATTTTTTTAATTTGGAAAACTTTTTTGTTATAAATCTTTTATGACCTCTTTTATAATTTGGTCATGTTTAATTTAGAAGCCGGCAAACAACTTTTAAAAGTGAATTAGGCCCTATACAGCCCGCTGCATTTGAATGCCGGCACACCGCATGTATTTGTATGTGATATAAATAGACGCAGTTAGAAATCAATCACTATCCCTGTATACATCTATCGTGTGTCCAGGGAGAGTGATTGATTCCTAACCGCATGTAATTGTATCACACGTGGTGTGTTGGCGTTTAAATGCAGCGGCTGTCATCTGATAATCAACTTGTAAACGGCAGATTAGGGATTCCTGCTGCAGGAAAACACAAGTTCCTCACGCAGGAATCCCTAATTGCACCTACAACATAGGTATTAATGGATCCTTAACATGTTAAAGCCAATATGAGATTTTATTGATTGGGTTTCCATCTACTTTAGGTTCTAGGGCTTGGTTGAAGGGAAGTGTATCTAAAGCCAAAACCTTTCTTTTTTTACATTCCATAAAATGTGCAAGGGTTAGGGGTTTATTTCTGTCCATGCCCCCCGCTGGGTAGAGTCACCCTCTCGTCTTCATTACCATTTTACAGTTGTCAGGGGAAGAGGGGAACTCTTTCATTGGGGACATCTCACTTCCTGTTGTCTTTTCAGGACAGGTAGTAAAGCGAAATCTCTCTAGTAAGTAACATAGCAAAAAAAAAAAAAAAACAATGACTGGCGTTTTTAACTATTCTTCAATTTGTATACAAATTTTAAAAAATTCAGCAGAGGTCCGATACTCATGTCCCTTTTTTAGGTGTCCTCATCAAAGTGCCCCCTTACTTTATGTGCCCCAATCATTTCCCCAATGCAAAAAAAATGACTGGTGTTTTAACTATTCCTTACTGTATACAAATTAAAAGATTTCAGCAGAGGCCTGAAACTCATGTCCCCCTTACATTATGTGTTCCCATCAGAGTGCCCCAGTACATTAGGTTTCCCCATCATTTCCCCACTGCAAAATATAATGACTGGTGTTTTAACTATTCCTTACTGTATGCAAAAATAATAAATGGCTTTTGAGATTTTTTTAAATAGAATCAGATGCTGGCACAGTTCAGCTATTCAGCAGTGGCTATACGATAGCCGACACTAAGTATTCCTCCATACATAATATTTAGCATGGATATACTGTATACTCACCATATACTCACCATGCCACCGTTCCTTCCCCCGTGCCTTTGCAGAGACACTGTCACTTTGCGCTGCATCAGTAAGGTGACAGTGTCTCTGCAAAGGCACCCCCTGACCCACGGAGACTCACTTTACCAGTGTATACCCCCGCGTCTATCACCCCTTCCTCTATTGCAGCTGGCCCCTCTACCTGATGTTTTCGGTTATGGGGAACATGTAACCTTCTCCCAATGCTCGGGCCTAGCAGCCAATCCCACTGTCGCATGACAGAGTGACCCCTTTCCCTGGACACTGTTGTGACGGGGCAAGGAACGGTGGCATGGTAAGTATATATTAATCTCAAACAGTTGCAACAAACTGTTTGAGATTAACTCCATTACAAAGACTAGAGGCCACCACCTAAAGTTGGTGGAGAAAAAATTCCAGCACAATGGACTTATGACTTTATTCAACCCCAAATACTATGTATATGGTGTGTATACAGTATATCCATGCTAAACGTTGTTTATGAAGGAATACCCGCTGCCGGTATAGCCAGTGATAAATAGCCGGACTGTGCCAACATCTGTTTGGATGCAGGCACTGTTCAGCTGAGAATTTTTGGACTTGCTCCTTTTCCATTGACTTTTGTTAAGCTGGGAAGGGGTGCTGACATGGCCACCCATTGCTCAACTTTGCCTAATCGGCCAAAATTTGAGCAGTGTACGGCCAGCTTAAGTGTCAGGGGGTTTAGGACATGTATTTATCAACGTTTGCTTTTACCGTTGACCCCTGCAGGCCGTGAACTATGGCAAAGCAGCATAACGCAAGTCAAGGGTGCCCTTTGCTCTGCATCATTGAACTAATGCTCAGTTCAGACGAGTGGCCAAGGTAATCTCCATCTGCTCAGACAGGACTCTGCAGAGTAGCTACACATGTCATGCATTTACTAAAACCAAAAACACAAAAAATGCTATTAGCCTACATTTTAATCTGTTTTGGCCCCTTGTTGATTTCATCTTTCCAAGTATAATCCTTCCCCCCCCTTTATCTTCTCCTCTAGATTTAGCATTTTCTTCAAGTATGTTTGACGGAAATTCCCAAAGACCCAGAATAATTTATATCTGTGTCCTCCATTCCCCCTTCAAATATCTACGTGATGAAATCATTTATTGTGGGTTATTTATGTATGATCCCGATGGCTATCTTTGTGCATCCCCTCCAGTATGGTACTGGTGCGAGCTGAGCTACACCGCGTGTGTTGTTCGCAGTGCAAGTGCGGGTCAGCTCAGGTGAAATCCTGTTAGCGTTTTTTCTTTAGGATTAGATGGAATCCCGTACCGTATTCTGTGAAACAAGGTCAGGGGAGAGAAAGGAATGGCAGGGAAGATAAGGTAGAAATATTTTTGTTCTCAGAGATGCCATCTGCTGCAAAACATCTCAGCCGTATTCTTGAGTTTCACTTCATTTAAACAGATTTTCCTAACTCCATGGATAAAAGAGCTAACTGGCTAACGTATCACCCCTGGATACTGACCTATTTAGCTAGGTCACTGCACCAATGCCAGCCTGAGAACACCATCAGGGTGGCCTTCTAGGTCTTAAAATGGGGTAATCACCGGGGGAAGGGCAAATGGACAGCTGGAACTTTGTTATAGCGATGTAAGGGGAGTTTGTGACACATCATATCTAGGTTCAAATAGGAGGACCGTTAAGGAACCCATGACCTAGAGCAGCCTCAAATGTATGGGCAGTAGGGTTCTAAGAAGTAGGAGTGAGGACGGAGACATCCATTGCATGCTGCCATGCTGTTACAGTAAGTCAAGAAAGTAAAATTTCACTATTCGAGAATTTTCCATTCTCTATGCACACACAAGTTAGATAGTCAGCGCTGAGCATTATGGTCATGCAATCATGAGGTCCTACATGGGAAATAGAAAATTCTCAGGCGGTAACTATTTGTAGGACCTCATCGTTACATGAGCATAATGCTCAACCCTTACTCTATCTAACTTCAGTGCGCAAGATGGAAAATAGAAAATTCTAAGGTGATATCTATTTGTAGGACCTCATTATTACATGACCATAATGCTCAACGCTGCTTCTTTCTAAATGGTGTGCGCAACATAGCAAATGGAAAATTCTCAGGTGGAAACTAATTGTAGGACCTCATTACTCGCATGACCAAAATGCTCAACTAGTTACCACCTGAGAATTTTCTATTTTCCATGTTGCGCACTGAAGTTAGGTCAGCACATACAGTATGTATGCAACAGAGCCTGATTGGTTCAAAGTGCTACCCCTCCTTTTTCTAGTTGGAATGCTGCTGTACAGGGTACTACAGGAGGTTGATACCAGTTCAGCTGCAATTTACTAACCGTTACAAGTCTTGTCCCTCCCCAGCCTATGACTGGACAGTGGAAGGTGAAGCAGCAAACTGATGAGCTCATCCTTCTGTCACTCCGCTCTCTTCATGTCAGCATGCCGCTTGTTGGCACTTGTATATATACCAGAGCCTGACTGGCTTAAGTTGCTACCCCTCCCTTTTCTAGTGGAGCAACAGACTGATGAGCTCAGGTTAACACATGAGCACTGCAATACAACTGATTGGTTGCGTGTGCTGCTTTTTCTTCTCCCAGACTGAGCCCTGCTGTACAGAGGAGTGCAGTAGACTGATACCAAGTCAAATCCAGGTACTTAGACTTCATACATTATAAAAATACATTTAAATGTATTCATGGATACAGATCTGCACTAATTGATGTCTTTTATGTCTGCCTGAAGTTCTGCTTGAAAACCCAAATTCTGGACTTTTATTGGGCCAGAGTCCTCCCTTACCATAACACAGCTACTACACTGAGCGTGTTTCATTCTCAGCCCCTAATGTGAGTGTTACCAGCTGAGTTTACATAACTCGGCACAGTTTATATATAGATAGCAGTTAGGGCCTTGTATTGTTTAGTGGGAAAATACAGGATCGCCCCATACCGAGCTTAATGATGATTAATCACCGGCCCAGAATGTCATTCGTCTTCTAAAGTCTAGATCCGGTTACTGTAGTCTGTTTGCAGAGTACACGGTGGGTCGCCTTCCGTGCACCAGAATTTTCTGCCGTCGCTGGTCATAAATCATTCTCGCCGTTATCGTGATCACCACACTGTCCTATGATCTGTCATCCATAGGTGTTGTGATGTGAACGTTGCTAAATATATCCCGAGCGAACTCAAGGTCAGCGGATATAATGCAAGAAAAGCAGAGAAAAATGGCTTTCTTCTTTTCTCACTTCCTGGCCCTTTCCATTTCCTCCGTCAACTGTTGTGGAAGTGAAAATAATTGGACGTAAAGTGATTTTAAAGTCAAAAGGGTTTTAAGCTATTTCAAACACCAATGAAATCACTTACAATGGATGCTGCTTGTTGATGTATAAAAGTTTTAGTTTCCTGCAGTATCAGCTGATCCCCTCAGCACTGGTCCTGATATCCTGTTTTAGGGTGGCTCCTTTCCCTTGCAGGTTCTTATGGAGTCACCCTTGTGTGTACTAGTAAGCTGTGTGTGTCTCCATAAACACACAGGCACAGCAAGGCAAGACACTCAACTGCTTCCCCTCTCCCATCCTCGCTTCTCCAAGCTAGTAGATGGATGGCTGCTACAGGATCACGTGCCTGAATGGAGACCCAATTGAGAAGGGAGCTAACCGTGCACCTCTCGTCCCACACGGGTAGTGGCACAGGCGTCGGTTCTGGCGGCTGGCTGGGTTTAGTCGAGGCTCTTGAGTGTATTGGACTGGGTGGCGAGTCTGCAGGACCAGGATGGCCCTGGGATCTCTCGGAATTGGACCAGATAACATGCGTGGAGCTGAATGAGGTGGCCCAGAGTACTGGTGGAACAAGGCACCAAGTGGCAAGCCAGGAGCAAAGTCAGGTTCAAAGCTGGGGCCATACATGGGAAGCAGAATCTTGAAGTGCCGAACCGTAGAGCAGGAGCAAGTTCAGGAATCGTAAGCCTGGATCATACACAGGGGAGCAGAGAGTCGCGGTACCAAGTTGGAAGAAGAAAGGCGGAGTTAGTGGCGTCACTAGTGAGGTACGGGCCGCACCCGGGTGACACCATTGGAGGAGGGTGAAACCAAAATGACTGACAGTGCCCAACAGCTGTAGTAGAGAGAAGGGGAGCCGGGGGAACGTTCCCTCCTCTCTCTGCCGGTGTCCATCACCAAGATGTCCGCCGGCAGGTAATAGCGTGTAGCGTTGGCGTCATGGCAGGGTGTCATCCGGTGGCTGCCCTGGGTGACTCCACGCTTCGAGATGCCCCTTGCGTTGTCAAAAGCTGGATTTAAACACAGGAGATCAGGAGCAGATTGCAGGGCACACAGGGACAAGCTGATGACCACTCAGCAAC
Organism: Nanorana parkeri; assembly: GCF_000935625.1. NCBI lineage: Eukaryota > Metazoa > Chordata > Amphibia > Anura > Dicroglossidae > Nanorana > Nanorana parkeri. The sequence continues at coordinate 1,587,547 of NW_017306311.1, read as the reverse complement.
TTGTTCATAGCTTTTGTTCGTTTAAATAGACAAAGGGTGCCCACTAACGAGCATGCGTCCATGCGTTATTGCGCATAAACATTCCTGTGCGTGCATGTCTTTGTGCCAAAGAGTGATTGCCTGGAACTTTTAGCATAGGATGGCATGCGCATGTATGCATGTGTCTTTGAGCAGGGACCCAGCTAATCTCCGGCCTTCGCTTCAGTCTTGCACAGTTGTACCAGCTCCTCTCCTGAACTTACATAGTTACATAGTATTGACTGGAGTGAGCCCACTAATTACCCCTTTAATAATTTCCTTAAATATAACTTAAATATTTTACTCTAATTTCACTGCACACAGCGAGCTTCTCACAATGTGCATTCGAAGCTGCAACAATTAGATAGAGACTGACTCATTACCTAGCTGGAGGACATCCAGCATCGTCTAGCTCTTTTTACCCCAGCCTGACTGTCCCTGGGAGAAGAGGCATTTGATTACCTGCACAGTTCTTTATTGAGGCCCCCTGTTCACATCTAAGTGTACCGGGAATGTGCATCGCGTTTGTGTGCGTTCACATGCATTAAGGAGGTTGGGCTACCTTCTGGCGAACCTGCACTTTTTCTTGGAGTCCTGTCCACACCTAGGTTTCCTGGGAACACACACCCCATTCACACACGTTCATGCTCGTTCACGCACATTTGATTGCCTGTAAGTTCTTCTACCTACAGTAGGTGTACTGGGAACGTGTCTGCACGCACGTGTACGTCCATGTGTGTTTTTTCCCGCATTTGCCGCTCCTCCCTATTGATTTCAATGGGGTGCCGCACACATGACAAACGTGGGAAAGCAGCTCATGTAGCAGATTCTGCTACAGGCCTCCGGTGTTTTTGAAAACAGCCGTGCGTTTTCCCCAGCCGCTTTCGGGGGTTTCATTAACAAGTAAAGGCACCACAAGCTCATTGCATGTTTTTGACATGTTCTGTGAACGAGCGTTGATGCACACTTCTTTTTTTCCTGTATTTGCTGCAAAGCCTAGGTGTGGACTAAAGCAAGTGCTTCTAGTAGGGAAAACCTCAGCTATAGGGACCAATATAAAAGTTCTACGTGAACACTCGGCCTGATAAGTAGTAGGGGAGAAAAAGTTTTTTAAAAAAGGCGCAGTACAAAAATATACATTGAAAAATGTTCTTCTACAAGGCTGAAGTTTCCCATGTTTCCCACAACTTTGAACAGAAGTTCGGGAACGCTTTGGAAAGCGTGACCTTTTCACACATCTGGCGTGAAACTTTCTGCTCCCTTCCATAGTGTATATCTTCTCATGGTAGACCAGATCTGTAAATATGGGTTCAGATAGCGGATCATTCGGTTGATCTCAGGAAAAAAAAAAAAAAGACCTGAAACTGGAAACGACAAACTGGCTTTTCAGTAAAACTGAACCGCTAAGTTGCTTGAGAAAACAGTCTTTTTCTTGAACTAGAACACTTCAAAGACTGCGCGAGATGTTTTTATTTCAGAAGTTATAAATGACCATTAGTCACGAGTGGCAGATGTATGGGAGAGGAATTTATCTTCTTTCAGCATAAGGTGCATGCAAACTGCTACATTTCTTTCTTATGTATTTAGTGGAAAATTGGTATATTTATCTAAGAACTTTCCACCTGCTTTGTAGAAAGGTTTTTCCCTCTGCAGATACAGGAATGTGTAATAGCTGATGGAATTACTGTGTATAGAACAAATAAAATAGACATTTATTCCATGGAGGGTTTTCCAGTGCTTATGTCCGAATAATAAAATAAAAAGAAGTCAGTCGCTGAGTTTTAGTTGGATTTTCTTTTTTTTTAGGCAGCTTGTCCTGAAGGCAATGCAAGTTCTGCTATTACTGAGCTCCTTGTGGAGGGTTTGGAGTTTAAAGTGGACCTTTACCCCTCTTTGACTAAAAATGAAATCAGCATGCAGCTCTGCATGCTGGTATGAAATGTTCTTACATTCATTAGCTAAGCAAACATATACAACTGACCCTCATATTCACTTACTGTGTATCTTAAAGTGGACCTTTACCTCCCTTTGACTAAAAATCAAATCAGCATGCAGCTCTGCATGCTAATATGAAGTCATCTTACTTTCAATAGCTAAACAAACATATACAAATGACCCTCATATTAAAGGAGAACTATGGGGTCAGTGTTTTTCCCCATAGTTCTCCTTAGAGTAACGGGAGGACACAAACTAGCGTCCTCCTGTTACCCTAAGCTCAGTATACCACGAGCTACAGCTCGCGGTATACTGAGACGCCGCACCTGGAGCGGATCCCGACGTAGATGACGGGATCCGCCCAGCTGCGTGAGTGACAGCTGGCTCTGCCTACCTAGAGGCAGAGCCAGCTGTACCCGCCCCCTCCCCCGTCCGTTCCGCCAGTCAGCGCTGGCAGATCGGAGCGCGGAGAGGGGAATCCAGCCCCTCCCCCTGTCACGGCAGAGAGCTGTGACAGGATCGAGAGGTGAGGGAACCCGGTATGTGTTCCCTCACCTCCCGATCTACTGAGCCGACCTGTGACAGTCGCATTGTCACAGGTCGGCTTAGAACTATGAGGTGAGTGGAAATCACTCATCTCATAGTTCTCCTTTAACTTACTGTGTATCTTAACCCCTTCATGACTGAGGCCCTTTTGGCGGCCCCTTCTTCGGGACGCAGAAGCGATCTGGCGACAGGTAAGTCGCCAGGATCGCTTCTGTTGTAAAGCCGACAGTCGGCTCTACAAGTTTAAACAGAGTCCCGGCGGCAAAAGTCGCCGGGAGTCTGTTTAAACAGCCCCGATGCTGGCGACGTACACTGTACGTCGTCAGTCACGAAGGGGTTAAAGTGGACTTTTACCCCCTTTGGCTGAAAATCACATCAGTGTGCAGCTCTGAATGCTGATATGAAAGCATCTTACATTCATCAGTTAAACAAACATATTTTCATTTTACTTACAATTTCTTGTTTTATACTTCCTGGTTCTCTTTGGCAAACATGATGTAATTGTGCCCAAGTGTTGCATCCTTTGAAGGTTACATCAGAAGAGCATTGCTGGGAAATCTCATCTTTAATCTCATGAGATGTCAGGGAAAGGCATTTTCCTCCCCTGAGATGATGTGAATGGTCACATGTCTTAGTCACATGTGCCAGAGTTCCCGGAAGTAAATGGAGATAGAGTCACTGTGAGAAGATTGGGGTAGAAAATATAAATAAGGTGTCCAAATAATAAAAAGCTGGCAATTATCTTTAGGTGGTGGTCTGTCAGTATGCTAATAATGCTCTGATGTCACTTATTTCTGCTTCTGAGCACTTCCCTTTGTTTGTGTGTGGAAAGGTGGGGAGCAGACATGTATCACCCATGTGCAGGCATAGTGTTGGCTACAGCAATCCACAGAGAACGTGCTCGCAGGAGACGCCATTTTTGGGTGCACCCACTCCTGAGGCTAAAGAAATCAAAGGGCCAATTTTGGACTTTGTATGTGGATCTTTGTTTTGGGTCATACAGTTCAGGGTAACGCTCTACAAGTTCCACAAAATATTCTGGATCTACTTCAGGCATCATTATTCCTTTCTTGTGCAAAATCTCCACTCCTCAACAAAGGAAGTCCAATGGTGATGATACTCTAGGATGCACTTTGGGTCCGGAAACAATCTGGTCTGGAGGTAATCTGGATGTGGTGCGAATGGGCCCCAAACCCTAGCTTCTTTTTTTGTTTCCTTTTTAATAGAGTAGGGTGAGAGTAAGTAACTGTGATATTTAATTTGCCATCTGTGCTGTCATCGGGACCGAAAGTGAGTAAAAGTCCCAAATTATAAGTTGTCGCTGTGACAGGAATAGAGGGGAAATCTTTCAATGAGGACACTTGTGGCTGTGAAAACTAAGAGAGGATTTGCCTGATTTGGAGAGATTTCCACTCACTTCCTGTTGATGAATTATTACACTCAAAGTGAAACTTTCAGTACTTTTATAAGGTACCATAAATACATACCTGACAGGTCACAGTATACAGCAGAATTATATTTTTTCATTTATCATTTACATTTATCATTAAAAAGCCGTCCTTATAAATCCAGTCAGTGACTTTGTCATGAGGCCTGGTCCATTGAAGTGAACGGCACCGTAGCCACGCCCTCCGGCCGCAATGTGATCGGCCGCACAGGATCGCAAGGCACATTATGCCTGCAGTCCAATCAAATAGTGCTTGCAGCATTTTGATCGGACCGGACTGCAGCGGAAGGCTGCCCTACAACATAGTGAGCCGGCCGCAATGCGATGCAGTGCATTCTGGCCAGAATCGGGCCGGAACGCACTGCATCTGGTGTGAATGAGCCCTTAGTCTCCTGGCCACCAATGATCAAACTGCAACATAACTTTGTAACAAGTCAAAAGGTGAGAGGCAGCGGCAAGGGGGCTGATCTGTGTCAGAGATTCTTGATCACGGGATTGTGTCCTCTATGAGCCAACATCTCACTCCAAAAACTAGACCGCGATCCCGGGTGATGACTGAAGAAAGATGGCTGCATTCATCTACAAAGAAAAGCAGATGAAGGCGTGGTTAAGGGGAGTACTGTGATCTCTGTGAGAGGTAATACATACCTGGATGTGTTACTCCTACACATTATTTGGTATGCACGCACTGAACATGTTGGAGTATTTGCACGAGTACGAGTACTCATGCAAATACTCGGTATCGCGGCCGATACCGATGCTTGTATCGGTATCGGTGCATCCCTACTTGTAATCCAAAGCGCTTGTATATCAAAGCGAATTTCCCCATAGGAAATAATGGAAATTCAGATGACCCAAAAATATTCATATAAAAATAATTACAATACAGTACTGTAATATAATACTGTACAAAATATAAAAGAAATGTAGCGCTCACCCCCGAAGGAGCCGCTGATTATGAATTGAGGTTCTCCTACCTGTTTGTTCCAGCCACCGGTCCCTTTTGCTCAGCAACAGCACTCCGACACTCAGGAACAGAACGGTCTTTTTGTAGATTTATTTGCAAGGATTAACAGGAGAGAGGATTTGGGGTCTGTAGGATGCCCTGGCAGATTCTTCAGAGGACTGCTTTCTCCCCTAGCAACCGCTAAGGCAGATAGCACTGTAATCCGATCCCAGGGACCAATAGTATTAGCAATACTGCGAACAGCCAGGAGGGTCCAGTAACTTATATGGAGAAGGGTAGCTATCTCTGGACTCAGGTAAGAACCACTGGCTTCTTCTAGAACAGATACCTGGAATAGAGTGAGGGATCTCTCTTGTGGGTCCCAGACAGACGCTCTCACCAGCTCCTCTGCGGTACCCCTCAACAAGAAGACTTTCCCTCCGGCCCAGCTTCCATCAGGTCTTTTCCTCTTCAGTATCTGGAATCTCTGTGCCCTCAGCATCTGCAACTGCCATGGAGCACTCCAGATTAGTAGTAGTATCCTCTTAGAACAAGGCACCCAACACCTGCCACGTGTATGGGGCCCAAGCAAAGTTCCTATGGTGTCCTAGGCCTCTAAGCCCCCTGCACCACCATGTGCTGAGGCCCAGGCCAGTTCCATCTGCATCACAGAGACCTCATAGGGAGAGGCCCCCAGGGGGAAGAGAGAGACCTGCACAGTGTCCCCCAGACCTTTTATTACCTCCCCTCAACCATACCTCCGAGTCATCCTGCTCAGGGATTGGTCAGGCTCAGGTGCATAGTCATAGTCTGAGGATGGATCCTCCCTCACTGTATGCCAAGGCTCCCTTTTCCTCAGCAACAGGAGGAGCAATCAATCCAGCAGACTCATGGGCACTTATAGAATGCAGAGCTCTGAATAATCAGTTTCTAGACTGGTTACAGTCCAGACATTTCACTAGATTTAGTAGTGACAATTTAAAAGGGCGCTACAGAAAAAAAAAAACAATTACCGGTACCTTCGTGGCTGGTGTGAGGGGGACAAGAGAGAGGAGGATTATTGTGTAGGACGCAGGGCCGGCGCTAGCGCAAGGCAAGATGGGCACTTGCCTTGCGGCGCCAGGGAACAGGGCGGAAAAGTGACAGTCGCCCGATCGAGACCAGACACAGTGTGTGGGCTGCCGCAGCGGGCGGCATCTGAAGGACGAGTCCCCGGCCGCCGGCCGCAGCAGCGCTGACCTGTGCAGTCTCACGTCTCAGACTCAGTGACAGTCTCACTGAGTGTCTCGTCCTTCCTTGGCTACGTCCTCCTACGTCAGTGAGTGACGTAAGTGGCCCCGCCCCTGGTTCCCCTGGCTGCTCAGTCGCATGTGAAGGACTGGAGCGAGGGCTGCAGGAGGCGGAGCAACGGACGGACCGGACCAGCAGGCAGTGTGACGGCAGTGGCGTCATCCTGGAGGCAACGGCGACCTGTTGAGGGACTCGGGAGCCGCCCGGTGCACACATTTGGAAGTTGGAACCGAGCAAGGAGGCGATTTCACCCTCTCTTGGTGACACACGGTCGGACTCGTAGCGGGAATCGGGATCGGGAGCTGGCTGAAGTGGGAGCGGTATGTAATGTAACAAAGACAAAGTGCACATGGTATGCTGCATTGTATTGTATTATTTTGTATTGTTGTATTGTGCATTGTATATACAGTATATTGTATTGTGTATTGTATAATATATTGTGTAAAGTGTATTGTATTGTGCATTGTATATTGTATTGTGTATTGTATTGTGTATTGTATTGTGCATTGTATAATACAGTGGCACAATGCTGAACACCAGCAGCTATAGAGGAACAACAAATCCCAGCAATAATACATTATACAGGCTGGTTAATATATTATTGCTGGGATTTGTTGTTCCTCTATAGCTGGTGGTATTCTCCATTGCGCTGTATAATGTATTATTGCTGGGATTTGTAGTTCCTCTATAACTGGTCAGTGGTAATCTGCATTGCGCAGTATAATCATTATACAGCGCAATGGAGAATACCACCAGCTATAGAGGACTACAAATCCCAGCAATAATATAGAGCTGCAACAATTAGTCGATTAAAATGGACAATGGAAAACGTTGTCAATGTTTTTCATGGTCGGGGGGTGGGGGGCAGCAAAATGCACCTTCGCCTGAGTTGGCAAAAATCCTTGCACCGGCCCTGGTAGGACGACTTTCACTATCACAACGGAATCACTGCTATCTCTTGACTCAATGGAATCTTTTTCATTTCGTGAAACCTTAACAAGGAATCTATCCAATGTGACATTGCATTGTCGTTAAACAGACTCATCGCTCGCACTGCTACAGCCTTATTCGGGTGGCGCTTTTCTACAAAATTTTGCTCTTATTGCAAGACATTGCTTGTATATCAAGGCAACATTTTTCAGAAATGTTTGCTTGTCTTGCAAAACACTCTCAAACCAAGT
>NW_017306311.1:1554952-1579579 GCF_000935625.1 Nanorana parkeri | reverse complement strand
TACAGCGGCACAATGCTGAATACCAGCAGCTATAGAGGAACAACAAATCCCAGCAATAATACATTATACAGGCTGGTTAATATATTATTGCTGGGATTTGTTGTTCCTCTATAGCTGGTGGTATTCTCCATTGCGCTGTATAATGTATTATTGCTTGGATTTGTAGTTCCTCTATAACTGGTCAGTGGTAATCTGCATTGCGCAGTATAATCATTATACAGCGCAATGGAGAATACCACCAGCTATAGAGGACTACAAATCCCAGCAATAATATAGAGCTGCAACAATTAGTCGATTAAAATGGACAATGGAAAACGTTGTCAATGTTTTTCATGGTCGGGGGGTGGGGGGCAGCAAAATGCACCTTCGCCTGAGTTGGCAAAAATCCTTGCACCGGCCCTGGTAGGACGACTTTCACTATCACAACGGAATCACTGCTATCTCTTGACTCAATGGAATCTTTTTCATTTCGTGAAACCTTAACAAGGAATCTATCCAATGTGACATTGCATTGTCGTTAAACAGACTCATCGCTCGCACTGCTACAGCCTTATTCGGGTGGCGCTTTTCTACAAAATTTTGCTCTTATTGCAAGACATTGCTTGTATATCAAGGCAACATTTTTCAGAAATGTTTGCTTGTCTTGCAAAACACTCTGAAACCAAGTCACTTGTAAACCAAGGTATTACTGTATGTGATACAATGTCCACTTTAAGATAATGTGCCCTGATGACTGTACTGCATGCCTTGACAAGGCAATACACAAGGCTCAACCTTTGCAAAGAAATTATTTAGTAATGGACAATTTCCTGCAAGTAGAAGTTAAATCAGATCACATAGGACGTAACTCTTAATGTTTTTTAAATAGTTAATTTCCTATTTGCTTTAAATGGTTTCCTTTGTGTAATGAAATGGACAGGAAGCTGTTCTGTACTTGAGTAGATACTTATAATTTCCTATTAACGGGAAGAGTATCCTGTTTCGGATCAAAGTCTTTGGTGGGGCATCAGCAACTGTTTACTTTGGTGACATGTCATTTTTTTCCCCTTGGTTTTAAGTACTAACCATTGCTGAATAGGGAGGAAGTAATGAGTAATAGAAATGTAAATGTGATTAAAACATGACTGTGTTCAGGACAAGGCGACACATTCTCTTGTACAGAACCCACCTCCACCCTTCTGATTTTCACCTTTGCTGTGCTCCACTACCTCTCATTTGTTCCATTGGAGTCCTTGGTAAATATCCTGTACGTACGAGTATGGGGATGACCACCCCCAGGATGCAATGCTCAGGCCTGAGCAGCCAATTGCCATGCTTAAACACTGTCACCTGATAAGGTGGAGGAAGATGTTAACCTTGTGTAAGCACCAACATTATTTTACATGGAGATCACACATGGTAAGAACTCTCAGACCTGACAAAGGAACTTCAGTGGAGGGGTGAGCTCCGGGAAGGTGGGTAGCATTGGGAGGGTAAGGGTCAGGGGAAGACTGGGCTGGGTAGCAAGAGGGCATTTGCACCTTGGGCAAGTACTAGTATGATATGTTGGGCTGGTGGGAGCTCCCTGCCCCTTCCAGACCTGTGATAACAGCTTCTGGCCATGGGAAGTAGGTGTGAGCCTTTTAGCGATGTCATCACGTTGTGCATTGTTCTGGAGCTTGAGAGGGCCCCACTGCTGGACAGCAAATTGGAAGTGTCCATGTAACATGGGCAGCAACATGATCACCTGAAAAAAGGACCCCCTTCTCTGCAGTGCAGATTGAAGATCTAGCACCCAGAATACCACATAGCCATTAATTTAGGTAAGTAAAAGGGGCTTTTAGCTTTTCATTACATTGTGATTCGTTGGAGGGATGGAAGCCAAGAGGGTAGAGGTTCAGCTTTAAGAAGCAACTGAAAAAGTCCTATTATATAAGATGTTCTTTAAACATCTGATTAAACATAATTCTACTGAAGGACAATGCCAAGCATCTTCTGCTTCCCTTAACTTCCTATTCAGTATAAGATCACAATGGGCATAGCAGCCTCCAGCAGTTGTCCATCTACTAGCTTGGAGAAGCGGGGAAGGAGGAGGGAGGAGCAGGGGTGTGTCTTGCCTTGCTGTGCCTGTGTGTTTGTGGAGACACACACAACTTACTAGCACACACAAGGGTGTCTCCATAGGACCCTGCAGGGGAAAGGAGTCACTCTAAAACAGGAAGTCAGGGCCAGTGCTCAGGGTACCAGCTGATTCTGCCGGAAGCTAAAACTATTAAACCTCAAGGAACAGCATCCATTGTAAGTGATTTCTAGAGGTGCACCAAAATGAAATTTTCAAAACTAAAACAAAACCGAAAATGTAACAAAAATGTCAGGCCGAAACCGGAATTTTTTTTCTAACCTTTTAACATTTTTACAAATATTTGTATTTATTTATTTATGGTTATTAATTTTCTTTTTTTAAACTTTACTGTTGGGGGCTTTGTGGAAATATTAGGGGTCTAAACTGCTTGTACCTGCTCTCTATCCTGACAGCTGTCACAGGAGGCTGAGCGAGTGGTGCGGGGAGGAGAGCTCAGTCTCCTCTGACAGCTGACTCCTCCCCCACACTACCGGCATGGCCTCCTGTGACAGCTGTCTCTGCCCCCGGCACCGCTCTCCTAATCTTTAATAGGATGCTGAGTGGTGCGGGTGGGGAGATGCCGGCCGCTCATATCGCTCTACTCCCCCGGCCCCCTGTGACAGTTTCTCTCCTCCCCGCTGGACGCTGCGCTGTGTCAGAGGGGACACACAGCAGCACCCAGCGGGGAAGAGAGAAGCCAGGGATGCACTGCTATTTCGGCCGAAAGATGGCACTTTCGGCATTTTGCCAAAGGTGCCCTTTTCGATATGTTTTGGCGGCCAAAATTTCTGTGCATCCCTAGTGATTTCATCAGTATATGAATAGCTTAAACACCTTTTGACTTTAAAGGAGAACTATGGGGTTAGGGCTTTTCCCCATAGTTCTCCTTAGGGTAACGGGAGGACACAAACTAGCGTCCTCCCGTCACCCTAAGCTCAGTATACCGCGAGCTGCAGCTCGCGGTATACTGAGACGCCGCAGCTGAAGCGGATCCCGACAATTATGTCTGGATCCGCCCAGCTGCGTGAGTGACAGCTGGCTCTGCCTATCTAGAGGCAGAGCCAGCTGTACCCGCCCCCTCCCCCGTCCGTTCCGCCAGTCAGCGCTGGAGGATCGGAGCGGGGAGGGGGAATCCAGCCCCTCCCCTGTCACGGCAGAGAGCCGTGACATGATCGAGAAGTGAGCCAACGTCGGTATGTGTGAGCGAAAGATGGAGACAAACTTAACATCGAAGAGTTTGAAGATACGCTATATTAAGACTTAGTGTTATGTATTCAATGTATTCAAATGGTGCCACATATAAAACAAACTAACAAAACATTAAATAAAATAGAGAAAACCATAATAAAATATATATATATATATCATAGCATGCATTGATTATTGATGAATATGCAACCAAATGAAATATTTTACATTATAGTCTAGTGGATTCCTCATTCTGGACGTCCCCTCTCTCTGGAGGGCCCCCCATTTTGTGAAGAGCCGCTGGAAGCGAGCAATTAGCCATTATTGCTCCTATTCGACTAGAGAAAGTGTGTGCTCCAGTACCTCATCCCCATCCACACTTGGACATGACTAGTGCTGCCTGTGTCTCCATTGGGAAGATTTTTCTTTGGTGACACCTAGAGTAGGAAATCAAGGTAAATGTCCCCAACAGAGACGAGGATAGTAATAAAACATTTCTTATACAGTGATAAAATGTTAGAGCCTTAGAATCGTATTGATTTTTGGGATGATTTCTTTCACTTCCTGGCTCACTGACTGGCACCACCTAGGTCAAGAAGCAGGGAAAGTCTCCCCTTTGGGGGCCACACAAAGCACACAGACACACTGTAACCATGGTAGACACAAACTACATCGGAATACCCAGAGCACAATCCGCACATATACCAAATACATAAACACATCCAACAGTCTTAAGCCATTTGTACATTTTAATAGCCATTTTAATTCATCTTTCCTGCCTCATTGACTGGCACCAACTAGAAGCAGGGGAATATCCCCTTTGGGTGCCAAACAAAGTACACAAACCTCATCAGAATACTCAAACCCCCAATCTGCACATATAACAAACACATCCAACAGTCTTGAGCCATTTGTACATTTTAACCACTTCAAGACCAGGTGTTTAGACCCCCTTCCTGGCCAGGCCATTTTTCAGTATTCAGCGCTGCGATACTTTGACTGACGTTTATTCCGTCATGCAACGCTGTACTGAAATTAATTTTATACCATTTTTTGGGGACAGATAGAGCTTTCTTTTGGTGGTATTTAATCACCACTACGGGTTTTTTTTTTACTATAATTAGGAAAAATTACTGAAAAGTTTGGTCCGCTAGCGCGCGCGAGGGGGCGTGTCTGAGCAGACGTCTAAAGACGCCCGCTCAGATCTAGAGAGCTCCGGCAGGCCATTTTTTTACTACGGCCGGCCCGGAGGTGGTTAATTCATCCTTCCTGTCTATCTAATTTTATGCTGTAGCCCTGAAGAAGTGTGTCATGAACCGGATCTGAATCCAGGGCCTCTGCTGTAACTGGCAGTGGTTCTACCTGCTGAGTCACCTTAGAACCTTAGATAGCTCCTTGCCTGATCTCCTGTGTAATCCTCCACCTAGTTTCTGCTGAACTCTGAACTCCTTGCTCCTCCCTTGAACTTCCTATTTCAGCCATTCCTCTGCACTTCCTGTTTGCTAGATTATTGTGCGCCTGACAATAGCTTGGTTCCTCCTCCTTCTGTGATACAATCCGCTCATACTGCTACCCGTTTACCGACCTTTTGGCTGCTGATTCACAGACTACTCTTGTCTTCCACTTCATACCTGATACCTTTGGCTACTGACCTCGGCTTGATCTCTGACTACGCTTCTGCCTGCTCCTCTACTACTACCGTCTGCTTGTGTACCGAACCCGGCCTGTTTGACCACGACTTTGCCTGCTTTTGCTACTGGACTCTGAGCCTGATCCAGATCATGACAAAATAAGTGAACCTGGGAAACGTGTTGACCATTCTTTTTTAGTATCTAAAGTAGGGCTGCGGAAATTAACGATGAATTACCCGATTAATCGTTAAAATTTTTGATCGATTAAAATTATTTTGATCACTAATGAAAACACTCAACTCTCCGCTGGCTTCCGGAAGTCCCGTCGGAGATCCGGTGAAGTCACGGTCATGGACGTCACCGGACTCCTCCCCCCTTCCCCAAGTGGCTCAGTCGGCACCGGACTCCTCCCCCTTCCCTTTGTTAGCCGACGGAGCCACTTGGGCCGGTGAGTTTGCCCAAATAACTTGTTCTGCACGAGCGCCAGCCAAGGCATTTCCCTATACACATACAGCACAGCAATGAAGTAATAAAATGAACTACGATCACACTAATCCAGCACGTTATTATTCTGAGTTGCCCCACTCAAGCGGCGGCCATATTGAGTGGGGCACGTGAGATTAATAACGTGCTGGATTAGTGTGATCCTAGTTCATTTTATTACTTCATTGCTGTGCTGTATGTGTATAGGCCAATGTAGTCGGATCTGTATGTGCGTTATAATTAATCGAAATTAATCAATTAATCGATTTAAAAAACTTTCGATTAATCGAACACAAAAATTTTAATCAGTACCAGCCCTAATCTAAAGCTTTACCAAACAAAATGGTTTTCTCATAACCGATAAGCTTTTTCAACCATTTATTACATCACTCCTCCATTACAACCATTAATTTGACAAAGGCTTTAACCCTTCCCTGCTCAATCTAAGCCTAAAAAAGAAGTGTTTCTCATACTTCTGCTTTAATTCAGATTCCTTTTTTTTTTTTAGCCTTTCGTTTATCAAAAAAGTTTGGAAAATGATACTAACTTCCCTGAGTCTGCAAAACATTTGTTTTTCTTTCATCAACAGCGAGAATATTTAATCAAGTTTAGGCTTCAAAGGAAAAATAAAATAATATAAAACAATATTTTCTTGGGAAAGTTCTTGATTAAACTGTTAGTATTCTTTTTTTATTTTTCCTTGTGCCATGGATTACAGCTCTCCCATGGCTTTTAAATGTAAAATCACACTCGGCAGACGCATGTCTTTGCCGCTGGTTGAACTTTGTTCTTCACTTTGCGGGGGGTTATAAGCTAATTAGCCGCAGTATGGGTAATTGGCCACAGAGATTTTTTTTTCCCTTCAGAGAAGGTGAATTGAGTAACATGTTCATTATACTCTTTGGGTTATTTGCAAGATTACAGATTGGGCCAAGAATGTAGCTGGGTGACTCACCTTCTCTGATCATTCCCCCCTATGGAGGCAACTGGCCTGTGGGGAATTGATTAGGTATCTGCAGTGCACAGTTTAACTACTACTACAGAAGAACATGGGGCATTGCAGAAAGACGTCTACATTTCACTAATGTTTTCCTTCACCAGTCATGAGATCACTTTTAAAGTGGATGTAAACTCCAAACGTACATTTAAGTAGGTTTGGCATCCATCATAGCTCATTCTATATCATTTTATTGATGAAATAATTTTTTTGTAAATCTGTTGCAACGTTTCTAAAATGTAATCTTTGGCAGAAACAGCACTTCATGTTGCTGGCTGACAATGCTAAAGTGCCCAAACACCTATCGATTTTCGTTCGGAAATAGTCCACGAATGGTCTATCGAACTATTGATCAGTTGGTGGGACACCAACGATTATAATGATTTTACTCCTGGCCGAATTTCCTCGCTCGGTCAGGCTGGAAAACCTTTTTTGCGAACCGTAAGAAAATTGTTGGATTAGTGGTTTTCGTACAAAAAAAATTGCAGCGAGAACACTGCACATGCTCAAATGAAAAAACGTTTTGTTGATCAACTAAATTCTATGGGGTTAATTATGGGGGTAGTTTATCAAAACTGGAGCAGACAGGAACTTGGAGCAGTTGCCCATGGCAACAAATCAGCATCTCTCTTCAGTTTGATCAGTTGAGATTTGAAAATGAGAGATACACCCTGATTGGTTGTAATGCAAATCTGCTCCAGATTTTGCCTGCTCCAGTTTTGATAAATTCCACCCCGAATGAGTTAGTATTGCTAACAAACGATTATCGAAATCGACGTTGGTCTGTGCGTGATGGGCTATTTGAGCTAGAATGGAACGAAGGTTCTTGGCAGCAATGAAAATTTCTGATCGAAAATCTGATTGGTGTATGGCCAACTTTAGCCAGTGCCTCGTAATTAGCAACAGAGTTATTTGCTTTCCAAGCTCCTTGAGGTGGCCACTGAGCTGCCCATCTAATGGACTTGTGGGCACACAACAGGGTGACAGGTGATCCAGTGCTGGTCCTATTTTACGTTACATGAAGCCCAGCATTATCTAACCCAATTCCTGTAAGTCCAGGCTGTCACAAGCACACTGGCTGGGGGTGCGCCATCACACCGGTCTGGGCTCACAGTACTACTGAACAGAACAGTACTCACGTGTCATTACATGTGTGCCAGGTGTCCAGGAATAGGGACTGCAAATGTCATAAGAGGAGGGACCTATCATGACACTTAACTAGTCAGAAGACTAAGGCATTTAAGGTGCATATAGAGTCATTTTTGTACATGGTGTGGGGGGCTTCAATGAGGGGGAAGTAGGAAAGAGGAGCAGTATAGAAACCTGGAGCTGGGCTTTAAGAAAAAAACTTACAGGGTTATTCACAAAAGGGTGAAGAGTTTGGAGAAGGCAGGAGTAGTGATCAATCTAGGCCAAAATAGCTGATTTGGAAAAAATTCTCCAATTCAGCTCACTTTCCTGTTCAGCTATGTTGTCCTAGATTGTTAATTTCTCCTGCCTTCTCCAAACCCTTCACCCTTTTCTGAATAACTCTGTTATCCTTGCAGTGCGGCTTCCCATACACTGCAAGGGTTAAGTGCTTACTTTGTCTAGGGGGGAAGGTCAAATAAAGTTGTATTACTTACCTGATCCTCGCTCCCACTGTGGCTGGCACTCTCCTCTCTCTAGACATGTACATTTCATTTCATTCCGAACGGATATTCGTGTGAATATTGTTGAATTCAGACATTCTGAAGAATCAGAATTTCCAAATTCAAACGCGTCCGAATGTGAGCGAATCCACATGCTCGTTTGGGGTTGCATTACAGGCCTGTGATGTCGTATGGATCTAAAATCTGAATAACAAACCGAATCAGATTTTGGATCCGAAAAACAAAAGAAATAGAAAACCAAATGCATACGAAACAAAATGGAAACAATGTTTTTATAGGGTTACATGTCTCCCTGTCTCCCTCTCCATTCCAGCTATGGATTGTCCCTTGCCAACCTCACATCTAATGCAGGTCAATGGATCTACATTAGATGTGATGACATCAGTGGTCCTTAGACCACCGCAACCTAGTGAAGAAGAGTGGGACTGAGGATCAGGTGAGTATATCTGCTTTATTTGAGCCACAAGACAAAACAAACACTTAACCCTTGTGATGTGGGTGCATCCCCACTGCAACGGTAAGTCTTTTATTTGCCCAGAGTTCTTCTTTTAAGCGCATCTAAGCCTAAAACAAAAATGTAATATGTTTCAGCTTACTAGTCCTTAGATGTGGTGGCTGTATTAGTCTTCATTTTTTGCAAGTTCAGAAAATGCCGTGCTCTTGTCTGTCCCTATGTGCTACAAAGAAAGCCCAAATAACCTTATGTTTATTGTGCGAGCTATTAGTCACATCAATCCACCATGTAATGGTGGAGAGGAACCAAGACAGGCATGTTTGAAGTCCAACCTGGGAGACAGCCATGGTTCCCTCCATAGAAACAGTGGAGAAATGAGTGTAGACATGAAGGGACAGGAAGTGTGTTATTTACAAGATCACAGATGAAAATAAAGGGGAAAAAAACCTGCAAAAGGAATACAAATGATGTCACCACATCTAAGGACTAGTAAGCTGCAACATATTACATTTTGATTCTTGGGTTTAGATGCACTTTAAAGCTTATCTCCTGCTCAGACCCCAAACAATGTTAAACCCATGCTTATTGCATAATTATATTTAGTATTAAAACTGCTTAACTAATTCCATGGTCACATTATTTATTACATATATTTATATAGCACCAACAATTTGCATACTGCACACCAATCCCTGTCCTCACGGAGCTTACAGTTTAAGGTTCCTATCTCACACAGGACCTTCTAGCATGGCTTAGGAGTGTGAGAGGAAACCCATGCCAGCACAGGAAGAACATGCAAATTCCTTGCAAATAGGATTCTGACCAGGACCAGGGGCCCCCAGTGCTGCAAGGCAGATGTGCTAATCACTAACCCCCCCGAGTCCTATAGCTCCTAGACTGAAGAGTGGAAGGTTTCCCAGATCACTGCCTGGTGACATGGACCCTCCCTATTGGCTGTAATGTGGCAGGGTCCTCAAGACTCCAGCAGTGTGATTATGTCATGAACAGGGGCAGCAACAAGACCGGTCAGTGATGTGGATGGATTGCAGCGGTGGATCACTGGCACACACTGCATGTCGGATTCAGGTTTATAAAAAAACAGCTTTTGAAGTTATTGGTGATTGATAGGGCTTCCATTTTGTCCAGAGATGGGCTATATCTTGTTTGGAGGGCTGTAAAGTTGAAACATTGGGTTTACCATATAAAAGAATGAAGCAAATGGTTAAGGAGGGTTCAGGAATGCCTGCTTTTTTCTCTCCCAAGGGTGATTTTATATTGAAATACACATTGATGTATCCTCAATGGATGTATATAGCAAGAGGGACCGCCTGCCAAACATGAAATGCCAAGTTAAAATAGCCGCACTATGATGCAAAGCATTGTGGTTGTGGCAATGTGTATAAATGCCTCCAGCCATGTTAATGTGTAGTTGGTCGGTCGGTCGGAGGTAAAAACGCAGATCAACCATCTGTTTTTACTGCCCCTTTGCCCTCTGTGTGAACTCATCCAAACTAATATAATTAAATGATACAAGAGATGGAGTTTGTACAGCGGGACGTAATGGCTGAGGTGTGCCCAGACCAGTGTGGTGTCTAAATATGGCCCCCAAAAAAGCCCAGTTGCCTCATCAGCTGGTGGGGTGAAGGTCACCAAAGCTTGCTCTAAATTTTCATCTTTCTATGTTTTTACTCCGGAAAAAAAAAATAGAAAAAAGTTTCCAGAAGGTAAAAAGCTTAAGTGTACGTCTTCCACAAGAAACTTAAAGTATTGCATTGGCAGAGCTGCTCTACTAACCCAAACCTCTCGGAAATTTGGAGAGCGATTTTTTTTACGGACATGACGGAACACCCAGAGAGCCGCACAGTTCTGCAGATATATGAAATTGGCCGGAAAAGAGATTTTCATTTCAAAAATATTTTCACATGGCACAGAACTCCAGTTCTGGAGCATATAGTTATAATTTCTGTTTTGCAAAACAATTTTTTAACTCAGTCAGAGAAAATGGGATCTGGATTGCTATAGAAAGCACAAAGCACAGAGCTCTAAATAGCTGAGAGTCTTCAAGAGTCTTCTTCGTAACGTAATGCATTGCTGGGTTGTATTAAGAGAAACTTAGGGGTATGATTATAATGATGTGTGCCTGACATTCACTGCTGATGAATCTTTCTGGTACATGTATTTTAAAGGACAATGATTGATTCATCACCAGTGAATGTTTGGTGAAACTCACATTTACTGTGCTATAAATGAGTTTCTTAGTGTGCTCCCTTAGCTGTTACTGTAATGGATAGATACATGCTGATCACCATGCAGGGCCCTCTTGCCACGAAAACGAAGCACCCTGTGAACGAAGAAGCTTTATTTTAATAGTTAAAGATGGGGGGATATAATACTGAGGAATACTTACCTTATCCCTTACACTCCCAACAGCCAATGTTTTCCTCCATTCCAGTCCCATAATGTGGGTGGGCCTTTGACATCCTCACGTGCATGCTTAGATACATGAAGACATGGAACATTAACTACACAGCTTAGAGTGCATTTAAAAGAGGTTCCCATATGGGCAAGTAATTTTTTTTTTTTTTGCAGAAGAGACATACACTGGAATTCATAAAGACTGTCATAGGCACTATTTAGGATTCTGTTGTTCCTCCGCAGGACAAATATTGGTGCTTGCCACTGATAAAAACAGGTACATTCATTTATCACATGTAGGCCAGCACTGAGGCTGAACTGTCTATACACTCAATCCTCATTGCAGCTCAGTAACGCTGAGTCTGATAAAATCACAGGCTCAGTGCTACTGAGGTCCACTCCGGCTACTGCATGTGTCACAGAGCCAGATGCAGTGGCTGAGGAGTTTTGCTGTTGGGTAGGCAGAGCCTGACGGGGATTCTGAAAGACTACTTTCCTATCCCTTGCGACAGACAGCAAACGGCATGCTGTTTAGTAGCTATGGAATCTGCCTGCTGCCATCTGCAGAGAGGCTAGTTACCCATCAGGTCCGCCATTCACAAGGAAGCAAACGTGATGGGGAACTAGTCTCTCGGCTTCCCCATCAGGCTTCGCCCCCACTCCAGCCAACAGCATCCTAGCAACCAGTGACACATCCCGGCCCAATTCAGCAGCCAGCCTGGAGTTTTAGTTTACTGCTATCATTAACCAAATATGGCCATTGCCATTTTTGGGTTATGATCTTAGCCAGCATTCCCGGCCCCTTTGTTTACATTCAGATGCCAACTGGGAAATCTCCTGGCCAGCAGCTAAATGGGTGAGGAGGTAGAAGATGAGGGAGAACGTCATGATCCTTTAACATAGCAGACAGCCACTACCTTTGTTGTTTACAGCACCAGAGATTGTTGCACTGACTAAAAGCCAGCAGAACATGGGATACACATCATTAGACGTACATTGTTACACGGCTGCTGTATGTAAAACTCTTTTACCAACCTTTAGCTTTAAGGTAAAAACTCTCTAAAGTCCACGTGTCTACCATACATAGTCTGCTATTCCTTGTTCCCAGCTATAGCCTAGTATCCAATTTTTTTCAAGCAGTGATACATTACAATGAAACTCAACATATGACAAGTAACATACAGTATACTATTGTAACCAAAAGTTTGTTTTATAAAATCGCAGTCTCCAAACTATCAAGCTCTATTCTGCAACTCGACTAAGCGATTGGCATTCCTTCCATTTTGTAGAGAAGACCACACAAAGATTCAGTGGCAGCGATAGGTCTGTATCAAAAATGCCTTGTTTAATAAAACAACACTTCTTCCTTCTCTCAAATGTGTGTGTGGGGGTCTCCCAGCTACCAGAAAGGCATTGAGTATCTTCCAACTCTCGATTACGTCCTCTACAACTCGCTGGAAAGCGTTTGGCACGTAGAGCACAATTATGATCTGTTATATTTGTGATGTGGAAATGCTGTAAGAAGATGGAGCCAAAACCAAGGCAAAACAAATTTGGTACAAAGTAAATACAACTACTAGCAAAGGGACTGCATGTGTGTGGGTCCTCCTTGTGAGGCTTTCCAAGAAACTTGACACATATCTCCTCTCTGGAGTTCACTCCACTGCAAAATACGCCTTGATTTATCTGTTTATAATGTCATTTTAAAGTGTTTTGCACTTACTCCTTTGATTCATGGCGTCATGCAGCTGCTAAAAATATTGTGTCATTTCATAAAAGTGTTTTCCTCTAACTCCCAATGAAATGCCCATTCAGTTGTGGTTTAGACGCAGGGGTCAGTTGATTTGCAACCACACCCATTCTCCTATTATAGATATCCTGGCCTGTTCGAAATGCATCAGGTCTCTGACAGCTTAAGCTTTACCCCTGAAAAACGATTTTTGTTCTTCCTCATAAGTCCGTTTTAGATTGGAGCCTCCTCTCTTAAAGAGAAAAAGTCAGGAATTGGCATTTGTATAACCTAAAATCTTTAATCCTAGCCATTTTGCTTGATAGGCCACCTCCCTCCATTTGATTGCTTGCCTGAGTGCTGAGCCTGAGCCCCCTTTAATGTCGGCCTGTGGTGGACCTTACACAGGGGTTAATTAACTTCTTGTCTCCCCTACCTGACAGTATTAAGGTCTGGCAAATGGCTGCTTAGGCCTGAACACAAGTGATTCCTGGGGGCTCCAACAAATGAACGGAGCAGCAGCAAAATGCGTAATTTAGTTACCTTTTAAATTAAACTTTCATGGAGGGTAGAATCAATGACCTCTCTCTCAAAATGCTATTTTCCTGGTTCTCTTGCTGACCCTGTGGGTTTGATACTTCTCAACCACAGGCTCAGAACAAGTATGCAGATCAGAGAACTCTTATTTGGGGTTATAGGTGGAAGGATTGAAGTCAAAGGGTCAGCATTATAATCAGGTAACTAATCTTTGCAGAATGAAACATCAACAATGGCAGGCTCTCAGCAAAGGTTTCCTTTACATTATTATGAGAATGTAGTCTTACATGTTTTACGATAACTGTGTATGCTGCTAATCACTTGTATTCTTTCCCTGTTATAGCAGAAATGTCAGCCCAGTGTCAGGCTGCAAGGCCCCAATTGAAGGCTGACCTGTAAAATCACAGGTTTATTTTTAGCTCTAAGGCTGGGTTCACACCTTGGTGTATTTCAGCCTGTTTTGTCGCGCTGAAAAACGCCCTACGCGCGAAAAAGTACTTGAGCTTCTTTTTTGCGCAATGGGCAGATTTCAGCGTGTATCCATTGGTATTCACGAGTGTGGCTCGGGGTTAATTTTCTGTACCAAAAGCGGTAACCCCCGAGCCTCACTCAGGAATACAGCGTAGGTCTTACCTTGTCTTCGATCCCCGCTGTGTCCTCCGGCCGCTGCCGGCTTCCGGATTCCGTCCCTTGTGAGCATCCACGTCGCAGGGGGGCGGAACCGGCGGGAAGTTTAAAAGTTAAAAAAACAATAAACAGATAGAGAAAAAAACGGAAAAAAAATCATATCGTCAGGGAGGTTAAAAAACGTCCGTCGAACGCGCTTTTCATTGGGCAAATAAAATGTGCTTCAAACGCAAGGGCAAAAACGCGCATAAAACGCGCCTATTAGGAACGCCCAGGTGTGAACCCAGCCTAAAACTAACCTTTGTGTTGAATAACAGGCACCACCAGGTATTGCTTTTTACCTTCGAATTGTCAGAATATATTACTGCAGGGTGGCCTAGGGCCACGGAGTCTTAATCATCTGTAGTATATAAATATTGATATGAAGAATGGAGGCCACACTCCAGATGCATTCCAATAATAAGAATTAACTGACCTGTAAGTTTAAATCATAATCCACCCAGGGTCCTACCGCTGATGCATTTCACTCATATAGAGCCTAATCATATGTTTGAACTCACTGTTCAAGTGAAGTTTTTATTGTGGGATGGCTTTCAGAGTGCAGGCCCCATTCCTCATTAGGGATGGGCCCGATATTCGAGTCAAGCATGAGTTCAACTCGAACATCGGCAGTTTGTGTGTTCGGCGAACACACAAACTGTCAGGGCGTTCGGTGGGCTGTTTGCCCGCCGAGCACCCCACACTCCACTGTGCACTGCACAGTGCCTTGTGAGCCCTGATTGGCTAAAGCCTTGCACCTGACCACAGGTCAGGTGCAAGACTTTTCCCAATCAGGGCATTGTACTCTGTAAGAGCCATGATTGGGCAAAGTCATGATTACTTTGCCCAATCATGCCTTACCTGTCAGATGCCGTACAACTGTAAACAGTTGGGCGGGGCTAGCTGTCACCGATAGCTCAGCCCAATTGTTTATATTTTGCTGGCATCTGTCAAAATGCCATTCTGCGGCGGGAGTTTGTCGCGAGCGGACAGGTCGGAAGGCGTCATAATTTTTAAAAAATTATTTCTATTTATTTTCCCTTGTATAATTTTTTATTTCATCGAGTTGTCGTCATTGTGGACAACGCTGGGCGATGTAATTGACCCTGGATTACGTCAGTGGATACATTTCTTGGTTTTTTTTTTTTTTTTTAAATAAATGACTCGTCAAAAACTTTTTTTTTAAATTAAATGATTTTTTCAAAAGTCTGGCCTCTTTTAAAAAAAAATGATTTAACCCTTTATTGAATAGGTAGAGGGGTACAAGTACCCCTTACTCATTCACAAGTGGGGGTACCCTGATGTGAATAAGCCCCCTGCCTGCACCCCCACAACCAACACCTCAGGGCTTGTGGGGAAGAGGTCTTAGTCGCCATCGGCACGGGGACAAGGTGCTTTTCAAGGGGCGACCCTGGAAAAGCACCCTTCCAGTGCCGAGGACATGTGGCATGGTATGGGAGGGAGGGGCGCTCGCTCGCCCCCCTTTCTTGCCCTACCAGGCCTGTGCTCGGATCAAGGGTCTGGCATGGAATTTTAGGGGGGACTCCACTTTTTTCCCCCATCTTTGGGGGTAGGGTTCATCCTCAAAATTCCTACCAGACCATAAGGGCCTGGTATGACTTTGAGGGGGAACCCCGTGCACTTTTTTTTTTTAGTTGGGACATGGTGTCTGTTCTTAAATTCCTACCAGATCTTAAGGGTCTGGTATGACTTTGGGGAGAACCCCACACTTTTTTTTTTTTAAATGGGGTCCCTCCTAACATTCTTACCAGACCTAAAGGGTCTAGTATTGTTTGGGAACCACACTCTTTTTTCTTTCTTTTTAAATGTCATTTTTTTCTTTAGAAGTGTCAGTTTTACTGCAGCAGGTTCTATACATTGTACAGATGTGCCACTTTACAGGCAGTATAAGGCACAATAGTTAAAGGGATTTTTCATTATTATTGTTTCACTGTAAGTGATGTTAAAATCACTGCTCTTTTAAAAACTGTATTTTTTAAAAGTGTTTTTTTTCTCCATTGATTCATGTCCCCCAGGGCAGTACCCGGATCCCCATACACTTTTTATGGCCAATAACA
The DNA here is from genome assembly GCF_000935625.1 of Nanorana parkeri. Lineage (NCBI taxonomy): Eukaryota > Metazoa > Chordata > Amphibia > Anura > Dicroglossidae > Nanorana > Nanorana parkeri. Next base: position 1,563,648 of record NW_017306311.1, on the reverse strand, counting down.
TGCATATAAGGCTTCAAAATTGGCTCAATTGATTTTCAAAGTTCTAGTCCCATAGACTTGGATTGAGTTTGAGTTTGAATTCAAACTTTTTTCATGTTCTAAAGTTCGAAATCGACCCGAACACGCGGGTGTTTGGCCCATCACCATTCCTTGATTTTAATGTCGGGGTCCTTGATATGCCAACGACAAACACCTAGAACTGGAGGGGCTGCAGTGACTGGGGACTTTGAGTGGTGCTTTCTTTATGCAGATTTAAATAATTAATTTCATAAAAGTTTTCATTGAAGAATATCTTTTGCCATAATTCAGAAGCAATATTGGTCTATTGAATCCTTTACTGGTTCAATTAAAACAAAACATTCGGTTTGTCATTTTTTTTGCACAGCCTGGTCACTAGCAGGATTACCAATTCATCTCTGTAATAGGACTTGGCCTCACGGGTGCTCTGTGTCATCAATAAAATTGTTGTCAAGCCTCATTCTGACTACACCCTGTACTGTAGCATCCTGTTCCTTCAAATCACAATTCCCTGAATCTCAGCAATCAGCACCAATCAAGTATTTATTTTTGTATGAATCTAAAGAGTCCATTAAAACTGAACCAGCTGCTGGTCAAGGAGCCAAGCATAGAGATCTCCACGGCTTAGTTCCTGACTCCCAGTGACAACTATTATGAAGCTTTGAGGATGTTCCATTGCTCTTGGTCTCAAATGTAAACATCAATAATTAAAGGAAAATCCTATGGCAAGAAACTGCATCACAGTGCCTGCAGCAGAAAGATGCAGAATGGGACTCACAAGACAATCTGCAGATCGTCAGGTATAAAAAGATAAAGTTATATGTTAATTTGACTTTTTCTTTAAAAATTAAGACTGGTCCTGCCATTCCCATCTCTTAGTCATCGTATTAGATGTGTAAATTTCTTTCATTCTGAGTGGAAATTCGGATGAATTTGGTTAAATGCAGTACAATGCATCAGAATTTAAACAAATCCAAATTTTCGTTCCGAATTTCATTCAAAGTACGGACTAAGATGACCAGTACGTTCTAAAATGACCAGTACGGACTAAGATGACCAGTACGTTCTAAAATGACCAGTACAGACTAAAATGACCAGTACGGACTAAGATGACCAGTATGGACAACGATGACCAGTATGGACTAAATGACCAGTGCAGACTAAGATGACCAGTATGGACTAAAATGACCAGTACGGACTGAAATAATCAACTTCCCCCCCAAGAAAAATAATTAATTAAGTTAATTTTTAATTAAAGAACCCTATCCGAATAGATCAGAAATTAAAAACAAAAAATTCTAATTGATTCGAAAAACGAAAAAAAAAAATTAAATCCGAATTGATCCGAAACGAAACTAAACACATTTTTTGCAGTGTTACATGTCTACGCTGGACCAATAGGTAGTATCAGAAGGTGGGAAGGATAGGGCTAGGTTTGCTTTTGCAGAACAAATTGAGAATTACGTAGGGATGTTCCGATACCGATACTAGTATCAGTGCTGACACAGGGCATTTTCACGAGTACTTCTACTCGTTAAATGCCACAATACTGAAGGCCAATACTGGACCCTTAAATTTTTTAATCGGATCTGCTGCCTCAGATCCTGCGCTTGTGGGTTCCTGAGGCAGCCTTCCGGGGACCTGGCAGTAACTGTCTTTGACAACGCCTGCCAGGTCCCGCATCTCATCCTCCTCCTTCTTGGCGCAGGCACAGCTTGAGGCAGCCTCAAACCTTGAATACAGCCCCGGAGCAGGCACAAGATCGGCACCCGCTCCGTTCGGCCTGTCAGCAGAGCTGTGGAGAGATCCAATATGCAGCCCTGGTGGCATCTGGAGGCAGCCTGGTGACATCTGGACGCAGCCCTGGAGAGATTCATTGGCAGTCCAAGTGACATCTGGACGCAGCCTGGTGATATCTGGACGCAGCCCTGGTGAGATCTGTACTCAGCCTGGTGAGATCTGTACTTAGCCTGGTGAGATTTGCACATGCAGCCTGGTGAGATCTGCACATGCAGCCTGGTGAGATCTGTATTGAGCTCTAGTGAGATCTGTATTGAGCTCTGGTGAGATCTGTATTGAGCTCTGGTGCGATCTGTATTGAGCTCTGGTGAGATCTGTATTGAGCTCTGGTGAGATCTGTATTGAGCTCTGGTGAGATCTGTATTGAGCTCTGGTGAGATCTGTATTGAGCTCTGGTGAGATCTGTATTGAGCTCTGGTGAGATCTGTATTGAGCTCTGGTGAGATCTGTATTGAGCTCTGGTGAGATCTGTATTGAGCTCTGGTGAGATCTGTATTGAGCTCTGGTGAGATCTGTATTGAGCTCTGGTGAGATCTGTATTGAGCTCTGGTGAGATCTGTATTGAGCTCTGGTGAGATCTGTATTGAGCTCTGGTGAGATCTGTATTGAGCTCTGGTGAGATCTGTATTGAGCTCTGGTGAGATCTGTATTGAGCTCTGGTGAGATCTGTATTGAGCTCTGGTGAGATCTGTATTGAGCTCTGGTGAGATCTGTATTGAGCTCTGGTGAGATCTGTATTGAGCTCTGGTGAGATCTGTATTGAGCTCTGGTGAGATCTGTATTGAGCTCTGGTGAGATCTGTATTGAGCTCTGGTGAGATCTGTATTGAGCTCTGGTGAGATCTGTATTGAGCTCTGGTGAGATCTGTATTGAGCTCTGGTGAGATCTGTATTGAGCTCTGGTGAGATCTGTATTGAGCTCTGGTGAGATCTGTATTGAGCTCTGGTGAGATCTGTATTGAGCTCTGGTGAGATCTGTATTGAGCTCTGGTGAGATCTGTATTGAGCTCTGGTGAGATCTGTATTGAGCTCTGGTGAGATCTGTATTGAGCTCTGGTGAGATCTGTATTGAGCTCTGGTGAGATCTGTATTGAGCTCTGGTGAGATCTGTATTGAGCTCTGGTGAGATCTGTATTGAGCTCTGGTGAGATCTGTATTGAGCTCTGGTGAGATCTGTATTGAGCTCTGGTGAGATCTGTATTGAGCTCTGGTGAGATCTGTATTGAGCTCTGGTGAGATCTGTATTGAGCTCTGGTGAGATCTGTATTGAGCTCTGGTGAGATCTGTATTGAGCTCTGGTGAGATCTGTATTTGGCTCTGGTGAGATCTGTATTGAGCTCTGGTGAGATCTGTATTGAGCTCTGGTGAGATCTGTATTGAGCTCTGGTGAGATCTGTATTCAGCTCTGGTGAGATCTGTATTGAGCTCTGGTGAGATCTGTATTTGGCTCTGGTGAGATCTGTATTGAGCTCTGGTGAGATCTGTATTGAGCTCTGGTGAGATCTGTATTGAGCTCTGGTGAGATCTGTATTTGGCTCTGGTGAGATCTGTATTTGGCTCTGGTGAGATCTGTATTCGACTCTGGTGAGATCTGTATTCAGCTCTGGTGAGATCTGTATTCAGCTCTGGTGAGATCTCTATTCAGCTCTGGTGAGATCTCTATTCAGCTCTGGTGAGATCTCTATTCAGCTCTGGTGAGATCTCTATTCAGCTCTGGTGAGATCTGGACGCAGCCTAGCGCGAAACTGCCCTAAAATCATTAGTCTGTCTTGTTTTGTAAAAAATGTCAAACGTCTGTTTAAGAAAAAGTATTGGTAATTGGTATCGGCAAGTACCTGAGGGAAAGTCCTTGAAAATGTGGTATCGGGACATCCCTAGAATTACGTATAAATTCAGCTGCCAGTATTGTGTTTCTGTATCTGTTGATTGGTTTGATATGAGATTTTAATTTATTATTTTTTTTTAGCAAATGCTTACTTTGAAATGCCCAGGTTTTTATTCAGAAAGTCACCAACTAGAAGACACCTGGATTTTTTTTTTTTGAAAAACAGGCTTGTGGGTGTGTGTATGTATGGGGTGGGGAGGAACTCGGGGAGGGAGGGTTTTTTTTTTACCAAACTAGAAATGGGATTTTTTTTTTTGAGTACAAAGAATTATATTGTCAATCGAGATACATCAAGGTTGGCTTTTCACAATAAATTAATCCGTAAAAGACCTGACTGCGACTATGAGACATAGTAGGCAGGCTCCAGGTACCCTGAGGTACCCTCAGTCAAGTATCTCAAAAGTCATGGCGTACACTTAGGAAAAGAGGTAGATTAAAACAAAAAACAGACCAAAAAAATAAATCAGTAAATATATCCAAAAATGGCTTGATTGGAAAATGGTAAGTTGGTAAGTTAGTTTGGTATTATTAATGATGGGTAGACCAATATGAACCGACCAAGTGATCTTCCAGCACCAGGGGGGGATAACGCAAAGTAGATAAGAGAAGAGAGTAAAAAGTAAAAAAAAATAGAGGAGAAGGATAGAAAAAGATAGAGAGAGAGAGAGAGAGAAATAGAGGGGGGAGGAAGAGAGAGGGGGGCAGAGCCGAAGTGAGAGAGAGCGACCACAGGGTCACCCATACATCTAGCTCCGATTGCTAGTCAGCTACAAAGAGCCTATGCTAATAAAGCCCGGCCTTCAGGGGATTCCATGTACTCCATCTAGTAAAACCAAGTTTTGAAGTATTGCTCATGTCTATTTTGAGAGGACAAAATCAGGTCTTTCATTTCACTGATGGAAGACCTACATATCCACATGGTCACTGTAGGAGGGGAAGGGCTCTGCCAGAGGCTAGGAATACAAGCTTTAGCAGCATCCAGTAAATGGCGTATCACGGATCGTGAGTAAGCTTTCCTGGACATATGTGTGTTGTGTAACAGGAAAATAGATGGGTTCTCCGGTATATCAGATTCTGTGAATTTCCGCATGGTAGTACGGACTGCGGACCAAAATCGTGACAAAGCCGGGCATGTCCAGAAAATATGAAGTAGGGTGCCCTCTTCAGAGTTACATCTCCAGCAAACATTCACCACTCCCCGGTAAATTCTGTAAGAACCTTGTAATTGGTTTCTTGATGTTTCGTACAGATGGAAGAGTGCAAAGCAAAATGAATAATGTTCTGACATTGAGCCTCTGAGAATGTGGTTCTGAGCTCTTGCTCCCATCTTGTCAAAAACTTAGGCTTCTGAGATGTTGAGGAAGAAAGGATAACATAGATTGCGGACAGAGTGTGCCTGATCGGGCCCTGGGAGTCACAGAGTCGTTCAAAAAATGTAAGCAAGCGTTTAAAGGTCGTCACTGGTGGCAGAGAGAGTAGGAAGTGCCTCAACTGCATGGCTCTCCAATGATCTAACCCAAACACGCCTTCTGGAGCAGTAAGAGACGTGACAGAAGGCCATGATCCATCGTGGAGGAAGTGGGAAACTTGAAAGAGGTCCTTAGCGAGTAGGGATCGAAAAGGACCTGTCAAGACTCCTGTTGGGAAATCAGGGTTTCCCATAACTGGATAGAGGGGGGAGGACTCTCCAACCAGGTGCCATCTCAAAAGAGCCTTAGCACAGACCGATAGGGTGGCACCAAGCAGAGGATGAGCTTTAAGCGTAGGAGAGAGGGATGGAAAACACCACGCCGCTTTGGAGAGAAGGAGCGGTGACAAAGATTCCTCTAAGGTCACCCATTGTTTGAGGGATGAGTGTCTGCACCAGTCGACTAAGCGAACCAAATGTCCTGCCAATATTAGGACCGCACTATAAGAGGTGCCTTGGCGCGGCAGTGCGGCTTTCACATCCTCTGCAGAAGACGTGTATCCAAACCTCTGTTATTATCCTTAGTGGTGAGACAAGTTTTTTTACATGCTGGTTTGTGAGTGTGCCATGATGCCTTTCTACTGTTTTACTGCCATATAATATTTCTTTAGATCAGGGAGTGCTATGCCCCCTAAGGATTTAGGTCGACTTAAAAGGTTGCGACGTAAGCGAGGATGGTGATTGGCCCAGACAAACTTTATTATTAGGGAATTGGCTTGACGAAAGAATAGAAATGGGATTTAATATCTACAGGGTTGCTAAATCCCTATTGGTTCAGACGGCATGTGGAATGGATCTTGAAAATGAAAACATAACTTCGCTTTTAGCATAATTATAATATTTCTAAGAGAAACTGGAGGTTGCCTTGGCTATGTGTCCCTCTCTTGTCTCCCACTTGGATGACTTCACACAGTAATATTATCAGCCTACTCCATGCTTATACATTATCTGCTGCTTGGTCTTCTCCCAAAAAACAAGTTTCCCAACGGAAATCTAACCCATAAATTGAGAACTGATGGAGATGATTCCATAAATTATATACCATTCTGTTCAAACCTCAGGATGCTGGAAACCAGTGACCAGATCGTGCATGCAGAACATATTTCACAAGACTATTGCAATTCCGAGAGAGAGAGAAGCTGTATGTTCTTTGTAATAGATTTGTAAGTATGTGGAATGTTATTACCCTTTTCTACATCACCAGGAAAAATACATTTTTACAAAACAAATATATGTTTTGCATATTTTGCATTATGTTTTATTTGTTTTAATATATACAGTACTCAATATTTGTAAAAAAACTTTCAATCATTTTAAATATTGGTTAACTCTATCAGATAGGCAGGCGACATGGCACATGGAGGCCTAACAACACTGCTGCTAATCATAAGGCAGTGGCTTAGCATTGTCAGCCTGCAACAGGAAGTGTTCTTACTGGTAGGATCTCCAGGAAAAAAATGATTCATAAAAAATGATTTGCTTAAGAAAACTGTATACAGCAAGTCATGATACCAAAAAAAAAATTATTTTTCGGTATGTTTGGTGTCATGTTTATATTGTGGTATTGTGTGGCAATCCCACTGTAGAACTGGGTGTTATGATCACCCAAGACTCTCAGCCAGATGGGCTGAGATGTGTCAGGAAGCAAGGGTTGGTCGGGATTATGCTTGGGATCTGGGAGGTTTCAAGGTGATTCAGGAGGGAAGATGAGATCCCCTGTCCTGGGTCCAGGTTTTAGAAGTGGCCAGCACTCGATAATTGAACAGGTGTGCACAGCCATTAAGAAAAGGATGCTGGCTAGGGGAATTAGCTCCTGGGAAATAGAAACAGACCGTGTTCAGGTGTCAGGAGAACTTCCCCAGAAGTCAGAGAGGAGTCAGACGAGCTCCTACTGGGATAGGAACGGAGGGTGTTCAGGAGTCAGGAGGACTTCCCCAGAATTTAAAGTGGAGTCAGGTGATGTGTGTGCTAAGACGGCCAGGGAGGCTGGGAGAGAACTAAAAGAGAAATAAAAACTGCTGTGTTGATGACTATATTATATATGTGCGATTTAGTTATTTTTTACCCAATCAGTTTCCCAGCTTTCTGAGACACTTGCCTGCTCTGTGAAGAAGTGTGATAAAAGTGCTTCATAGTCCAATGAATAGGTAACACATGAAGCTGAAAAACAAAATAAGTTAGAACTATCACCTGGTGGGCTGTCCATTACAGCAGGGGTATGTAAATCGCAAGACTATATACACAGAACCATAAATCCTTTAGCGGGTAAAACAAATCACATGTATTGAATCGTGTATTTATTAATTTATTTATAAGTTGTTTCCCTTTTACACTTCTTTTCCTTTTCCTCTCACCTAATTTGTTGCAAAACAGATTTTGACTTTCCCTTGAAAGCAGTTAAACAAGCATGTGCCTGTCTCTGTAGCTGAGCTGGCAAAAACCAGCTCATCCAAAGAGGCACTGAAACCACATATTGCCGCCACTATTCTGCAAGTGGATCTGTTAAAAGAAGGACAAGGGAAACAGTGGTCTGCCTTAGTTATAGTAATGAATCCACAAGCCGTGTGCAAGCTTCAGGGCACATCAGGTTAATAAGATGAATTATACTACTTGCTATTTTCTTCTAATATTAAATATATTTTATTGATTACAATATACTGTGTGTCATCTGTGTGAGTTCACCTCATACTAGTATTACCAGGGATTCCAACCTGAAATTTCAGGGAGGTGCCCTTCTCATTTCAGGGAGGTGCCCTCTATCAACCCCCACCCCTCCTCTCCACGGGCGTGTCGTGGGGGGGTGCAACAACAAAGAAGAGAGCACCCCCTGAAATGATGGCAGATAGCAAAAAAGCTAATGCTATCTGATGGTTTTTTTTAGTGTTCTGACAGCTGCTGCCATCAGGGAAAAAAAAGGCATAGGAACTAATAGCTAGATTGCTATTGGCTATTTCAATTTGCAATAGCCAATAGCAAGCTGGCTATTGCAACCGCCCTCTGCTGCTGTCAGTCAGCATAGGTGGACCTGATGGAGAAGAACTTCAGTCTGCTATTGGCTATTGCAAATTGAAATAGCTAATAGCAATCTAGCTATTAGTTCCTATGCCTTTTTTTTTTCTGACAGGCGGTGGCCCCGATGTCAGAAACAAACAAAAAAGAAAGCACGGAAAGGTTTACTCTAAAGCAGAGTAAACCTTTCTGGGAGAAAAGGTTTCTCCCCCGGGTGTCTGGGAGCTGTTATCTAATAGCGGGAGACTCCCAGAACATCCGGGAGAGTTGAGATGCTGGCATTATACACTATGTCCATTTAAAGGGTCATTCCTCACCCAACTTTTCGCAGAAGTCAGCCATAAAGTATAAACTTGTAGAATGCTACGAAACACAGTGGAGCATCAGATGTAAGAACACAGGAAAGGATATGCTTAAATTGCCTGTAATATATTAAAGGGCCAGTCCACCAAACAGTTCAATTTTATTTGTAGGTGGAGCTTGGGGGGGGGGGGGGGGGGGCTGTGTTTTTATATGG
>NW_017306311.1:1528003-1554469 GCF_000935625.1 Nanorana parkeri | reverse complement strand
GGTCTTGCTTTATAATATGTTTTGCACAGCTGTGAGATCTCCCTGCCATAATTCCTAACTGCAATTCTGTCCCCCTCAGTGAGTTTTGAATGTTCCTGCCTATGTTTAGGTGTTCCAGCTACTTCTGCTTCATTTTCTCTAGTAGAAAAGAAATGAAACATCCATTGGGGACAGTGGAAACCCCTCAAATAGTCACAACAGGTATGTAGACCTGGGATTTTAAAATCAGACATATCGCCACCAGAGTAACAAGAGATATAAGAAACTGAGTAGAGGGGAAACCTCAGAAATAAGACATGTTTAGAAGACAACTGTCGAAAATGGGGTTGTCTCATTTTGTGGAGATTTCCACTCACTTCCTGCTGTGTACAGATAGCTAAAAAAATGAGACAGAGGTTCTTAGCCTTACCACTCAATCCAAAGCTGGAAAAAAAGATTTCTGCTCTAGCCACTGCTATAAGCTAAAGCAATTTATTTACTTTGGGGGTGTATTTATAAAATGTTCGCAGAGCTGTTCAATCTGCAAACATCTGACTTTTAGATTTACACCAAAATATGGCCACTAGATGGTGCCAAGGAACGTAGGAAAATCTGATGTTAACTACCTAATCTGATGTTAGGTAGTTTTACCTAAATTCAGAAATAGTTCTCTTAAAGCAGGGTTGGGGAACCTACGGCCCTCCAGATGTGGTGAAACTTCAAATCCCATTATGCATCTGTCTCTAGGAGTCATGCCTGTGGCTGTGAGAATCTTGCTATGCCTCATAGCATTTGTAGTTTCACCACCGCAGGAGGTTCCCAGCCCCTGTCTTAAAGGAAAGTTTTACTGAGAGCATATGAAGGTTGCCATGTCACTTACCTGTCATGCTAATCCAGTACTTTCTGAGGTACTCTCACAGGTTAGTCTCCTTGGACCTGAGCCATTCTGGTGCAGCTGCCTCTGCTGCTCTGAATTCCCCTGTTGCAGGTGAGTCTCAGTAGAATCAACCTGTCTGTCACCTGGTCTCCATGTCTTTTGCTTCCTCTTCCCCTGCACAAAGGACATCTTCCTCCCTTGGACTTCCTGTCGGTCCTGAAGTTTCACCTGACAGTCATGCCTGTGGCTCTGAGAATCTTGCAATGCCTCATAGCATTTTTAGTTTCACCTCAGCAGGAGGGTCAGAGGTTCCCCACCCCTGTCTTAAAGGAAAGTTTTACTTTCCTGTTTACTTTTATTGTCCCAATTTATCCCTCCTAGTTTATATTGAAAAGTCCAATTAAGGGCCATTCCTGCTCTGATGTCACATCTGAGAAGTGCAATTTGGAACTGCCTGAGCAAAGACCTCACTGTGTGACTCTGTCTCTATACTCCAGTGTATGACCTCTGTTGAAGATCTGGCTTTGTCCTTGACTAGGATTCCTGTCTTCAACCTACTCCGACCTCCTGTCTGTCTTTGATCACAATCTTATCTCTCTATTTTGTACTAATTTATATTGGTTATGCCAGTGTTGTCAATCAAAACATATCTAAGGTTTACATCCTGGGAGTTGTTCCTCAGCCTAGCCCATCTTCCCTAGCAGGTTACACTGGTGGTCACCGTGTGGCACCTTAGACACTGAGCCTCTGCACTTTTAGGGTCTTCACACGCCTGCTGATGCGGAGGGTTCACAACAACTGTGACAGGTGCTGACATGGACCAAGAAGCAAGATTAAGAGTTGTGACTTAATTTACTCTTTGTAAACTTAATGTTTGTTCTAGATCAGTGACTGAGAAAGTATTAAGACCAGGGACAGATAAACAACTAGTATTCTTAACAGAAGACAAGATGTAGCAGAGCCCCTTCCCCTTCCATGTAAACACACATGCCAGCTCTCAGATACTGTTACATTACCCTTCTACAGGTGCATGTAGCACTTACTCAGCTCACATAAAAGACTTTCCCTTTAACAAAAAGTACACAAAGGCATTTTATGTTCTTGAAAATGCTGTACACAGGTTTCTCTAGTATCATTCATTATGGATTTAATCTAAGTCACTGAATATTATCTAATTTAGCGCTGTGTTTTATTTAATAACTCATTCCCCTTCCCGTCCTCTCGAGGCTTCTGTAATCGCCTTATGTGCCATGAAAACCCCACACAAGAAGTTTTCTCAGAAGATAGATGAAAGAAGACGGCATTGTGTTATAAATAGAGGTACCTAGCAACGCCATCAAGAAGAGAAATGGTTTAAATAAATGCTCCATTCTGGATGCGCGTGATGCAATTGACATCTGTAGCTTGCTGAACCAATTATCCCGTATCCCATGCAGAAAAGCCCACATGTGTTAACAAGTAAAACATTTATACTTGAGCAATATTTAGAAAACCTTTTACATGTTCACAGTGCTCATCTATAATCTTGCTAAGCCCTAAAGGAGGTGGAGCATCTTCAGTGGTGATTTAGATCGGAAGCTACTCAAGCCGGGTCCTTCAGGCTCATTCTTCCTTTGCTGTCTAACAAGTGCATTTGTCTGAAGTCTATCTAAACTGTGGGACCTCTGAAGGATATGCTGACCAGTAGGATCTGGATATAAGGAAAGCATGCTTCTGCCCCCATTAGCTGCCGATAGTTGAAGCATTTTTTGGTACTGACCAAGCCAAAGCTTGTTTGTATGGTTTTTAAAAGTGAGCTGCCTGGATATCATGACATGACCCCGCCTTTTCTGTTTGGCAGGGATTATTACATTTTTCTGTTGGCTGGGGTTCAATAGAAAAAAAAAACAATGGGAAAGAAGGCATGGAGAAAAGAAAAGTGGCAGTGAGTGGGTAAAATGGGCAAAGTGGAATAATTGGGTAAAGTGGATTTGTTTACACAGCTGCTATCTAGGAAATCCTAGAGAAATGTCACATGAGCGAGGGAGGAATAAGTAGCTTACAACAGCTTCTATGTACAGATAATGTTGGATGGAATAGCAAGAAGAATGGCTTGGGTCACTTCACCCTTCTTTTTCCTCTTCCTTTTCCTTTTCATTCCATCCATTCCATTTTTTTATTTTTTTTTATCCATTCCATTTTGCCTTTCACTGACCCCTTTCAGCTGCCCCACTTTCATCTCCCTTTCTTTAATTCTAAACCGTTGTCATTGCTTCCTTTGCCCTCTCTCCTTTTCTTTATCCACATATTTTCTTTGCCTCCCCACTCTTCTGTTTTTTTTTTTCTATATCATTATATTGGCATCCCAATCTTTAGTTCTTTCTCCACACCTTCCCATTGCGTCCGCTCCCTTCTCCTCTTTTTCCACACCTTTCCATTGTCACCCCTCGTTTATTCACACCTTTCCATTGCCTGCCTTCACAGGTTTCTCTAGTATCATTCATTATGGATTTAATCTAAGTCACTGAATATTATCTAATTTAGCGCTGTGTTTTACTTAATAACTAATTCCCCTTCCCGTCTTCTTTATCCATGTTCTTCTATTGTCTCCCCCCTCTTTCCTTCTTTGCACACACTTTTGCATTGCCTCCCCTCTCTTCCCTTTTTTATGCCGCCTTCAACTTCGTAACACTCTCCAAAATACACCCCTTCCTCACCAATGAAACCGCTAAATTACTCATCCACTCACTTGTTATCTCTCATCTTGACTATTGCAACTCCCTCCTCATTGGCCTACCACTACACAGGCTATCCCCCCTTCAGTCTATCATGAATGCAGCTGCTAGACTCATCCACCTGACCAACCGCTCAGTGTCTGCAACCCTCTTCTGCCGACCCCTGCACTGGCTTCCACTCTCCCAAAGGATAAAATTCAAAATGTTAACAATCACTTATAAAGCCATCCACAACTCTGCCACCGTATATATTTTAAACCTTGCCTCCAAATATCACCCTAACCATCCCCTCCACTCCTTCCAAGACCTCCTACTTTCCAGTTCCCTTGTCAACTCCTCCCATACTCGCCGCCAGGACTTCTCTAGAGTCTCTCTCATCCTCTGGAACTCTTTACCCCAACCTGTCCGTCTATCTCCCACCTTGACTGCCTTTAGGCGATCCCTAAAGACTCATCTTTTCAGAGAAGCCTATCCCACCTCAACCTAACCACTCAACCATCACGTTCACAAACAATTCATCTCCACACAGCTACCTCCTCATGCATCACTGGCCCCTCCCTTTTAGATTGTAAGCCCTCACGGACAGGGCCCTCCTTACCATCTTGTCTTGAATTGTATTGTGATTGTAATGTCTGCCCTATATTGTAAAGCGCTGCGCAAACTGTTGGCGCTGTATAAATCCTGTATAATAATAATAATCCACATGTTTTCATTGCTTCCCCTCTCTTCCCTTTTATAATCCACACCTTGATGGTGGACTACAATCTCCATACAAATGAGTAAACTAAACATGAGATTGTAGTCCATCATGGGAGCGAGCTTGGCAGCGGTGGCTACTTTACAACACACACAGGGGCCATGGGGAACAAAAGTAGCCCCCCTCCAGAAGGAAGGACAGTGTCAGCACCAATTCAGAGATGATTTGAGGATCTACAGCCGAGTGATACACAAATAAGAGTAATTTCTGTTAATAGTTAAGGTATTTGAATGCATTTTTAACATTTAATTTTTATTATCTTTTTCTCATACAAGTACAAACAATAAAGTTTCTCGTCATCACAGCAACATAGCATACAAAACGAGTGGAAGGGGGGAAGGGGAGGAGGTAAAGGGAAAGAGGGGATGGGGGGAGAGGGGAAGAGGGAAAGGAATCCAAGTCCCTGGGTCTAAGCTCGCATGCCCAAGGTTGTGCTCTCTATCGGGTGTATCGCACATAATCCTTTATGTAAATTGTTTGTCCAACCTATAGCCAGGTGTATCCCATCTCCCTGGCAATAATTGAGAAACATGTAAACCAACATTGCTATTGTACAGACTAGCGTAAAGAAAGTATTATTATGAGATGCAAAATGAAGACTGGTCGGTGGCTCCTTATGGGCCTCCGAACGGTCCTGCGATCAGTGCTCGTAGTACATTCAACAAGAATTCGGGCATATCCGCTTAACCAATCTAGTTCCATGTTCTCCTCTTATTGCCCTTCTCCCTTTGTGTCATCATGGTTGATCATGGTTCGGATTTAAGAGACATACTCTGGGGAGTTGGTAAAATGATTCCAGCATGACCATATACGCATTAATTTGCTCAGGGCATCTCTTTTGGTAAAGAGTAGCTCTTCCATCTCATGTATGTGGTCGACCTGTCGAATCCATTCGGACAGCGAGGGTGGCCTCCCTTCTTTCCAATGTCTTGGTATGATTGAGGGAGTTGCGTTGATCATGTGTTGTCTTAGCGATTTGTTTGGGCCTTGAGCGTTAGTGGGGTCAGTCAGTAGAAAATCCGTCGGTGTAAAATTTATTGTCTATCCGGTGACCTGGGAGGTCACTTTGTGTACTGTCTGCCAGTATGTGGCCAGGTCTGGGCAGGTCCAAAAGATGTGTAAGAGAGTGCCAACCTCCCTCTGGCATCTGCAGCACATGTCCGGTACAGTAGGGTAAATTTTATGTAATATCTGTGGTGTCCTGTACCAGTGGGTCAGGATCTTGTAGTTTGTTTCATGGGTCTTACTACTGATAGAGCTGGTGTGTACAGTTCGGCAAATGTCACTCCAATCTTCGTCTGTCCAGGCTAATTGTAGTTCCCTTTCCCATCGCCTCCGCAGTTTGACCGATTTAAGGTTCTGTGTGTCATGTAACAACGCGTACAGCCTGGAGATCAGGTGGTCTTGGGGGTTCTGCTCTGAGCACAGCCTTTCCAGTGTGGTCAGGTCTCTGGAGAAATTTCTTTTCCTAGCACTCTTAGTGAGGAAATTGCGAATCTGGAGATATATCCACCACGGGATGTTTCCTTTCTGTGCTAAGTGCGTGAGGTCATTTCTCTCCAGAAACTGCTGATCACGAAAAAACAGTGTTGCCGTAAGTGGCGTGTCTGCGTTCCAGTACTGTCTGAATTCTAGGGTCTCCCCTGGTTTTCTGTGCTAAGTGCGTGAGGTCATTTCTCTCCAGAAACTGCTGATCACGAAAAAACAGTGTTGCCGTAAGTGGCCTGTCCGTGTTCCAGTACTGTCGGAATTCTAGGGTCTCCCCTGGGTGAAAGGCTGGGTTATGTAGTATTGGTGTTAATGGACTGTCATTTGTGGTGAGAATCTGTTTCTTCCGTAGGGTTGAGAACTCCCTCATTGTCGCCGAAACTAACGGGTGTGGTGGGTTTAGTACTAGTCTGTCAGGGTCTGGCAGCCATACCATGGAAGAGATCGGGTTCGGGAACCAGCTCTGTTCAATGGCCACCCAGATTTTCGGTGTCTGTTGATTGTGCCATTGTATGACCCTGGTTAGATGTGACGCCTGGTAGTATTTATGAGGGTCCGGCACCGCAAGACCCCCATTGGCCTTGGGACTTTGTAGCAAATCCCAGGACAGTCTCGGTCTCTTGTCTTTCCAGACAAATTGGGAGAAGGCGGTTCGCAGGCTCTGGAAGTATGATCTCGGTAGGAAAATGGGGATTGTTTGGAAGAGGTACAGGAGTCTCGGTAGTAAATTCATTTTAAGCATAGCCACTCTGCCAAACCAGGTGAAAGTGAGCGTGCGCCACTTCTGGAGGTCAGTTTTAAGTCTATTCAGTAAGGGTTGGAAATTAAGTGAGAATATGGTTAGAAGATTGGCCGGGAGATGTATCCCTAAGTATTTAATTGAGGAGTTATTTCATTGGAACGGGTAGATTCGGCTTAGGGGCTCTACGAGGGAGGCTGGCGCGGTTACGCTGAGTACCGCAGATTTGCCAAAATTGATTTTCAGGTTGGAAAGGGAGGAGTAGGTCTCAAACCTGATCATCAATTTAGGTAGCGAGTTGGTCGGGTCAGTTAGGAAAAATAGCAGATCATCCGCAAACGCCGCCACCTTGTGCTCCCCCTTACCTATCGTTACCCCCCGCACTTGCGGGTCTTTAAGAACCATTCTGATGAAGGGTTCTAGTGTCAGGATGAAGAGCGTAGGGGAAAGGGGGCAGCCCTGACGGGTGCCGTTTGAGACAGGAAAACTATGGGACATACATCCTGTCGTCTTAACCCTCGCCGTTGGTCGTGTGTAGATGGCCTGGATCCAGGCCATCATACGTTCTTGAAGTCCAATATGTCTTAGAACTGCAAACATGAATTCGCATGAAACCCTGTCGAATGCCTTCTCCGCATCGGTGGATAGCAAGATAGTGGGTATGCCTTTTGATTGAGTCCAGTGGATAATGTCAATAGCTGTGGTGGTATTGTCCTTAGCCTCTCGGCCCAGGACAAACCCCGCTTGTTGATTCCCTACCAGTTCGGGGACATGCGGGAGAAGGCGATTCGACAGGATCTTGGTGAACAGCTTGACATCTACGTTCAAGAGGGATATTGGCCTATAGTTTTCACAGTAGCGGAGTTCTTTACCCTCTTTAGGGATGACTGAAATCTGGGCCTCCAGTGTTTGACTGGGTAGGTAGTGGGCGTGATCTACTGAGTTGTACGTCTTGAGGAAATGGGGGTCAGAAGGTCTTGGAAGGATTTGTAGTACTGTGTGGTGAGACCGTCTGGACCTGGGCTTTTGCCTGGTTTGGTTAGGGCAATTGTGCGTCTGAGCTCCTCCTCCGAGTCGGGTGTTCCAGCGCCTGTGCCACTTCCTTAGCTAATTTGGGCATACCAGAGTCGTTGAGGTAAGTTTGGATGGGATCTTGGGCGAAATTGTTATTTCGGGCCTGTCTTGTGTGTTGGTTATATAATTGGTGGTAGTACTCTCTAAACCGTTCTGCGATGTCAGGGGGAGAGCTGGTGATAGAGCCATTGCTCTTTTGAATTTGTGGGATATTAAAGGCTCGTAGTTGAGATTTGACCGCTCTAGCCAGCAATTTGCCACATTTATTTCCCCCTTCGTAGTAGAGGCCCGTGCGTAAAGTGTAGGCTCTTCGAATTTTAAACCCCAGTATGTCTTTGAGGTCTTTCCGTGCAGTGGTTAGGTCCAGCAGTGTTTGGTGGGCTAGGGTTTGCTTGTAAGTCTGTTCCAATCCAGCTATGCAGGCCAGAAGATCCGTCACCTCTTTCTGTCTCTGTTTCCTATCTTGTGCAGCGTAGTCCATAAATCTTCCCCGTATGAAGCATTTATGGGCTTCCCAAACAGAGGTGGGAGCCGCGTCAGCTGTGGTATTGAAAGCAAAATATTCTTTCAAGTCTTGCTGAATTTGCAAGGTGATGGATTTGTCGGCCAGCAAAGATGGGTTGAGTCTCCATGTGGATTGTCTCTTTACAGCTGGGGTCAGGGACAACGTCATTAAGACTGGGGCGTGGTCAGAGGAGGTCATCAGTCCAATAGTCGAGGTTTTAAGTTTTGGTAAGTCTGATTGGGAGATAAATAGGTAGTCTATGCGCGAGTATTTAGCATGGGGTGGTGAAAAATAGGTGTAATCCCTTCCGTCTGGGTGCATGGTCCTCCCTCCACACATCACACAGATTCAGGGATGACAGCCTCTTTTTCATAAACTTAAGAGTCCTATAGGGCAAAGATGTTTTGCCATTAGAAGTATCTAGGATTAGATTGAGAGGGGCATTAAAGTCCCCTCCCACGATCAACATACCTTCTGTGAAGTCAGTTAGAAGTGTCAAGAATTTGGTCAGAAACGTTGCATGTCATGCGTTTGGTAAGTATACAGTTGCCAGTGTCACCGGGACGTCATTGAGTTTCCCTTTCAGGATTAGATATCTACCCTCGCTGTCCGATATGGAGTCCGACAGGTCGAAGGCCAGCGATCTGTGAAACAAAATCGAAACACCTTTAGATTTACTATTTGAAGAGGTTGCATGGTACACTAAAGGGTAAAATGAGTTCGAGAACTTGGGTATTGTTCCTGTGCGAAAGTGAGTCTCTTGAATAAATGCCACTGACGTCTTGGCTTTCTTCAGATCGCCTAGAATAAGTGTTCATTTCTCAGGAACATTAAGTCCTCTGGCATTTAGGGACAACACTACTAGGTCTGCTAGAGACGCCATAGCGGTTTCCACGAAGGTCTGGTGACAGTGGTGAAGGGAGTGGGCTTGCTAGTAAGAATTCCTTTAAGTTAACCCTCACGGGATGGGGGCAGCAGGGAAAGTGATGGGGGTGGAAGTGTGGGGTCAGCAACGGAACGAAACCTCAGGGTATCCGATGGTGCGGGCAAGAGGGCGTAGCCCAGGGGTCTGGGGGGGAGGGGAGAAAGGGGGGAACAAGACTAACTAACAAAAAGCTAGGGAATCCCCTCTACTCTGTTCTAACCACCCGGACTGAGCCCAGTTCACAGACGGGGAGATCAAGAGTGCAAGGGGTTGAAGTAGGGGGCAGACGATATTGTGGGCAGCACCTAGTGCCCCTCACTGTCGCCTCACTCTGGGGGTAAGTGATTGGCTTTCTGGATGAGATTGGTCAAGGTTGGTACAAATAACTCCATTTGGTCGCCTCTCCAATACCCGAGAAACCCTTAGGGACATTCCTAAATCCTGCCATACTACGGAGCATATTTTCATGGGGTGGGTGAAAGGATCACTCTCCTAGATGTACTCCTTATGCCCTCATAATACTTTGGTATAGGAGTAGGTTAGCAGTGGGGTGACATCAGTGATATGTGTATCCTAAATACATAGACCTTCCCCGAAAGTAGCAATCAATATAAACGTTATAACCGATATAAACAATATGAAACAGCATATAAACAGTTTAAACTCCCTTGGCGTTTATATCCACCTGTGAGGGTCCATAGAACTGCGCTCACGTTAACTGGAGTATGGAACATAGAAGTCTAAACGCCTGTATCAGCAGAGGTATTTGTGTGTTACATACTGGCCGGAGCCCCCTGGCCGGCAGGCCTCCAAACCACCGTCCCCCGTCTCCTCCGCTCCGAGGTGTCACCGTCCCGGAGGACGGTTCAGGTCCCTGCCTGCCAGTGAGGATCCTGTAACGACAAGACATGTAGAAATTAGAAATAGAGGAATGAAAGCCGAGTGACTCCAACATTGTCAGTTATCTATCTAAGTGCATATCACCGCGGGGCCCACTGGAGTGGTGCTCCAGCACCGCAACCGTCCGAGGCAAGGGTCCCAACATCCAACTAAGATAACAGGGTTAACACCGGGAAAACAGTCTCGGGCCATTCGGTACCGTGCCTAGGGATGAGTGCGTCTGTGTGTGAATTCAGCGGGGGGGTTGTTCGCCAGCCCGGTCACAATCCGCCACTTCGTCCAGCCGGCGATCGGTACGATAAGATGGGGTATTGGGGCCTCTCCGGCGGCGTTCCTTCTCGCTGGTCCCGGGGCTTCTGGTGGGGTCTGGATCCGATGGTGACCGTTCTCGTCTGCGGCTGGGCCTGTCGTTGGCAGCGTGCATCCTGAGGTCTTCATACCAATCTTGGACTTGGACGGCCGGGATATTCAGTTGCGAACAGAAGTCTCCCGCTTCTTCAGGTAGGCGTAAGGTAACGGTTCTGCCTCTGTGCAGTGCGGAAAGGCAGAATGGGAACTTCCAGCGGTATGCAATGCCATGTTTGTGCAAGTGGTCTAATAGCGGGCGTAAGGCTCTACGTTGTTGTAGGGTGATGTTGGATAGATCTTGGAACAGCTTCACCTCGGAGCCATCATACTTGACCACTGCTTTGGCCCGTGCCTGTTGTAAGATCTCTTCCTTTAGCGGGAAGTTCTGTAGGCAGCAGATGATGTCTCTCGGAACGTCCTCCTGCAAGTTGCGGGGCCGCAACGCCCTGTGCGCTCTCACAAAGTCTATGGGCGATCCAGGCGGGCGGTCTAATAAATCATTGAAGATGTCAGTTAGGGCCGTCTGGACAAAGTCAGGTAGGACCGTTTTTGGGACCCCCCGGACTCGGATATTGGCGCGGCGTCCCCTATTATCGAGGTCTTCCATGTGGCGGCGCATGTCGATCATCGAGCGGGCGGTGGTCTCCTGATGGGCCCTCCGAGAGTGGATGGCAGCATCTCTCTCCGCTCCGGCCTGTTCCGCCGCCTGCATCCTGCGGCCTATGTCCCTAATGTCCTGTCTGAGTTCGGAGACCGCCGAGCTCAGGGCCTGTTTGATGTCCCCTGCGAGTAGTGTTAAATCTGACCTGGTAGGTAGTTGTTGGATGTAGGACGACATCGAGCCCGGATCCATGGAGGCCTGAGGCACAGTAGCAGGCGGGTTAGTCGCGGTCAGCGCCGTATTGGCAGACCTCGCTGTCAGATTTTCCGGCCGCTGTGTGCGGAACATCTCGGGGAATTGACGGCTCAGTTGGGTCCCATCCGACCCAGGAGATCTAGACCTTCCGTCCTGTCTGCCTATTTCCCCATGGTAGTCGATAGCAGGAGATTGTAGCTTCGTTCGGGATATCTGGAGACGGAGCTCTGGAGTTAAGCGTCCATCTTCATCCGTGCCAAGCCACGCCCACGCATTTTTAACATTTAACTCCTGAGTTTAGTGTCACTTTAAATTTCTGACAGAATCAACATTTTTTTTGTACTTGCAGATATACCAAAACATTTTTAATGGTATATTTAACAGATCAAAAAGGGAGCAAATAAGAGCAGATCATTGTTAAGGTTTGCATACACTTTAAAGGAGAACTATGGGGTTAAGGCTTTTCCCCATAGTTCTCCTTAGGGTAACGGAAGGACACAAACTAGTGTCCTCCCGTCACCCTAGGCTCAGTATACTGAGACACTGCAGTATACCGCAGCTGAAGCGGATCCCGACAATTGTGCCGGGATCCGCCCAGCTGCGTGACTGACAGCTGTCTATGCCTCTGTACCCGCCCCCTCCCCCGTCCGTCCCGCCAGTCAGCGCTGGAGGAGCGGGGAGGGGGGAATCCAGCCCCTCCCCTGTCACGTCAGAGAGCCGTGACATGATTGAGAGGTGAGCGAACGCCGGTATGTGTTCGCTCACCTCCCGATCTACTGAGCCGACCTGTGACAGTCTCATTGTCACAGGTCGGCTAGAATTATGAGGTGAGTGAAAAGTACTTCCCTCATAGTTCTTCTTTAAATGAGAGAGCATGCTACACCATTATGAAAACAGAAGAACCCAGATCCAGAAAATGCCAAGTTCAAGTATTTTACATATCACTGACCCAACCCGCCAAAAGATATGTATATATATTTTTAGATGGTGTTCCCCTTTAAAATAAGTCACCATCTGAACAAACAGCCACATATGTGGAGAATTATGAGCTAACAGCGGGGTCATATACGACAGATGTTCATTAACCACATCTGCGATTTTTCCTTACAGCATATGAAAACACAGGCACTTCAAAATACATAAATATTCGCCTCCACCAAATCAAATGAAAATCTCAGAGTGTCCCCCGTGGAAATGTCAGGAGCCCTGCGGACAACCACACCCCTCTGGCCGGGAATCTTGGAACCTCCTGTCCTGCGATGGATCAGCCACCCTGCTCGCTCCAAATGGCGCATGAGCGTTAATTGCCATAGGAACGGTTCCCTAATGTGCCAAACACATCCCCTCCCAGTATGTGACTGAACGGCGTTATTTCGTATCAAACACAAACATTTCAGCCCCGTTCAAGCCGGCTGCCAAACACGTGCACTTCAGTGTCAAAGTTCTCTTCATTCAGTAAACAGGACACGGGACCCGGCACAATGTCTGTTTTTATAGATGTTGTCTCTGTGTTTACTCTCGCTTCCTGCAAAATAATGTTTAGACAATCACTAATAATGGCTCACTGAAAGTTTTCCATTTAAAGGGACTTCCTACCCAAAACTGATTCTGTTCGGTTAGGTTTTGGGCTGACATTGGCATCTGATATTGGTGACCATTGTCATGAAAAAGCAAGTGAGGGGAAATCCAAAATCTTAGAGTTGCCCCCAGAACAAAAGGTAAGGGGAAATCTTCCAATGGGGACACCTGTTCCAAAGACAGCTGTCTAAGTGGGAAATTCCCTTCACATTGGGAGAGTTCCTCTAATTTCCTGTTGCATGCCTGGAACAGGAAGTGAATGGAAATGTCCCCAGTGGCATACAGACAGCAAAAAATAAACTGGCAGGGGTTTGATCCCTTTCCTACTCAATTCAAAACTGAAGAAAAAATGTTGGCTATGGGTGCACTTTAAAGCTGAAATCTGGGATTAGCAAATATTGTTTAAATAGAAGAGTCATGTGTATTGTTACTGGGGCTGGTATTGGGGAAGGGCAGCAGAGGGGCGGCCATAGCATCCCAAGTTTTCCAGGTTGCTAAGCGCTCTTGGCAACCTTTGATGCTCTGTTCAGCTTACTGCCCAGCTCAATGACATCATTGGTTGCCAGGATCTGAGCTGCACCCACTGGGTGGAGTCTTGCTGAACCTCTGGCAACCAGGGACGTCAGTGAGCTGGCCGGGACAGGGTCGTCCCACAATGCACAGCAGCAGCACCAAATCCCCCCCCCCCAACACACAAACACACATTTTTCCCCCTCCCCCCATCTAGCAGCAGCATCCTCCAACCCCCCCTGAGGCTCAATGGCCTCAGGCAGCGTGAAAGGTAGGGACGGCCCTGACTGGACGTGTACTTTAAGCAACATAGACAATGTCACAACATTGTTCCAATTGACTGTTTTAGGAGAACAACTAATTTTCATATCAACTGATTTAGAACCAGAGACAGAATTTTAAATAGGTTAAATTAGGAAAAGTTTTATTTAAACGGGTCTTTGTCTTTAAAATGACCTTTCCCTGGAGTCCCAGAGAAATAATAGCAGCTAGTTGGTGACTCAGCTTGCCGGCATCCACTCAAAGTGCAGTGACACTTTTTAAAGGGCTGTTCTGCGTACCAAACAGGAACTCATTCCTGTCTTCTGTTATGGAATGTGCTGTGACATTCTCACAGGGTGTAGCATAATGACTTCATCACTATGAACCCCAGAAAAGTGTCTTTTCTCACAAGTGAAATGGAAATCCATAATGTCGTCCTGCGTTTGATGTCCCTTTGAAACATCAGCAGGCTTCTATTCACCAGTTATCAGTTTCTCTTCTCTGGAAGCAGCATGTCCATTTGGAGATGATTTGGCCTTGCAGGCAAAGCAGGTCAGATGCAGCCTTTCACCTTCGAACACATAGGTTTGAATATAAAAGCCAGCATTCAAAAGCAATGAATTTCAGAACCTGCAGAAGATTGGGCTCAATCCAGCCTTGTAGATCCTGCAGTGTTTGGGCTAACAAGTAATTGTACTGTCTTTGGATATAAATCAACTGGTTGTTGTTCAGTGGTGTTTTCCTTTGCGTTGTGCATTACTACTCAAGGTATGGATTTCCCACTTGCTAAAAGCAGAAACTCCTAAAAAGGGAAGTCTGCCTTTTGTAAATAACACGCTCCAGACCCCTAACACTCAGTGTGTTATGGACTCCAGACCCTTTCACTCTGTGCCTTATACACTTTGAACCTCATCACTCTGTGCGTTATGCACTACAAGCCCCCTGCACTTAGTGTGTTATGGACTCCAGACCCCTGCATTTTGTGTGTTATGCACTCTGGACCCCTTCACTCTGTGCGTTATGCACTCTGGACCCCAGCACTCAGTGGGTCATGGACTCCAGAACCCTGCACACTGTGCGTTATGCACTCTTGACCCAGAGCAGGGTAAGCTCAGGTTTTATTTATTAATTCCCCTTTAAGCCCCTCCCACTGTTAGCGCACTAATATGCACGTTTGCCAAACTTTACTGCTGCTCTGTTTACCTGCATTGTGCAGATATATGGGATCATGTGACTTTCTCATCTCCCTTTCCAGTATGCAGTGCTCGAGCCACAGAGGCATATCCCCAGGCCCAAACACTGTGACCTGGAGAAAAGGAAGAAGTCAATGAATCTGCATAAGATCTAACACTCAGTAATATTAGGTTTAGACCCACGGCTCTGCCAGATGAAAAACGTGGTGTGGTGCATGTGGAAAGTGAATATCAGTGGGTGGTTAGGGTAAGCTGCTAAGCTTACAAAACAACTTGCCAGGTGTATGAACCTCCCCTATTGCTAAGTCCAACTTTTAACCAAACCCCTAAAAGGAATACTTATCACTCAATCTCTCCCACAAAGATTTAACCTTTGCTTATGTCTTGTCAAGATTTTGCAAGTTGTGTGAGAAAACCATGAAGCGTTCTGGGGCAAGAAGACTTCTACGATTACACTGCATGGGCCATAGTAGATAGACTCTTCCACATTCATGTCAGCAGCTCTGGGAAATATAGTAGGAAGTAGGGATGTCCCGATGCCACTTTTTCAGGCCCAAGAACAAGTACATCCCCTCATGTACTTGCCGATACCAATTACCGATACTTTTTCTTAAAGGGACAGGTGACTTTAAATGATCCATAGTACAACTACATGTTATGTACTATGGATCATGGTTTAACCTATTCATGTTAGCAGTGGAGAATTGTAACTCTATTGCTGGAGTGTAGTGGAGGTGTGTGCTGTATATATGTACTACATATACATTACACACGTCCAGTACACTATAGCAATAGATTTACGGCCAGCCCCGTCCCAGCTTCCCCATCTCACAGTTTAGCTCCGATCCCTTCGGCGCTAGGCATCGGGGCATTTTGACAAGTACAAGTACTAGTCAAAATGCCCTGTATAGGGCCCGATTCCGATGCTAGCATCGGTATCGGGACATCCCTAGTAGAAAGTGATTACAGAGATATAATACACTGAGTGGCCAGTTTATTATGACCACCTGAGGTTTACAGGCAAATTAGCTATAATTAGCTATAATTTCGCGCTGAAGTTGCTAGAGGGCCAGACCATTATAAATAGGGAAGCAGGTTGTTTACCACGACAGTAGAAGTTATTTTTTTCTGAAGATATGGGTAAACAATGTGATTTAAGAGCCTTTAAAGTGGGATGATTGTTGGCGCTCGGAGCCATGGAGCGAGTATGAGCAAAACAGCAGAATTCGTTAAATGTTCAAGAGCAGCTGTTGTTAAAGTGTTTAAAGACTGGACTGTCAGCCGAAAATATGGGTCTGAACGTGCGGATTGTGGCCGTCAGCGACTAGTCAATGTTAGGGCAGAGTGGCAAGACTGGTACAAGACAACAGAAGGGCAACAGTGCAGTGTCAGATTCCTCGCATCACCTTTCAACATCTTGTGGAGTCATCTTGTGGCCCAACGAAGTACTGATGGGGCGGTCATAATAATCTGGCCACCAGTTTCTATCTCTATACTTTGCATAAATTCTAAGGGGAAATAAAATGTGTTCTCCTCCCCTGCAGATCCAATCCATTTACCAACACAGGTGCACATTTTAACAATCTGAGATGCACTCCTGATTTTTGTGTGCAGGCTGGGGTTCACACTAATAAACTGTGTCACTTGGCTATGCTCAAAGCTACAAGGCGTTTTTATGCAGACCCCTGAGATTAACTCGCTGCCAAGCACATTTTACTTTCAACTTGTTGACACAAAAGATGCTCATTGCCATTGACATCCGTGTGATCCAGGAGTTGTTTGAGGGTAAAGGTCAGTGGAAAAGCATGGGCTGTGATCTGAAGGCTAGGCGTCAGATGTTAAAAAGGGGCCTCGTTATTATTACAAGGAGTATTCCTCAATAAGGCTTATTCAAGTCTAAATGCATTAGGCTCACACTGGGCATTTTTTTAGATCCACTTATTTGCAGGTGTTTTTCAATGTGAAAAGTCTACAACGATTAGATTCCAAGTATGGGGCTCATGAACCATAGAGAAAATGAAAGGCATCCAATGGAATGTATTTTATGCAAAAGGTACTTAGCCTGTAATGTTTGATGTATTGAAGCAAACCCATAATAAGGCTCAACTATGTCCATAAAAAATGCACCCCCATCCCCTTTCAGTGTTCATTTGCAATCTGTAGGTCTTTCTTCAAAATAAGTAAAGTCAAATGGGTCTATTTATAAATCTTTCGCACAGCATTACCACCACTAGATGTAGCCAAGGAGCATTGGTATTTCCTATGCTTGTCAGTTCCACCTAGTGGTGGGAATGCTGTGAGAATGGCATTCATCCAGCACAAAGATTGTTAAAAAATGGGTGGAAGAATTAGAGATTGGCCCCAAATTGTCTGTATAAACAAAGATATGGCCACATGTGCCATAATGCCCGCCAAGCCATACCAGCTGAGGAAACTACTCATTCTTACTGGTATTTAAACAAATTTAAAGGAGAACTATGAGGCAAGTTAAAATCACTCAGCCTCATAGTTCTAGCCGACCTGTGACAATGAAACTGTCACAGGTCGGCTCAATAGATTGGGAAGTGAGTGAACACATACCGTCGCTCGCTCACTTCTCGATCTATTCCTGCAGAGAGCCATGACTGCACTCACGGCTCCCTGCAGGGATTCCCCCCCCCTCCCCTGTTCGATCATCCAGCACTGACTGGCGGAACGGACGGGGGAGTGGCAGGCACAGCTGGATCTGCCTCTAGATAGGCAGAGCCAGATGTCAATCCCGCAGCTGGGTGGATCTCGACAGTAATGTCGGGATCCGTCCCGGCTGTGGCATCTCAGTATACCGCAAGCTGTAGCTTAGGGTGAACTATGTAGCTTAGGAGAACTATGGGGAAAAGTCCTGACCCCATAGTTCTCCTTTAATGCAGCCCCTTTGACCAATCCATAGTCTTCTTTCTGAGAGTCTCAGAGAGCTCTCTCGATCTTGGCATGATGACACCACATATGTCAATAGCAAAGAGAACACCAGAGCCTAGATATCTAGGGTTTAAATACTTCCCATACACCCAGGGCTGGATTTCCCACAAGGCCAACCGAGGCCCAGCCTTAGGGGCAGCAGGGAGAAGAGGGGCAGCAGTGGTGTGGAATTCCTATCCCCCGATGCCCGGGACATGCAGTTCTAGGCTCCAGGTGGGTAGTTGTTTTCTACATTTAGCCCTGCTTTGGGCAAGCAGGGCTAAATATACAGCGGGGAAGCCACCGCTTGTTTTGCACACGTGATCTCGTCGATGTCGCGGAGATCACTTGTATGCAGTCTGCATACAGGGGGGTGCATTGAGGAACCTGGCCTTGGGGCAGCAAAGATAGTAAATTCGGCCCTGCATACACTCCCTAATGAGGATTGCATTATTTCCACCTAACCTGGAACACCTGATTCTAATTTTATGGTTTTAAGTGGTGGTAACATAGGGGTGTACTTTCTTTTCTACATGAAAAATCTTTATTTTAGCTCATTTAGAATATGTGAATGAATGTCAATTGTATATGTTACTTCAGGTGTATCACCTTTCTCTGTCGGCACTGTTTGAATGAAGATCTAATGTTTGCCTGTTCATATATGTTATAAAAGTCAACAATTTCCAGGGATTGTACTTTTTTTACATGACTGTACATAGATAACGAACTCTACTTATAAACCCTTTCACGTGTGTATATATTAGAAATAATTAAAAGACTTTAGTTTCCCTTAACAAGAGTTGACGTTAGACCACTTACCCATTGCTGCAGATTTAGCAGCCCTTTGCTGTGGATTTGCCACAGTTCTGCCAACCATGGAGGTGCAGAACAATCCAATTCCAGCATGGGCTGGTGTTTTTAGAAGCAGGGGTCCAGGGTGTTTTCAATGATGGCTGTATGCCTTCTGAGACACCAATTCCAATTATGTAGGTGAAGAAGAAACCAGTGACTTTAGCATAGGCAGGTGTTTTTGGAAGCAGAGGACAGGATATGTCTTTTTGTTGGTGAGCTGCACTTTCTTGAGTTACTTCTTCTGCCAATCACGGAGGACATAGCAAATCCGCATAATGGAGGACAAGCATGCTTATTGTCCTCTTTCTGTGTGGATACTTTAGTGATGATTTACTAAAGGTAAATGATCTGTTCACTTTGCAAGGGAATTTGCACTTTGCAGGGGAAGTTTCTCTTAGCTTAGTGAATGTGATTAAATTTCACTTTGCAAAAAATACCTAACCAAGACCAATGCACACGACTGGATAATAGAAGTCAGCAGAACTTCTCATCATCCATTAACTCAAGCCCTTTATGCCTAGTGAGTCAATATGGTATCTTTTTGGAGGGTGACTTTTTTAAACCCTAGCAGAAAAAGGAAATGAATAGCAATGGATGGCTAGATCCAACCCGCTCATTTAAGTGCTTTTTCAAATAAACCAACATGTAATTCGGTTTTACTGGCTCTTTAATTTTACTCGAGTTACATCTTGTTTTACTTTAAGCCTCTTTCTTCCTATATAATTCCATAAAACAAATACGGACTACAACAAGCCATGAAATAAAGAATTAAAGTCTACGCAATCAACAGAGCTTCTGATATGCAAGCCATTTGTGTAAATATTTAAAGTGGTACTTGTTAAGTATAAGCAGGAACAGATGTCAGCGCATAGACTTGGTTTCGGTAATTTATTTAATGTTTATTGTTTCTCATTTTCCTCCCAATCTCCTTATTTTCCCCTTTATAAACTGTTCCTTAAAATAGTCATTTCAGGTGCCTTAATAGTTTTCATTTATCTGGGGACACGTATGGGGTTTTTCCTGCCGCATTTCAATGTAAAAATATAGCAATAATTTTCATATCCGCTGTTAACTCTGCCTGCATTGTATGTCCCGCTGGACACAGATAATTGGGCTATAGAAATCCCTAATAACTTAGACTCCACCAGTACAATTTCATACAATATCTATGCTTCTTTGTTTGTTAGGAAAAATAATGTACATCTGTCAACATATATCACAAATTAAAATCATCTAAAAATGAGGCTTTTGCAGAGGTTTGCTCACTTTTGACAAACGTGTGCTAAAGTTTTTGATTTTTTGTTGTTGCCGGCAGACATTTGTCTAGAAGACTGCAGCATTTACAGAGCCTTTCAAGAGCCAGATTTTCTGCATCTTTAGGAATATTACTATAAAACCCAGGTTTCAATAAAAGTCATACACATTGTAATCTCACTATACAATCTTTGTACAAATAAAGGAGAACTATGAGGTGAGTGAAAATCACTAATTCTCATAGTTCGAGCCAACGTGTGAGAATGAAACTGTCACACGTCTGCTCAATAGATCGGGAAGTAATCGAACACATAGCGTCGCTCGTTTACTTCTCGATCATGTCCCTGCAGATAGCCGTGACTGTCAGTCACGGCTTCCTGCAGGGATTCCCCCCCTCCCTGCTCCGATCCTCCAGCGCTGATTGGAGGAACGGACGGGGCAGGATACAGCTGGCTCTGCCCGTAGATAGGCAGAGCCAGCTGTCACTCGTGCAGCTGGGTGGATCTCGAGAGTTATGTCAGGGTGCGTCCTGGCTGCGGCGGTCTCAGTATACCGCGAGCTCTAGCTCACGATATACAGAGCTTTGGGTCACGGGAGGACGCTAGTTTATGTCCTCCCTTGACCCTTAAGAGAACTATGTGGAAAAACACTTACCCCATAGTTCTCTTTTAAGTTTAGATGTACCAAAAACTATCTGATATAAGTACCTACCTAAACAACTAATCAATCTCTAATCACCAATCCCAACAAAACATGCACTACATAGTTAATGGTACTAAGCCCTCATTTAGACCTACCAAATAGGTGCGATTTGGAATTCCTGCGACAGGCACTTTTGCGATTTCCGATGGGGGATTGATTCCTAACCGCATGTAATCATATCATATACAATAGAATACGGTGTGTCAGCGTTCTGCCGCTATCAAATGCAGGCTCTGTCACCCGATCATTAACTTGTATGGGTGACAGCTGCCGCTTGTAAATGGAAGATTTGGAATTCCTGCTTCACGAAATCTCAAGTTCCTGCTGCAGGAATTCAAACCTCACCTACTTGGTAGGTGTAAATGAGGCCTAAAGGTGGCCATAAATGTATTAATTTGTGATTGATCTTGGTATAAGCAAAATAAATCAAGCGATTGATCATTTCTGATCAATCAAACAAATATAGTGTGTGTGACAGACAACCAATTGTAATACAAATAGTTTAAATGATCATTTTATTACATTGTTTCTGATGGATCGTATTATCAATTGATACCTTATGTGTTGCATTGTTCGATATTTTAATCAACAACACATCGACTTACTAGGGCTGGAATTGATTGAAAGCTCATTAAATCGATTGAATGGAGGATCTGGAATTTACAACTCTGGTTCATAGCACAGTGGCATAGTGGTTAACGCTTCTGCCTCGCACCAACCACCAACTTCCTCTCTAAGTTGGTCCTCTACGTATGCATGTGAGATAGGGACCTTAGATTGGAAGCTCCTTGAGGGCAGGGACTGATGTGAATGTACAACTATGTAAGTGCTGCGTAAATTGTCTGCGTTATATAAATACCTGTAATAAATAAATATTGATCATTTTAGACGCATCAAATGATCGATTGAATGATAATATCGATAGGTACGTAGCCACAGTATAGGAGACTGGTCTAAGAGCAAGACTCGTCCGAGGATCTGGTGAGTATAACTTTTCTTTATTAGCACATAGATAAAAACGAGCACTTTACCCTTGCAGTGCAGGAGTAGCCCCACTGCAAGGGTTATGAACATTTTTGCCCGGAGTTCCACTTTAAAACTAGAAATCGTAGAAAATATAGGAAAGGGGCACATGAACAGAGCAATATACAATACCCCATATTTTCCAGCATAATTTCCCAAATAGTTAGTACAATAAACCTAACTAAACTGTTTTAAAAACTGAGGTTTTTGTTGCAAATACATGTAGGGCATCCTTTGTACAGTGGGGCCCCTAACTTAAAACTATTTGAGTTCCCAATTATGGGACATATAGGGAAATTCATAAATAGTGGGCAGGTATACCTTGAGGCAGCCTTTTCCTCCTTAATTGTACAGCAACGCAGAAGATGTCCAACATTGGCAGCTGAGGGTCCCCAATGTGTGTTTGAACCAAATCCTCATGTGGCTATGACCCCTGATCTTGTTAGTTAAAGTCTTTGTAAATTCTAACAATAACAACTTCTCTAATTTGCCACCTTTTGATCTGTTAAAAAAATTATTTTAAAAGTGCTTTGTTATATTTGTTTGATAAGTGCAAAAAATTATCTGCTGATCATGTCAGAAATTTAGAGCTGTGCACGCTTACTGTGTTGTCTCAAAGGGTTCCTCTTTATCTTGGACTACAGAATGATCACTTTTATATTGTAGAGATCTTAGAATGGGGAAGGGTTAGAGTAGTTTAGCAAAAGACAACTGGGCACGGCTGATACTATGCAGTCCAAACACATGCTGCAGTCCACAACAGGGCTTAGGAACTGAGTGCATTTCTGAAAGAGCAATAGTTATTTTCACTTGCAGGGTCTTTATAGGGATAAATCATGTGGAAATATGCATGTATTGCAGAGATCTGATTTATTTTTTTCTCTTCTTTTCTTTTGCCCTGACTTACACTTTAAGGCCGGCCTATTGACTGCAGTAGGAGTACAAGACAGTTAGCCTAGGGGGACATACTTGACAAAGTGACAGTCTCTTTGACCCTTTCTCTGCATACTCACCTCCCCTGTGACGGCAACCTCTGCTCTGAAAACCAACTCCTTTGCGCTGAATCACCACAACCAACCCTAGAAACTTCTGTTTTCCAAGATTCAGCAAAGAACAGGAAGTTTTAACTAATCTTTTCCAAACACTCAGTTTAGCATTGGGTTGGCAGTCACTGTGCTCTAGTAGCCAATTTTATTTTAAATAACATCATATTTTATAATAATATCATATGGGCCCAAGAAAATATAATTTCTAAAACATTTGTATTATTCGGTTTTATCATTAAAACAGGCAACAAGATGTAAAACGACTATTCTTGTGGTGAAATAATATATTTTTCAAAAGGCACCTTTTAGTTAACTGCATAGAACATAACTGAATACCATCTTGATAAGTCCGTCCACAGTACTCTCTGAACCGACGAAGGCGCCAAGGAAAACATATGGTAGAATTTACAAGATCTCGGACTGATTCAATGTTTTTCCTTCCATGCCATGTGAAAATCCTGTATACCGTAGCAGTGCAAAGGATGACAAGCGTGGAATCAGCGCAGATAGGCGTTTGACAGCTCATCCTCACATCATGCTACACTAAGTTTTAGTTAAACTTGCAGCAGAAAATATGCACTTAGGGCATACATATAGTGGAAACTCTTAAAAATTTCACTGACAAAAAAAAATAAAAAAAATTGAGGTTTGGTTGTTTGCTTTGGAGATAGTTTTATACCCAATAGTGAAACACAGTCTCAGTTGATATATAATGTAAATTAAGGGAGGAATGACCACCTGGATTCACAGGAAGTATAGAGGTTTATTCAGAAGAAAGCGCTACTGCACTGACGTGGCCTATATAGGAAGTGCCACGTGGCCAGCTGTGACTCAACAACAGACCGTAAGATCAACTCTACAGCTAGCATTGCCTTTTTTAAAATAAAACCTTGGCTTAGATTAAAGACCAAGGTAAAGACCTCACATCATGTTACATGACCAACATTGGTAAAACAAGTAAATTAAAATAAATTAAAAATAGATCTCTCGCTGCAATACTTATCTGCCCTTCAGAACCACCCCCCTCAGGCTTACTGCTCTCTTATCCAAAGCTGATTCCCTTGCAGGTTGAATGACATTCAGCATCACCAAACCATCATCTTGTGAGCCCAGGCCATCATGGACATATGTCCCCATCACACTAGCCTTGATTTACAGTATTCCCCAATAGCTGTCCAGGAGTAAAACAAAGCACACCGCTGCTGCTGGTGGAGAAGACTTCCCTGACTTCCTGTTCTATCTCTCATCCTTCCAATAGGTTGGAAGTGAGGAGCAATTTTCCTGATTGGGTACACCGAAAGCAGTAGAAGAAACTGCCAGAGGTTCTAAACCCTTTCCTACTCAAAACTACTCAACTACACTTTTAGAATGGAGGTGAGTAACTTAACAAGTGCCAAAATGTGGTAGCCTTAAAATTTGGGGTGCTTGAGCTGGATATCTGTATAACTATGGCCAAACCTTTTTTTTTTAGGCTATAGTTCTCTTTTTGATCACAGGAATACATTTACTGACACCTGTGACCCAAAGTCAGCATATAGTGGGCTACTGCCACTATATGCTGACAGCGCAGAGTTGCTCTGCAGCTGGGAAAGATCCTGCCAATATTGTCGGGATCCACCCCACTGCGTGATTGACAACTGGCTCTGCCTCTCTAGAGCCAGAGTAAGCTGTTCCCACCCCCTCCCCGGTCTGTCCCTCCAGTGGGTGCTGGAGGAATAGAGAGAGTAGAGGGGGAATCCCTGTGGGGATCGGTGACTGACAATCACTGTTCTCTGCAGGAAGAAACTATGAGCTGAGCGATCAGCGGGTTTGTGGTCGCTCAGTTCTCGAGCTATAGAGCCGATGTATGACAGCTGCAGTGTCCCATGTCGGCTCAAACGAATGGAAAGAGTGCATGTTACTCTCTCAATAGTTGTCCTTTAATAATTCTTATGTGGCATTGTGTGGCAATACCACTGTGTTATGTGGCCTCAAAGTGACCCAGGATTCTCAGCCAGAGGGGCTGAGTGGCTCCAGGAAGAAAGTACGTGTACCAGGAGAGAGCTGCCTTTTCGGTCCTTTCCTTGTTTTCTGGATCCTAGTTGGGATCCTGGAGCCAGGAGATTTCTTAGAGCTCTGGGTGGGACGAAATCTCCAGTCCTGGGTCCGTGGGTTAGTAGTGACCAGCACCTGATTGTGCACTTGTGCACATCCCTCATGAAGAGTGTGCTGGGATGTGATCAGGGCCCCACCTGTGAGTCAGGAGAACTCCACCCAGGGGTCAGTGGAGACCAGTGCAGCAGGAAGCTGCGGGTGTGTGAAACCTATGGTGCAGGTTGGCATGTTACTGAGAGTTGTCTGGAGGTAACAGACAGTGGCCCTGAGGTTTGAGGCTGTAGCAGCAGTGCTGCAAGAGAAACGTGTTAGAGGACTGGGACACTGTGAGTGTGAGAGACAACTCGAGGATTGGTGAGCCCGTATCTGTTATATGCAGCAGCAAGCTATGTTATGTTGGACTTCCTGATTGTCTACCTTTTGGAAAGAAAAAATAAAGACTTTGTTAATGGAAAAACGCTGTGCAAGTGCTCTGTGATCTCCCCAACATTACACTTACAATTACAGGCCCTATAAGCATCTACAGCAGGACAGGAAATGGAGAGCAAAGACAAATGAAGACAACTACTCTGCTTTGGCGTGGCACAACCAATTTGCTTAGAAGTGACTCAAGATAACCCAGATGGTTGTTGTCTTTAAGAATGAGAATGAGATCTGACTTGAGAATGAACTTGAAGAAGCTAGAAGAAACTTTGGTGTAGCAGGATGAGGAAAGAGGGTTTGGTGTCCAGTTGGAGTATATATCTATATTAGGGGTAAAACAAATCTAGTGTTTTAATTTTTCTGAAATTTTGGCAAATATTTGGAGATAGATCAAACAAATGCACTGCGCTAATCAATAATCATAACACGTGAATAATATAGTGCTAAATATCATTTGATACTTAGCATTATATTATTCACGTGTTATGATTATTGATTAGCGCAGTGCATTTGTTTGATTTATCTATTCATATTATTAGCACGGCAGCTTTTCATCTTTTATATTTATCACTTTGAGACAGCTTCCATAGCGCAGATTTTTTTAATATTCAAATATTTGGAGATATCAGTAAAATTTTGACATTATGGTGAAGGAATTGATGTAATTGGCAAAGTTACTGTGATTTTTGGTGTTTTTTTTGGTGGTTAAAACAAAACCTATTTTTATTTTGGATAGCGTAGGGAAGGATTAGAACCTCTTCTGTGTGGGGAGGTTTTCCTGCGCTTCCTGTTCCAAGAGGCACAGTAGAAAATTCCACCTCCAATAGTTGTGTAGTTATGCATTTATTTAAAAAGATGTTCATACTTCTAGTGCAGTGAACCCAACAGCACACTAGGAATACCACATTCCATGCACAAAAGGATCCAGTGGCCCAATGTTAGGTGCAAGGTAATTAGGATTAGGGAAAATATGTGTAGAAAGGATTGTGATGGTTGTCAGGAAAATAAATTAGATTAAAGGAAGCTATAGAAAATCACAGATGAATGTAAGCTGTTGTGAACTAGGTCACCAAGAAGGCCTCTGTGCAAGACCAATTTTTAGGCCCCCATTCTGCTACTGGTAGTAAAAAGGCTTATTTCAATTGACAGCTACAGTATATGAGCAGTGTTCAAGGTAATGTGGTGGGAGGGTCCCAGCACCTACAGAATTTTACCCACATCTTGTAAAATATGGATCCATAAATCCCATAGGACCATCGTGCAACTGCACACTCAGCACAAATGGTATATCTGCACAGTGCTGGAAGTCGTAATAGTAAGATCCACATAAAGATCCAATAAAGTACAATACAGTTCAAAATTGCTATTGTATCATATATGGCTGTAGCTACCTCTAAGGTAGGCCTACTCTATATAATAATAGTAATATATATA
>NW_017306311.1:1511475-1524208 GCF_000935625.1 Nanorana parkeri | reverse complement strand
ATATTTATTATTACTATAATACTATATATAATAAAACATTATATTACATAAAAATACTACTAATAATAAAAATATATACAAAAACAGAAGTAAAACATGATGTTAAGTGCAACTTAATGATTTAGCACATGTGTCTAGTACAATGTCAGTTTTAGAAATGACAGGAGTAGTGTAAGGAAAATCGCTTTTGATACGGTGAAGCTTTACATAGACAGAAATCCTCTTAATCATTTCTAATAGGTAACCTTTTATCTGCCTCCTCCATTCATCTCTGCATCATCATGCTATACCAGCAACACTTCAAAGACTTCCATAGCCCACGTGCACTTTGATCTGTCAAGGTCCGTCAAACAAATTTGACTTCACTTAACCAGCTGCTCTTTTACCAGATAGAGTGATAACATATTTATGGGCAAAAAAAAGTTAGATTTTTCTCTAATCCATCCTTTGATCAGATACATACATATATGGTACAGCAAAATTAGAATTTAGTACATATGAAAAAGTTAAACAAGTTTTGCAGTTGTGCATATACTGAAGGTAATGATTTGACTTGTTCACAGTATAATTTCTACACTGGCTCTTGACTGGTTCACATTAGTTTTAAGTAGGGATGCACCGATACCACTTTTTTAAGACAGAGTACGAGTACCGATACTTTTATTCAAGTACTTGCCGATGCCAATTACCGATACTTTTTCTTAAAGGGACAGGTCACTTTTTTTGTAAAGCAATACAAACTAATGCTTTAAGGTCACTTTCTTAATATTATGATTCATGAGATGACGAGGGAGCATGACGCCGGCTTCCCGGCCAATCAGAATGCCGGGCGCTGCGTCATTACACGGTGCACGGCTTCCGGATTTGCTAGCTTCCTGACCAATCGGGAAGCCGGGCAGCGCGTCATTGCACGCTACCCGGCTTCCTGATTGGCCGGGAAGTCGGCTCCATGCTCTCTCATCACAAGTGACGCGAGAGCATGGAGCCGTTTCCTGGCCAATCAGCGTGTAATGATTCGCTGCCAAGCTTCCTGATACAGGAAGTACTCGTGCTAGGTATCGGAGCATTTGGGCGAGTACAAGTACTCACCCAAATACTCGGTATCGGCACCGATACCGATACTAGTATCGGTATCGGTGCATCCCTAGTTTTAAGCTCAGATGAATATTCTGTTTTTTAAAGGTAAAGCTAAATGGTTTTTGGTCAATTTTATTTTAATTTGGTTTTAAAGCTTACATGTTTTAAAAGTGATGTTTAACCAGTTTCTGTGAAACTGTTAACATACACATGGATTCCACACATTTGCGGCTATTACTATAGCCGGAACATGCGGAATCCGCCCATGAAATCATGCTTGGACTATTTTTCGGGACGCTCGGTTTCCTACCGCACGTACGCCGCAAAAGTCTGAACAAGGCACATTGCAATGCATTGGTTTTTATGTTTAGTGTGGTGAATACTCGCAGAAAACCACTTATGTGCTAATGGAGCCAAAAGGAAGACAGAGATATACTGTAATTAGCTGCTCGGCCGCATCTGGCTACAATGTATCATTGTTTACATTTTAGCTGAATTTTAAAGCTGAACTTTAGGCAGATATAAAGGAAACAAATTTAAACAGTTAAGTATTCAATAACAACTCATTATATTTATTTGTTTATTTAATTTATTATTTGCATGGAACCAATGAAAGTACCTGAATTTGACTTCAGATTGGCCATTTGAAATTAGCAGCACTCATACTGGGAAAGGGAAGGGCAGGGATGGAAGCCAGTTAGGTTTGGTGCATGTAAATGTTTTGACAAAGAACACTACAGGAGGAGACAGAGGAATTACCTCATCAGTCCGGTGCTGCTCTTTCACCGTTGAGTCAGCAGGCTGGTAGTGAAGAGAGGACACCATTGTATTTCTTCTGTATTTTATAACTGTATCAGGGGCAGTGGTGTACCTGAAATGCTGCAATGCTTGGCTGTGTTGTGTACCAGGGTTATCCAGAATCTTATTTCAGAACTGGATGGACAGAAATACAAATCCTTAGGCTGAAAACAAAAATATCAATTTTGTATTTAATTTATGTATTTAGCCGTTTGTCTGGGGTTTAGCTTTACCAAGCATTAAGTGGACATAGCTGAGCAATAGTGAAATAGCTGCTAATAGCTTTTTAGGGACAGGGAGGTCTCCTAAAACATAAGCCCCATAGTGGTGTCCATCTGTTATGAAGCAAAATACCTGTGTGAGAAGTTTCAGATGAATGTTGACTGTCCTAACCTCCAGGATGTGGTAGGCATTGACAAGGAAGTTGAAGTGGCTCAGCATTACTGCTCCCCAGAATTCACAAACTCTAATTTTCTATCTCAAGCTTCTCACTTGTTTAACTCTGTGACTAACTTCCCACACATGTTGCTTGAAGCAGCATCAATCATACCTACTGTAGGTACTGTATGTTCAGCCAGTAATGCTCTCAGAATTTCATGCTATCAGTTGGTCATGGAGAACAGCTAACAATGGCTCCTCACACCTTCCTATGACAGGCTTTTGGTATGAGATGGAAACAACCAGTCCCTCACACCTGTCTGCTGCTACACTTTACAGATCAAAGGGTAAAAACATAAATGTTTATGTCTGAAACGTGCCAGGTGTTCCATCAAAAGTCTATATTTCTGATGTCTGGTTTTAATAATCTAATGGTGGATGTTTTTCTTGTATCTGTAGTCTGTAGTTCCACAGCAACATGGATCTTTCTGAGATTTTAACGAGAAACTATATTGGCTGTAGGTCAGTTTTTATTTATTTTTTAAATCATGCATTTATATATATATATGTAAGAGCGTTCTAAAGGGTAAGTTGTCCTTCTTACCTAAGGAGGTCAATGTGTAGCCTGCTCTGTCTATTATTGGTGGACTTCCTGATTGGAGAGAGAACACATGGGTATGCATAGTGTGGTGCAATATGTTAGAGATCTGGTGAGAGTCTGTGCTTTCAGATCTTCCAGGAGCATTATTGATGAAAAGATGCAATGTAGTCAATGATTAGGTATCCCTGGATGAGGAGGGGGTGGTTGGGGTATAGCACTGTTGGCAATGCTCCCCTGCTGTCTGTAAGTATGCCTCCTCTATTATGTTAAGGTGTGGAGTTAATGGTATCCCATGCAGAGTAAGGGGCCTAAAGAGAAGCTGAAAATTCATGAAGAAAAAGGTAAAGAGGACCTGTACTGGGTCAGCTGTGCCCAAACGCGTTTCGTTTGAACAATAGGTCCACTTTGTTACAGATGCAAACACTGTTAATGGAGTATTATTACAAAAATCATAATATTCAGAGGAACTCTTCCTTAATGTCCAAGTAAATACCAAGCAAACAGAGTGGAAGGATATGGAGGGGATAACACAAGAAAACTCCTTGTTGTAAACCATATGTTGTAAGGGTATATGGTTTGCGAAATTTGTCATGTGAAGGGCCAACTGGATCAATGTCCTATATAGTCAAAAACCTAATTTGCTATTTCCAATAAATGGGTATTGCTGCTGCAATGGGTTTGACCAGATGGGCCATGCCTTGTTCTGGATTGTGTCTTTGTGTGGAGGTGGCAGGACTTTACTATCTCATGTCAGAGCTTTCAGCAAGTAGACCAGTGAGCAACACCACAATGACTTCACCAAATTTCACTCAAAATCTCCTGAAACTAGCAGCAAAAAGCAGTAGTGCCTAAGCACTCACACTGCACGTTTCCTAACATGTGGATGTAGGCACAGGGATGCCTAGGCACACTTACATATCAGGAAGTGTTCTGCTGTTTTTTTTAGGAGGAATTCAAAACAAAAGGTACATTTTCAGTGCACTAACCCTAAAGGAATATTAACATTTGTAAATGCTCCCTATAACCTAGAACATCTTTTTAAGTGCAGGTTTACTTTATTTATGGCTGTGAGGGGACTGGACTCCAATCACTCCTCATGTACCATTACAGAACAGGAATGATTCCTCTATTAGGGGATCCCACCATTCCTACACACAATAGTATGGATAACACTGATAATACATTTTAAATGAAATATATATTTATTCGATTTAGAAAAAGCTAAAAATGACTATCCTATAAGATACTACAACAGACAAAACATGTACATAATCAAATGACTGCATCCACTTGTTGATATATAACGTGGGTATATGTATAAAACTTCATCCATAAAAAGACATGTCGAAAAAAAGAGGGAAAAACTAGTATATTCAGGTTTGGAGAGTAAGTTCTGAAGCTGACAAATGTTCAGATGTATGGAATATTTCCTGAATGAATGTGAGAATCGCCCTCGATCGAAAAAGAGGGAACCGATTATGGCAATGTGGTAACACAGAGAGAAGATATAGTCCAAGCGGCAGCCCGGGAGGACAATGGAATCCTTGACCTAGTAATCAGGCTGAGTGTGAAAATATGAATATAACTCACGATCCGAAGACACTTTGTTTCAAACAGGTGACACACAGCTACCAGGAGGTGTAGATGATGCCTCGGCTAGATGAAAGGGTTGATGTAACTCATAGCCTTGACTGAATAGCTGTGTTTGGTTCATCCGGTGTCTAATTTCCCGTCTCCTCAGCTGGGCTGATATCCGTTTGGAAGTGCTTTTCTCTGTGAGATGTAATTGTTAGTTCGGCCTTAGTAGCCAGAAAGGCTCCACGTGGAGATTGATAGTATCCAAACCGATTTTCCCGGGAGTCTTTAAAGGATATCCTTAAGACTTTCAAAACTGGACATGTCTCAAAGTGGAGCAGTCATAAGACAAAACCAGCTAGACGCTAGACGCCCAATGACGCGTTTCGCCCCTCCCACATCGGGGCTTCTATTCCCGGGAAAATCGGTTTGGATACTATCAATCTCCACGTGTAGCCTTTCTGGCTACTAAGGCCGAACTAACAATTACATCTCACAGAGAAAAGCACTTCCAAACGGATATCAGCCCAGCTGAGGAGACGGGAAATTAGACACCGGATGAACCAAACACAGCTATTCAGTCAAGGCTATGATTCACATCAACCCTTTCATCTAGCCGAGGCATCATCTACACCTCCTGGTAGCTGTGTGTCACCTGTTTGAAACAAAGTGTCTTCGGATCGTGAGTTATATTCATATTTTCACACTCAGCCTGATTACCATTTCAAGGATTCCATTGTTCTCCCGGGCTGCCGCTTGGACTATATCTTTTCTCTGTGTTACCACATTGCCATAATCGGTTCCCTCTTTTTCGATCGAGGGCGATTCTCACATTCATTCAGGAAATATTCCATACATCTGAACATTTGTCAGCTTCAGAACTTACTCTCCAAACCTGAATATACCAGTTTTTCCCTCTCCTTTTTTGACATGTCTTTTTATGGATGAAGTTTTATACATATACCCACGTTATATATCAACAAGTGGATGCAGTCATTTGATTATGTACATGTTTTGTCTGTTGTAGTATCTTATAGGATAGTCATTTTTAGCTTTTTCTAAATCGAATAAATATATATTTCATTTAAAATGTATTATCAGTGTTATCCATACTATTGTGTGTAAGAATGGTGGGATCCCCTAATAGGGGAATCATTCTTGTCTATATAACTATTTCGCAGGGGACCCACATTCTAATTTAGTAATCTAAATCATTGATTAATTTGTGCCAGAACCTTCCCTT
Organism: Nanorana parkeri; assembly: GCF_000935625.1. Classification (NCBI taxonomy): domain Eukaryota; kingdom Metazoa; phylum Chordata; class Amphibia; order Anura; family Dicroglossidae; genus Nanorana; species Nanorana parkeri. The sequence continues at coordinate 1,518,536 of NW_017306311.1, read as the reverse complement.
CCTTTTCCCTGGTTCTCTTTTTTTACATACCATTACAGAACACCTGCCTGAAGATGGGTTGACATTCAGAAGGGCAAAAGGGTTGACACTGAATGCAGAGAGTTAAGAGCACAGAGTTGGTTGGGACCACAGGAGAAGCAGCAAGGGACGGCAGCCCAGATCTGGCAGCCTTTACATTGGGAATCAGAAGTTCCCCCCACCCTGAAGGGCTATGGACAGAGTAAGATGTGTGACCTGCTGTTCAAATGGGAAAGGCAGTAATGGAGTAGTAACAAGTTTGTGGTCTGTCCACAGCCAAGGAAGGCCCATAGAGTTGGACACACTGTCTTGAGAGTATGGCCCTGGGGTAAGCCCCATAAGAATATTCCTGTCTTGATAGGTTCCTTTTCAGTTAACATCTGATCATGTGACCTATAACTGCCTTCAATTAAACATCATCTTAATACAGTGCATGTCTATCTATCTATCTATCTATCTATCTATCTATCTATCTATCTCAATCTTTCTATTAATTTTTTTTGTTTTTCAGTGCATGTGAGTGTAACGTGTTTCATGTGTGACTTTCTGTCATGAAAGATTTGCTGTCATTGACTTTCATGGTGCTGTATTATTGCTTTTTCAGGTGGAAGGGTTTAAACTGGATCAGGGACCAATTATGGGGAAGCTGAATAGCATGAGAGAAGAAGCATGGCCAACGTATCATTTCAGGGTTATAACATCATTACAGCTATAAACCACCTTGAAAGCGTAATATTTTCATGAATATGAATTTTTTGTTTTTTATAATTCTACTGATAACTTTTAAGGAATCAAATCAAGATTTAAAGATGCTTACCAGAAATTGTTCACACCTTAGGTGGAATCTTATATTTCCTTTCCTAGGTTTGGACATCTGTTATAATGAAGCACCTGTACGTTCTGGACAATGTGCTGCCCCAGAGTATGGAAAGTAAGCATTTCAATTTATTTTTAGAATTCTGAAGCTTTAAATGTGTATATTTGTAACAGTGATACTATTAAAGACCAAACCCAGGTATATATTATTATTATATAATTTTTTTTTTTATAAATTGATCAGGTCAGTTAGGAATAAAAATTGCAGCTTTCACTGCCAAACGGACCTTTTCCCTGATACTGTCCCACCAACACTTACAGCTGCGTGGTCCTTCTCCAGGTTAAATGCTACACAGCATCATTCAACACATTTCCTGTGAGCCCAGGGCATCATGAACACACCCTCTGGGAGTGAGAGCCATTATAAGAGCCTGGGCTCACAGGAAAATGCTGCAGAGAATAGAGAGCCCCTTTGTGCATCATTCAGGACCTCCATTAAAAGTCTTCCCCCCGACCTGATACTCACTATGACGATAAATAGGTCTAACAACCCTCAATCGAGTAAAGAGAATGGGGACAAGAAGTCTGTGACAAATTGTTTTGATTTCAATTTGTTGTTTGTGCCCAATGAAGGGACACCAGAATTCAACAACTCTAGCAGACTAAGCTGAATAATCAAAACTTCCAGCAGGATCATAAATCTTCCATTACCCAGGATAATCTGGAAAACCTCTCAAGCTCTTATTGGGTCCCGTTATCAGTATTAAGCCAGAGCACAAATCACTGGGGAAATTCGCGGGATTTCCCACGATTCTCGTACGAGAATCGAGCAGTGTATGGGCACCTTTAGACTGGTTATGTCATCTCTGTAAAAACTCTCTTCAGGGAACAGAAAAGAAAAAAAAAAACTATGCACAAATGCTAAGACTGAGGAATCAGATACTGCAGGAACCAAAGACCAGGCAAACTTTGTTAAGTGACTTTCACTTTTAATCACATTATTTTATTGACATTAAATTTACAAAAAAACAAAATCCTTTTCTTTTTAAGAATTTTAAAGTTAAATTTAAACTGTGTTACCTCCCTGTCTGCGTGGCAGTGGGTGTCACATACATTTCATAAAGGTCAGAATTGTTACAGCAGATATGGTAAACGGAGCAGATTTCTGTTAAAATAGACCCCTGATGTCTCCATAAGGAGGACAACAAAGTGCAAAAAAAATATATATAAAAATTAAAGTCACATATAAAAAAAATTTTTTTTTAGGAAAACTTTTTTTTCCCAAAATTTTCAGGAATTTTCCCGAAATATAGTAAAAAATAAAAACCCCAGTGGTGATTAAATACCACCAAAAGAAAGCTCTATCTGTCCCCAAAAAATGGTATAAAATTAATTGCATGACGGAATAAACGTCAGTCAAAGTACCGCATCGCTGAATACTGAAAAATGGCCTGGCCAGGAAGGGGGTCTAAACACCTGGCCAGCAAGTGGTTAAAGTAAGTAAAAAGGGGCTTTTAGATAGGGATTCTTTATTTTATCCAGTGATCAGATAGTGGGGCGTGGGGTAAAATTTTTCCTGCAGTTGGACATTAGTCTTCTGAGCATTCACACAACAGCAATAAATGAGTGTTTAGAAAGACTTATCCCAAAGAAGGTGGAGGGATTCAAGGTGACAAATAAAAATAACTAGGTCCTAGTGTGTAATTCATGTTCTATTTTCTGACAATATGCAGATTGCAATGTGGTAGTTCCTGACATTTTTGTATCCTTTGAAAACAAAATGGAAGTAGCTGTGCCCATTTCAATGAAACCGCACCCGTTCTCCAAAAGCCGCAGCCCGTTTTAGATGGCTGAAGATCCGAGATTCTCCCACGGGAATTAGGAATGATGGTAAAAGACAAAAATACATTATCACACAAGAGGCTAAAATAATAGACTGGAGACTTGCTCATCTTTCAGATATAACCCCCTTCCCCCCAATCTTAATCAGAAGAAAGACCTTTTTGTTTATATTTTTATGTGTGTGGTTTGTAGGCTTTGCTATTTTGTGGTCAGGCGTCTCCTATGTGTCTGTTCAATAGTCTTTTATCTCTCCTACCTATTCATTTTTTCAGCTGTGACTAATTTTCAACTTTAAGTTTCCAGACTGCGTTTTTGAGGACAGAGTCTACAACAAAAAAAAAAGGGGGGGGTGGACTCAGTCTCAGAATTTTTTTGGCCACGACTGTGAGAATGGATCTCCTATGCATTTGATTTTTGTTTGAACTCTGTCATGTCTGCTGAGTTGATAAAATCAGACATTTGATTCCTCCGTGTGTCGAGAGCCACAGGTTTTTGCAGTCACGGTTTGAAATTTTTCGTATTAAAGGAAAAACTTCAAGCAAATAGAAGAAAACCCTCCGGTTCGCTCATGGACTCCTTCAAAAGGCAACTGGTGTTGTGAAGTGAAATTAGCATTTTTAAAGGGTTGCCACATGCACTTGAAATCTGATGGGCTTTGCTGGTGTGGTGACGCTCAGGGGGCGGGGCAGTGGCACAGAATCTGGAGAATTGCACGTTCTCATACTCGTGTACTATGCTGCTATATACAGTGGCATAGCAGGTGACGCCAGATAAATGTAAAACAGTTCCTACATCTGTGCTCAGCTGTTTAGACATATAAACTATGCTGGGAATATATCAAAACTGGAGCAGACCGAATATGGAGCAGTTGCTCATGGCAACCAATCAGCTTTTATCTTCACTTTGTTCAGTTAAGCTTTGAAAATGAAAGAGAGAAGCTGAAAGTAGCTACTTTAGCCTAAAGCAAAATCTGTCATTTTGAAACAGTTATATGCTCACCTCCAAAAAAAGAAAGGGAAGGAAGCAGTATACATTCCCTTTGAAGAACCCCGCTAAGCCCTATTACAATTAGTCCCATAAAATCTTCTCATTGTTTTAGAAAGACTATGTAAAGCTCCCAGCTTTCAATAGAAGCCGTGGATGATTTCTGCTACTGGAGCCTATAGGCACACAGCATTTAGTGCAGAGAGAAGCACTGCTCTGCCAGGATGACATCTTTTAGGCTCCAATCACACATAGCGGTAGCGTTTTCCGCACGGAACGAAACTGTGCAAACTTTAACTTACTCGTAGATTCCGCATGTTTGCGGCTATACTACAAGTGCGAACGAGCAGAATCCGCCCCTGAAATCATGCTTGGACTATTTTGCGGGACGCACCCTTTTGTACCGTGCGGTCCACACAATAGTCTGAACAATGCACATTAAAATGCATTTTTTTAAATGTTTAGAGAGGTTACCAGCGTATTCGTACGGCCAAATACATGCAGAAAACCGCTCATGTGTGAATGGAGCCTTACAGAAATGATTTGGTTTTACTGGCTCTGACATGGATTAGAATGCAGTGACAATGCGTAAATAAACTTTCACAATGATGACGTTATATCTACTGATGAGTGGGGAAAAATGTATGACAGGGACAGGGATAAGTTACCTAATTGTAATACTGTCTATAGGTATATTTAAAGAGACACCAAACTCAGGAGTTAAACCTTAAAAATGCATTCAAATACCTTAACTAATAACAAACATGTATCTTATTTGTGTATCACTCGGCTGTAGATCCTCCAATCATCTCTGAATTGGTGATGACACTGTCCTTCCTTCTGGAGGGTGGCTGCTATTGTTCCCCATGGTCCCTGTGTGTGTTGTAGAGTAGTCACAGCTCCAAGTTCACTCCCATGATGGACTGCAATCTCCATACAAATTAGTAAACTAAATGTGAGATTTTTGATTGGCTGCTCCAATTATCCCGCCTGCTACCATGCAGTGCCAGCCCACCTGCTGGGCAAATTGAAATTTACACGGGGCTGTGCACACTCCCTCATGACAGTACTTAGGCTTGTTGATTGGCTACTCATACACAAAGCACTGCATTATGGCAAGGCAAAGGTGGTATTACATGCTCCCCATATCCTGATGCACGCAGATGTGAAGAAAAGGCTCTTTAGTCCCCTACAGTGAAAAACAATCTCTATGAACCCAGTATAGACAAAGTGCAGGTTCACTTCATGTAATAATAAATTCAACAAATGACATAAATGTATAAACATTTTAAACATGTACAGCATCCAATAAACTTTTCAAGCAATAAACACATAAAATATTGGCACATTGGATAAACCATATTATGTTTATTATATTTATGTGTGTGCTATTTCATTTATATTTTACCAAACCCAGCAGTATCCACATCTATGTAAATGATTCATTTGCTAACCGAGTGCCATAATAAAAGCTGAAGGGTTCTTTCCTTGGTATTATTTTATTTCAGGACAGGAACTCCCAAGTCTCATAAACTAATAACAGTAAAATATTAAATAGCGAACAGATGTGATACCTCAAAATAAGAGGACAGCATAATCATTTTTACGTCTTGGCAGATGTAAATTTTTGTTTTAGCACTGGAGAATAGGTAGTCCCTCCCTTCTTCTGATGGCCAAATAAAGGAAACCATTAAAAAAGTGAAGAAAATGGCAGCTTTCTTCTCCAGTAACGTTGTCTACTCTTATCCTGGCTCCAGGGATTTTATCTTTGATCTGCAGTTTCAGTTCTAGTATTTGCCTTTTTATATGAGCCAGTTCATTGCTGGATGCCTCTGTGGTGAAGAGAACATTTATTAAAGACTGTCCAGCAATTTTCTCTCTTCGCATAACACGGGATTATAAAATTCTCCGGCGGGCTGACTATGTATTCCGAAGCCCCCGGGAAAGATTCTTCCTTTGTATTATTCAAAGTGTGCTTTACCGTGCCAATAATGACTCAGTCCTTTCTTTCGAGTCCTTCCAAACCTCTCATCTCTTTAGTAGCCTTTTATATTCAGAGGTGTTACACATCAATTACGAGGCACGCTACCAATGTGTAAGCCTGTGTGTGTTGAATACTAACAATGGTTTGTCAGTGTATAATGTCCATTATGAAGTCCTGTCACAGTACATTGGTGTAAAATGACAGGTTCCCTTTGTGTTTCCCAGTGTCCATTTTTCCATTGCTCTCGTGTTTCACTTTTTCTATTATTTCAATCTCTGCCACATCTTAAAAGAGACATTTTCATCTTGCCTATTCAGGGAAGGAGCAGCAGGGGAGCGCTGGAAAGGAGAGTATCAGTGGGTTGAGTAGGCCCCTTTACAAAAACACCCTCACCTTGTCCTAAATGGGCAAGATGATGGTGTTTGTTTCAACAAAGCAAAAGTAATGGCTGCTGCTTAGATCAATTTATAACTTGCTAAAAATGAAGTACACATGAATAGGGTAATACTCTGTGTACTGCCCTACCCGTGTACATTTCCTAGACCTGAGTGGCTGCCATTACTTTTGTTATGTTGGATTTGGATTTAGGCACACATTGGGAATCTTAAAGGGAGACAACTGATCAGAATGACATTGGAAGGTACAAGCAACGGACCCTCGATTACCTTGCTAGCACCTTCCAATTTTGGGCGACTGCACCCTTACTGTACCTCTAAAGCAGTGGTTCTCAGCCTGTGTAACCTCAGGACCCACATTTGTCCTTGGTCATTAAGTCGCGACCCAAGTCGCACCGCATTGGAACGCACGGCATTGCGGTACCGCACGTTCCGATGCGGGCAATCAAACTGTGGACAGGAGATGCGTTTGGGGTGCCGTTCAAATGAATGGCAATGCAACACAACTCCCACACCAGAATTTGCGGTAGGTGCGATTTTTGCGTGGTACAGTGCAGTAATCGCAATGGACTGTGCAATTAACGCTCTGTACTAGTGTGAACGGACCCTCAAAAATACTGTCAGACACACACAACCACAGACACAATGGGGTTGATTTACTAACCTTTTAAACACACCACGAACGTGTATACACCTCTGTAGTGTGTTCCCTCCCAGCATGATCTATGGGAGGAATCGAAACACCTTTGTAATGTGTACACACCCAGCAGGTGTGTTGTGCAAAGCCCTGCAATGAATTGCAAGGTAATGTGGTGTAAATTAGCTCTATGTTATGTTGCTTGCGTTGATGAATGCAGGAATGTAAATGCATGAGCTAACCATTTTTGTCTAAACTGTGAAGCAGCATTATATATGCATCATGTGCATGATTTTTCCATATATGGCATTAGTGGAAATATGCTTTTAGAGACTTTTTGGTTGATAAATACGTTTTGCTGTGTGAAAATCACACACACCTGGTG
>NW_017306311.1:1472786-1510412 GCF_000935625.1 Nanorana parkeri | reverse complement strand
TCACCCCCTTACCCGCAGCAATAATAAATTATTCTTGGGGTAGATTAATACTGCAGCCGGGACAGAAATTACTATTAGTTATTACCGTATTTGACGGCGTATAAGACGACCCCCCACTTTTTGTGTAAAAAATATAGGTTTTGGGCTATACTCGTCATATAAGACGAGTATAGCCCAAAATAATGTTTAAATGCACCCACTAACATCCATGGCGGTATTCCCGAGTGTGGCTCGGGGTTAATTTTCAGTAACATAAGCAGTAACCCCGAGCCACAATCGGGAATACAGTCTCTTACCTTGTCCACGATCCCTGCTGTGTCCTCCGTCTTCCGCTGAGTCACTCACGGCAGGCTTTCTATTCATTAATACAGGCTTTGTATTAATGAATAGAAAGCCTGTCGTGATTGGCTGAGCGCTGAGCCAATCACGGCAGGCTTTCTATTAATTAATACAAGCCTGCCGTGATTGCGCCGCGACCCGTGATTGCCGTGATGGCGCCGCGACCCACTGCAGAAGGGCTCGCGACCCACTTTTGGGTCGCGACCCATGAGTTGAGAACCACTGCTCTAAAGTATTTGTAATACTAAAAAATAATTGGCCCACTGGTCTTGGTTCCTCTTAGCAATTGCTATGTATCTATGTACCTTCTTTTTGTATTTATAAATGCACAACTATGTAGAAATACCTTTTGATCCTGCCAGGGTCAACCTCTGTCTAAGAGGACCAATGCAATTCATTAGGTAATGATGTTGGCCCAATTGTGTGCTCACAGCTTTTGGCACAAGAAATAGCAAAATGTGCTTAGGGACACTCTCTAGCAGAAACATACAGGCTTCATACAGATCACACAAATACAAAAGAATATTACTAAACCATACTTCTCAACTGCCCCTGAATTGGAGGGACTGTCCCTTTTCTGGAACTAAACCCCTCTGTCCCTCTTTTTTCCTTATTTGTCCCTCGTTACCACTGTAAAAAGAAAGTGTAAGAAAAGTCCTGCGCATGCCCCAGCTTCCATGCGCAGAGACCCGTTCTCAAGCTCAAATGTAAACGTGCACTATTCATGTGCACACATGCGCATTGGAGATCACATGCGCTTTCCAGCAGGAAGTGACATCTATGGAACCGTATTTAAACTGACCTGCTGCACACCTCCTTTGCTGATTGATCCTCAGCTATTCCTGTATCCTGAAGTTCGTTCTGATCCTTTTGTTTTCTATTCCTGACCCGGCTTGTCTTGACCATCCTTCTGCCTGCTGATTATACCTGCATGTCCACCAGCTTTGACCTCTGCTCGTTCCTGACCCCGCTTCTGGCTCTTGTATTGGCATTGCATCTCCTGATTTGCTTGACCTCACCTTGTGACCCCGACCTGGCTTCTGTCTTCTGCTGTGGTACCTCGCTTGCATCTGGTTTTCCACAATCCAGGTACCAGTGCTTCCCTGTGCTCTTCTCTCCCTGTCCCCACATCCAGGGAAGTTGAACACGGGACTCAAGGGGCACCATCTCCTCCATCTGGTCTCACTCCAGGTACATGACAGTACGTATGACATGTGATACTGCACTAAACTTTTCATCCAACCACTTTTGTGGGTTTCAAAAATCCTTTTCTGCATAGTAGTTCTTTATTATGGGTGGGGTAACTGGGGGCATGGCAGGGGTGTTTCTTTTGCCTGCATGGCAAAATGATGTTCCTCTCTATCATCTCTGAAAGTTGAGTTCTATTCTAAACCCTAGATCCCTACACAGCAAAGGGTAATAACAAGTATTATTTTAGATTGTAAGCCCTCAGGGGCAGGGCCCTCCTTACCATCTTGTCTTGAATTGTATTGTGATTGTAATGTCTTCCTTAGATTGTAAAGCGCTGCACAAACTGTTGGCGCTATATAAATCCTGCATAATAATAATAATTTTCCAAAATAAAAAAACATTGTTTAGCCAATTAAATGTCATTCAGTCTGGGTTTACATCTACTTTAAGTCTAGAATTCTCTACTCTTGTCTAAGTCGTTATCGCTTTCAGGTCTTCAGTCTTTCTACATCATGCTTTTCCCCTGTGGTTTCACTCATCATTCTTCATGTTGTCTGTAAGCCTCCATCACTCCCCACTCTCCCCACACACTTCACCGATGTCTCCAGTTTTCCAAATCTTTCTTCATATCAGTCTTCACAATTTCCTCAATCACTCTTGTAATGTTTTTGTCTTTCAGTCGTGTGTTCATTGATCTTCCTCAGTTTCTTTGAAGACATATAAGATTTTTCAAATTTTTTTTAGATAAACATAATTAAAACTATAATAATATTTTTTTTTAAAAACCATTGTTTCTATGAGTAACTTGTAATTATATACGCACTATATGGCCAAACGTTTGTGGACACCAACCTGAGCTATATGTGCCCCTATATGAACTTGTTGGACATGCATTCAAAAACCAGGAGCACAAAATCAAGCCTTGCAATCTCCATTGACAATCATGAGCCTATAAAGACATTTCAGACAAGTGTGCGCTTTCAACACTATTTTGGGGAAGGGCCTTTTCTGTTCCAGACATGACTGTGTCCCTGGTTTGATGAGTTAGGTGTTGAGGAACTCAAATAGCTTGCACAGAGCTTTGAACTCAACCTTACTGAACACCTTTTTCAATTAATTGGAATGCCAATTGAGAGCCAGGCCTTCTCACACAACATCAGGACCTGGCCTCATAAATGCTTGTATAGCTGAAGGGGCACAAATTCCCTCACACGCTTCGAACTCTTGGGGAAGGCCTTCTCAGAAGAGTGAAGTATGTCATAGCTGCAAAGGGAAAGTCTGTTCCATAATAATGCCCAACAAACTCAAACAGGTGTAATGGTCAGGTACCTACATACGTCTGGCCATACAGTGTACAGGGAACAGCTTCTTACAATACAAGTCTTTGGGTTTGCTGATTCTCTAAAAACAAAGCATTCCCTGTGTGGCTGTTATAGAGAGCTCCCTCTAGTGACTAATCTACAAATCTCTATATTAAATACCATGATTGAAATATGGAAGAGCAAGCTTGTGAATATGTGACAGTCAGATCAGAAATGACTTTTTAGTAGATGTAAACTTTATGTATCATAAACAATTACTATGTTTTTTTTCATAAAATAAAATGTTTACAATTTTTTTCATCCTTTGTTGCATCTCAGTTCTGCTGATCTACAACTTGTGAAATACCTTTATAATGTTTATACTTAAATTATATCTTAGTGACTGGGTTTAAATCTACTTAAATGCTGCTTAGATAACTAAAAATATGTGCTCACTAAAAATTGTGTGCTTTTCCTAAAATGACATATTCTTAATTACTTTTTTTATTAAAAAATGTCTGAATATCCTAATTTAACAGATCTAATTCCTATGAATATTCATTCAGAACTAAATTAAATGTACGTGTATTCTAGGAACGCCAAAATCTGTAAATTTAAAAAAACATGCCAGCATGCACCTGCCTTTATCTCCTGAGTATTTTTGAAATCCAAATTGTTCTGACTTTCCTGATCGGAGAATTTTTTTCAGGGATTTAAAATGTATTGAAGCCAGAATAACAGCCAGGCTGTCCAGGCCACTAGCATTTTAAGAAGGAATCAAGGTTATCGCCTTTTCTTGAAAAAACATCTCTGCCTTTTAATATCTTTCCCATTAATGGCATTGGCAATCAGACGTATTTTTAGTATAAAGGCCTATCAAATGCCAGTCCTCTTTTTTGCAGTGAAATTGTGCAGGGTAGTTACGTTGTGGAAAGGGTTGTCTTAGATGGACGTGTAGCTTTGACTAGATTCAAACTAAGTGGTAAACAAATCCTAACTCCTGCTAACACTTTGTATGCAGTTGCAGATTTTTTTTTGCTTTTGGAAAATAGTTTAAGTAATATTACAAGATGAACATTGTAAGCTCCCCCAGAAGGGTTAGGTAATGTATAATAGAACAATGGATGACAGCAGTAAATCCAAATTATTTTTTTCATCCATTAAAATGGGATACAACAAGTAGAAGTTAAAGTATTTCTGAAGCCAAAACTTATTTTTTTTAGGTATGGATGGGGTAGGGAATGGGTAAAAACCCTGCTAGGTTTTTTTCCCCCCATCCCTTTCCCCCTTTGGATAGATTTCCCTTCACTTCCATGGAAGGAATTGAGAAGAAAATCTCTCAAAAGTGAGGGAAAATCCTCTGTTAGATGGTTGTTTCTGCAAGAAGGGGAATATTTCTGCTTTATTGTTCTTTTGGTGACAATTCAAAACTGTCACTTTATGTCCTAGTAACATTTAACACCAGGACAAATAGTGAAGACACAACTGAAAAAAAAAACAGATTCTAAACCTTTGTTACTATATCCAAAACTTTAAAAACAAAATGTTGGCTTTAGATACTTAAAAAAAAAGAACTGGGTGGGACCAGAAGGAGAAAGAATAATGAAGAACAATGAAAAAGGGGTAAGAAAGGCGATAAACATAATGGGGAAAATGAAAAACACCACATATGTAATACAGATAGAAAATGGTATAAATGTTATCGTTATCACTCTCCACCTTCACTTGTCTTAGCTTCCTCCACTCTCTTATCATGTCTTCATCAATCACTTCTCTCCTTAATGTCTTCATTATTCCTCAGTAGTCTTTGGTGACCTCATCCTTTGATCTCTCTCCATATGATCTCTTCGTCTGTCTCCTTCAGAAATGTCATCACCCTATTAATAATATTACTATCTTTTGTTTGTAAACCAAGAACATATTACGCAGCTCTGTACATCGGGTAATAAAGAGATCATTAAGGGTGCAGGTTTCACGAAAAGGGCCTGCTATATCTAACAATAAAAGAAATAGAAAAACTCTAGTTAAAATGGCTGACTAATTGTTGCCCAATCCCTGTCTTCTGTCTATAAAACCCCTTCTTGGCAGACTGATTTCAGGGGGAAAGAAGTATCAGACAAGTTAGAAATGTTATCCCATCAATATTGTTTTATTAAGACCGGGCTTTAAGTTTCTGGCCAATGCTCCACCCCTGCATTTGCTAAACATATATGCTCAGGATATCTGAGCAAGCACGTACTGTATATATGTGGTAGCTGGTTCACAGACAAGTTTCTGAGTGGTCCTGTTATAGAACGCTTATTGAAATGGACCTTCACCCCCATTTTATTTGCAAATAGGCTGCCCGCATTTTCTGATTTTCTCACCTAGGCAACCTCCTGAGATGTCACGCATCTTAGGAGGCTTCAGGGCCAACTACCACTGATTGTGCGATTGCGTGTAAACAGGCTTTGTCTTCGTAATATCTCCTACGCACACCATACTGATATACCTCTTCTTTATAAGTTCATTGGATGCTGGACCACCTGGTGAATAGTGCTACCATATACAAAGTAGAAGATATGTAGTCTGCAGTTTCAGGGTCACGCAGGGCCTCTTTGTCTGACAAAGTGCCTTTTGAAGGGACCCTGCGTGGTTCAGAAATGTTGCATTTCACATTATGCTTGCAAGAATATCAAAAATAACACTTCATTGAAGCTGAATGGTGTGCAAACTACATATCTTCTACTAGCGTGTAAACTGGGGGCAGCTGCAAGAAACAGGAAGAGGCAGCCTGCTTCCGATTAGGTCACCAAGGAAGATGGTGGCATGGGACCCAACGTACAGCAGCAGCGGGCTACATCAGACAGCACTGGATTCGCTTGGCATGGGAGTATGTTTTTTGAGGACAACCCAGCAGACAAAGTAAGGGTAGACTGAAAAAGGGGGGGAAGTTCCTTTTTAAATTAATTGCCAATATGCTATTTACTGTAATGCTGTGCCAGTTGGCTTCCTGATGATTCATGTAGAGCCTGATGAATCTTGCTGAGCATTGGGGAAGCCGATGCCTCCTAGGATATGTAATGTTTTTATATCCCAGAACGCTGCAGGAGGAGGTGTTCCGTCATTCTTACCTATATGAGAAGTGGGGGAGAGCGGGTCAAACGTGAGAACAAGAAAAAAGGTAAATAATGGGAAAAAAATTTCCACTTTTTATAGATTTTGGAGGAGGAAAGGTTAGAATGCTGCATAATGTGATTTTTGTGTGACGGTTGATTTTAAGTGTGCATGTCCAATCACCCCCTTGAGCTACACCCATCTAAAACCAGAAATTAGAAATAAAGAGTTATATATTAGGACGTTAAATGATGATAGGTCTGAAGCTTGTGTCCCAGGCAAAGCAGTACAGAATCTGTGTATATATATTATGTTCAATGCACATATGCTAAGAAATTTGGAAGTAAAACCCTTATTATAGAAGTTTATTATTTCTTAGTGATCACAGCACTCCTCATCACAGTGCCTTTCTGTCCAGAAGACACAATCTTTGCTCAGGCATCGTCCAAGGTCAGTATCTACTTAGTGGACTAAGATGTAGGCCAATGCCCCAATCATGTACTGTAAATCCCAATAGCGGGCCAGTATTCAGTATATTCCCAGCTGTGTGCATACCCCCTTTCTGTCCCAATTTCTACAAAATTGTGAGCCAAATCTCATTCCAGCACCCTCAGGATAGTGAGGAGAAACCCGACTTTCTATCAATAATTACATGACCCAGAGACACAAGGGAAGTCTGGTTTAAATTCCCTCAGTGTACTAAAGGTCCCGTGCTGGCCTGAAGACTGAATGGGTTGTGGAGAGGGAAAAGAAGGTCCAAAGAGGAGCTCATCTGAGGTCTGAAAAAGGGTTAATCTGGTATTTGAAGAGAGGTTGATATGGCATGTAAATGGGTGGTAGAGGGAGGAGCAGCTGATCTCTGGTCTTAAAAGGAGCTGATTTGGGGTCTGAAGGGGTGCTGGAGGTGCTGGTCTAAGGACTGAGGGGGAGTTTAAAGGGAGCAGATCTAAGGTTTGAAGAGGAATTTAAGGGGGGCTGTTCAATAATACCAGTCATTTTTGTCCCACTGACCTCCAAACGTGGGGCATTTTGTTCATCTTTAACTGAACCCACAATGTAAAGAACATTATGTTACATAAGTGGAAATAAACTCTCAAACTTTGTTTCCCATTTAAACAAATATACATTGCCCAGCAAAGCATTTATTTGCGTTTGCCCTATAACTTATTTATCATGTTTCAGGACATCTCGAACTCTCTCAGCTTGGCCTCCCTGAACTTCTTGTACAGTACAAACTCATAAGGGACAGATAAGTCATCCAGCAACTGTTCATCTGCTAGCTTGGAGAAGGAAGGAAAGTAGGAAGGAAAGAAGGAAGGAAGGAAGGAAGGAAGGAAGGAAGGAAAAGGAGTAATGAACCAAGGAGTGGTTTGCCTTGCTGATCCATTGTGTTTGTGGAGACACACACAGCTTATTAGCACACACAAAAGTGGCTCCATATGACTCTGCAAGGGAAAGGAGCCACCCTAAAACAGGATATCAGGGACAGTGCTCAGAGGACCAGCTGATTCTACAGCAAACTAAAACTTTTAAACATCAACAAGCAGCATCCATTGTAAGTGATTTTATCAGCATCTGAAATAGATTAAAAACCTTTTTGACTTTTAGATCACTTTACCTGCTGCACTCTGGTCAGGAGTGTGTGGCACAGTATACAGAGTGTTTATTTTTTCAATAGTCACTGGTTGCCCTCAAGTGTTTTCATGAAGTACTTTAAAGGAGAACTATGAGGTGAGTGCTTTTCATTCACCTCATAGTTCTGGCCGACTTGTGACAATGACACTGTCACAGGTCGGCTCAGTAGATCGGGAAGTGATCGAACACATACCGGCGTTCGCTCACTTCTCGATCCTGTCACAGCTCTCTGCCTATATTCCCAGCTGTGTGCATACCCCCTTTCTGTCCCAATTTCTACAAAATTGTGAGCCAAATCTCATTCCAGCACCCTCAGGATAGTGAGGAGAAACCCGACTTTCTATCAATAATTACATGACCCAGAGACACAAGGGAAGTCTGGTTTAAATTCCCTCAGTGTACTAAAGGTCCCGTGCTGGCCTGAAGACTGAATGGGTTGTGGAGAGGGAAAAGAAGGTCCAAAGAGGAGCTCATCTGAGGTCTGAAAAAGGGTTAATCTGGTATTTGAAGAGAGGTTGATATGGCATGTAAATGGGTGGTAGAGGGAGGAGCAGCTGATCTCTGGTCTTAAAAGGAGCTGATTTGGGGTCTGAAGGGGTGCTGGAGGTGCTGGTCTAAGGACTGAGGGGGAGTTTAAAGGGAGCAGATCTAAGGTTTGAAGAGGAATTTAAGGGGGGCTGTTCAATAATACCAGTCATTTTTGTCCCACTGACCTCCAAACGTGGGGCATTTTGTTCATCTTTAACTGAACCCACAAGGTAAAGAACATTATGTTACATAAGTGGAAATAAACTCTCAAACTTTGTTTCCCATTTAAACAAATATACATTGCCCAGCAAAGCATTTATTTGCGTTTGCCCTATAACTTATTTATCATGTTTCAGGACATCTCGAACTCTCTCAGCTTGGCCTCCCTGAACTTCTTGTACAGTACAAACTCATAAGGGACAGATAAGTCATCCAGCAACTGTTCATCTGCTAGCTTGGAGAAGGAAGGAAAGTAGGAAGGAAAGAAGGAAGGAAGGAAGGAAGGAAGGAAGGAAGGAAGGAAGGAAGGAAGGAAGGAAAAGGAGTAATGAACCAAGGAGTGGTTTGCCTTGCTGATCCATTGTGTTTGTGGAGACACACACAGCTTATTAGCACACACAAAAGTGGCTCCATATGACTCTGCAAGGGAAAGGAGCCACCCTAAAACAGGATATCAGGGACAGTGCTCAGAGGACCAGCTGATTCTACAGCAAACTAAAACTTTTAAACATCAACAAGCAGCATCCATTGTAAGTGATTTTATCAGCATCTGAAATAGATTAAAAACCTTTTTGACTTTTAGATCACTTTACCTGCTGCACTCTGGTCAGGAGTGTGTAGCACAGTATACAGAGTGTTTATTTTTTCAATAGTCACTGGTTGCCCTCAAGTGTTTTCATGAAGTCACGCAGCTGGGCGGATCCAGACATAATTGTCGGGATCCGCTTCAGCTGCTGCGTCTCAGTATGCCGCGAGCTGTAGCTGTAGACTCTAGTTTGTGTCCTCCCGTTACCATAAGGAGAACTATGGGGTAAAGCCCTAACCCCATAGTTCTCCTTTAAGGTAGGCTCAGACAGAAAGCATATATTATGGAGAAGCAAACGCTTCCCTCAGGCCGCAGCAGAATGATGACATCATTCTCTCTGATTCCTCCTCTCAGACAGACGTTGAGAGACTGTGCCTAGGCACTGTCGTTTGGCCAGAGAAGAAAATTTGCTTTATTTTAATAAAAGGTGCAGGAGCATTACTAATAGATCAATTTTAATAAACAAACCGCCCCCATTCCCTAGGATCTGGATAATTTTAAGAACTGACACCGCAAAGACAAGTATTTATCTTCAAGACCTGCGAAGGTCAGTGTTCACATTCTTCAGGATTACAACAGCTTAGAAGACGGCAGATATTGTAGGTTTATATGTACATTTAAAAGGAACATATTAAGACAAAAAGACAAGCCAGCTGGCACAAGCCAATGCCCTCCGCCCATGGCTGATGATTGCATGCCGTACCTGGAATGGCACAATATTATCTCCAAAGATAAGCGGCAGCTGTTTTCTGAATTTTGCTTTTATTGGAATAATTTATGTTGAATGCAGCTTGGCCTTTCAGTGAGATAATATAAAATGTTGTGTAAGTTACCAGAAACAGATATTTCTTCCTGTTAAACATAGTTGGTGAGGACAAAGAATGTAAAATTAGAGAATGTACTGCCCTGAAAACTCTGATCAACATCACTAACATAACTGGAAAATATGCTATAATATATATATATATACATACAGTATATATACACTATATTGCCATAAGAATTGGGACACCCCTCCAAATCATTGGATTCAGGTGTTCCAATCACCTCCATGGCCACGGGGTGTATAAAATCAAGTACCTCGGCATGCAGACGCTTTTACAAACATTTGTGAAAGAATAGGTCGCTCTCAGGAGCTCAGTGAATTCAAGCATGGTATCCTGATAGGTTGCCACCTGTGCAATAAGACCATTTGTGAAATTTCCTTGCTACTAAATATTCTACAGTCACCTGTTAGTGGTATTATAACAAAGGGGAAGCAACTGGGAACAACAGAAACTCAGCCACGAAGTGGTAGGCCACGTAAAATGACAGATCGGGGTCAGTGCATGCTGAAGTGCTGAAGCACACAGTGTGCAGAAGTTGCCAACTGTCTGCAGAGTCAGTAGCTACAGACCTCCAAACTTCGTGTGACCTTCAGATTGGGACAACAACAGTGCGTAGAGAGCTTCATGGAATGGGTTTCCATGGCCGAGCATCTGCATCCAAGCCTTACATCACCAAGTGCAATGCAAAACGTTGGATGCAGTGGTGTAAAGCACGCCGCCACTGGACTCTAGAGAAGTGGAGACGTGTTCTCTGGACAGACGAATCACGCTTCTCTGTCTGGCAATCCGATGGACGTGTATGCGTTTGGCGGATGCCAGGAGCATGGTACTTGCCTGACTGCATTGTGCCAAGTGTAAAGTTTAGTGGGGAGGGGGGAGATTATGGTGTGGGGTTGTTTTTCAGGGGTTGGACTTGGCCCCTTAGTTCCAGTGAAGGGAACTCTTAAGGCATCAGCATACCAAGACATTTTGGACAATTTCATGCTCCCAACTTTGTGGGAACAGTTTGGAGATGGCCCCTTCCTGTTCCAACATGACTGTGCACCAGTACACAAAGCAAGGTCCATTAAGACATGGATGAGCGAGTTTGGGATGGAGGAACTTGACTGGCCTCCACTGAGTCCTGACCTCAACCCGATAGAACACCTTTGGGATGAATTAGAGCGGAGACTGCAAGCCCGGCCTTCTCATCCAACATCAGTACCTGACCTCACAAATGTGCTTCTGGAAAAATGGTCAAACATTCCCATAGACACTCCTAAACCTTGTGGACAGCCTTCCCAGAAGAGTTATGGTCCAAACCAAGGTCCATAACAACATGGATGAGCGAGTTTGGGGTGGAGGAACTTGACTGGCCTGTACAGAGTCCCAATACATTTGGCAATATAGTGTATATATACACACACACAGTATATATTTACAAGAAAATAAATAAGACTGTATGTCTTTTGTACTAAACTGGAACTTGTCGATATAAGTCTTTGAAATGTATACTGTATATTGGAACTGTTTTACTAAACAAAATATTGATAATTGATAGCCAATCCAGGCACCCCTGCCAGACAGCATAGACATCAGGAGAATTCACTGTTTCCTACTACAGCTTTGCAACCTTCCTGGATGAACATCATCAAACTGGTGAAGCCTTGGCTTGGTGACATCCATAACATTGAGAGGTTTTCCTTACTTTATGTCCCAGTGGCAATGATCACAAATAGAGAAGGTCAGTCTCAACAGCAGTGTAACAGACACACAGGAAAAGAAAACTAACAGAGGTTCTAGCCCTTTCACAACCTACTATATACAAAACTAGAAAAAAGTTTTGGCTGGACTTACACTTAAAAGTTTTGCTGAGCTGGATAAAAGAGTAACAGAGTAACTGGGGGGCCGAAGTACTAGCTAGAGAATTATGCTCCTGGCTTCCTCTAAGGCTGTCCAAGTGGCCAAAAGCCTTTGTCTTTGGGCAGATTAACTCTGCTAAAGAAGACAAACCAGTCCAAGCCTCATTGGCTGGACAAAGAAGAAGCATCAACACATTAAGGAGAACCATATAAGTCTTTCTATATGGACAGATCACTGTGAAGGTGCTCAGAAAAACCTGGGAGGTAAGGTAAGTGTGCCATAATGTGCAAGTATGCTGTGCAAAAGCCCACCCAGCACACACTGGTTTACTACCACTTTAATGTAGACCTTTACCCCCTTTGGCTAAAAAGCACGTCAGCATGCAGCTCTGCATGCTGATATGAAATCCTCTTACATTCATTAGTTAAACAAACATATTTAAATTTTACTTACAATTACTGTTTCTCCACTTCCTGGGCCTCTTGGGAATTAGTGATGTAATCTGTGCCCAAGCATTGCATCTTGGTAAGGTTACATCAGCAGAGCATTGCTGGAAAATCTCATCTGTAATCTCATGAGATCTCAGGGAAAGGCATTTTCCTCCCCTGAGTTTATGGGTATGGTCAACTTGTCCTAGCCACATGTGCCAGAGTTCCAGGAAGTAAAGGGAGATAGATTCTTCTGCCCTTAGTATAAAAAGCCACTGTGAGAAGAATGGGAAGGAAAAGAAAAACAAGGTATTCAAAAAATAAAAAGCCGGCAATTCTCTAGAAGTATGTGTTTGTTGATTGTCATTACTAAACATTTCTAAAGGTGCCTTTGTTGTTATTTTGAAGATATGGGTAAAGTTCCACTTTAAAGGAGAACTATGGGGTCAAGGCTTTTCCCTATAAATCTTCTAAGAGTAATGGGAGGACACAAACTAGCGTCCTCCCATGGCGTCACTGGACTCCTCCCCCCTTCCCTTCGTTAGCCGCCACGGATATCGACGTCACCGGACTTCTCCCCCTTCCCTTCGTTAGCCGACGGAGCCACTTGGCGAAGGGGGAGGAGTCCGGTGACGTCGATGTCCGTGACGTCACCGTATCGGGACTCCCGGAAGCCGTCGGAGAGGTGAGTGTTTTCATTAGCGATCAAAATTATTTTAATCGATCAAAAAGTTTAACGATTAATCGAGAAATTAATCTTTAATTTCCACAGCCCTAATATCTATAGATATATATACATACACTGCATATCTATATACAATAACAAATATACACATTGCCTTTAAATATAATAGAGGCAATGAAGAAAATGTGAAAGGTGATCTTTGGTTTTAATAACCATAAACAGAATCAGAAAAAGTCAGGGCGATACACCCATGACTGGCACTAAAACAACAAAGATACGCTCTGTTTCCATATTTATAATGAGGCATGAAATTATTTGAGATTGAGCAATCTTTCCTGGCCACCCAGCTCTCCTGACCCTCAAACTTCAATAATAAGCCTCATTACTTGCTCAAAACAAAAATCAAACGGTCTTTATAATTAATAGCATCAAACAGTGGTCTCATCACACCGTTATCTCCACGCTGGTTTTTTTTTTTGTTTTCTTCACAGCAGAAGTTTGATATTCTGTTACTTGGCTGAGGGAATAGATATGAGCCCATGGGGACCACCCAGAGAGTTCTCTCCTACCGTGCTATTTATGGATTTTCCTGCATTTCATTATGATCCCAGGGAGTCCCGTAATACATTTTTCTCTGCTGGGCTCAGGTTTGATGTTTCACATTGCAGAACAGATGCTGATCACTAACACTGTATATCTACCGAGTCTAGTGTTTGAAATACCTAGAAGGGAAGCCCAACGGAATTCTTTAAGGCATTGATCTCTGCAGCCACACAGAGCTGAACTAATATTGTATTTTTTATTTTTTTTTTGGAATGTGGAGACTTTTCATTGAATGTTAAAGAGACCCTGTCACCAAAGCACAGAAATATCAAGTATTTAAAACACTTGCAGTGTTTTTAGTTTACTTAAACAATATTGTATTGACTTGCATTGTGCAATTTTGAACTTGCTAGCAAATTTGACTACTTCTTAAATGTCAGTTCCCTAGCACAGCCTCATCCTGATCAAAGCCTACTCCTTTTCTGGGAGGGTCTAATTACTCTCTGTGCTGAACCAATTACTCCGCCCCTCCCGTCACCTCCCTTCCTTCTGGGGGAGGAGAAAAGAAGAATACTATAGATTGTAACTCGAGTGACAGCTTTGAATCTACTGGGGCTGCTGACATCACATGCAAGATGGTGGCACCCAGCAGCAGTTTCAAGGCTTTTGGGAGACTGTTACTTGTAAATAACATACCTAAAATATAATGCACATGTAATCTTATAGGAATTGCTTTAATAGTGCTTATTACACATTTGAAACATGTTATTTATTTGCATCAAGGTGTTATATTCTCTAGTGCGTTGTCGATTTTTAACCATTCATTTATATGGATTCATTTTGGTAATCCAATTTATCCCAAACAATAAAGGCATAGTTCAGTAGATAAATCCTACTACAAGCATGAAGTAATATAAAATATTCTTTCTAAAATCATATTACATGATCTGGATGTCCTCAGGATGTAGCCTATGAGAAGGGATGGCTGCATGGACCTAGTTTGGTGCAGCAGCCACATGACACTGGGAGGAGGTTTGCTCTATAAAATTCTTATAAGGAAGGCACTATGAAAGGTACTAAGAAAGTTTATTTGGATAAACAGAGTGATGAGGAGGTACTGATGCCACTGGAGGTTTACCCCACCTCTAGTGCACACAATGAGCAGCAACAGGGAACAGGAACTGTTACGCAGATCAGGACTGAAATTTAGTATCTAATACATCAATCGTCAAGATTGCTGGATGAAGAGCAATAATGTAAGAATTAAGGCACGCACATTTATTAGGGGGTAATTGTTACGTCGAAGGGATTGTTTTGCTGTTGCCAAGGAGTTAGACAGCAGGTCTCAGACCAGGTATGATTTTCTCCTCCAGGATACTGATGACAACCAAAAAATCTTGGATGTTCCATCATTTTCAGTCCCAGTGACCATCGTCACCAGCATAAATAGGAAGGGTGATTCTCCCAAGCAGGGAATTAAAATCATATAGTGGTTTTAACATTTCCACATTCTATCCAAAGCTTAAAAACACTTTATATACACTTAACAAGAGACAAGGAAGAGCCGAGCAAAACAACTTACCACAGAAAGACTGGATGGACTTTAATGCCAGTAAATTTGCCACTACTAGCCGATCCCTAGTTTTAGGATGACTAAATGTTCAAGTGGTGGTGCTGGATCCTTACAAAGGGTCTACTTCCATTGGTTTCTTTACAGTTGAATGTAATGGGGTGAGTTAACACTGAGCAAGCAGCTCACATATGCAGAAGCTTCTGCAGGAACACTACAGATTGGGAAAAAATCAGAAAAACAAGAAGCACCACACCTAAAGGTAAGAGTTCAAGTATTAAAATAACTCCAATAAAATAGCCGAATAAGATTATAAATATATATATATATGTAATTTAATATGTAAGATGGCTGTAGGAGATCCTAAAGTAATCCTGCATCCAGATCAAAGATTTATCTACTTGGAGGTAACAGTAAAATCACTTTAAAACAAGCCCTCATTCATCTATGTATCCTCAAACACTGTAAAGAAGTTCATTTTCAAAGTTCACAACACAGGCCCTGTATTTTTGGAGAGCAGATCTTGCCAGCCTGCCAGCCCTCTAATGTAAGCAACCAGCAGGTGTTTCTAAGCTGTCTTAAGGTGACCTTACAACCATTGTGCAACTTTTTTCATCCCAACATCGCACCCTTGTTCAATTTTCGTTCAAACAGCCCATCATGCACAGACCAATGTAGTTTGCGATTATTGTTTGTCAGCACTACTAACTGGCAGAATTTCGTCAATCGAAAGAACAGTTTTTCGTTTGTACATGTGCAGTTTTCAACTTGCGATTTTTGTTGTACGAAAACCCCACTAATCCATCTATTTTCGTCCAACTCGATGAAAGTTTACTAGTCTGCCTGAAAGACGAAATTTGACCTATTGTACAGTAAGTGCGGTCATGCACTTCCCATCAACTGGCAGATTATCGGACGAAACCGTGATTGCGGATGTAAATCATGCGATAATCGCAAGGTGTATGGGGGTCTTAAGAAGCCAACTGAATCCCAAATCTGGAGTCTTTGTTGTGATCTTTGAGAATTAATAACTTCACATTAAAAGCAGCTAGAGAGGTCATGGATGTTTAAAAGCTCTTTTACTGCATAATATGTAAGTATTTTAATGTTCATAGTCTGGCCACAGGTGCACTTTGAGCGATACACAATATGTAAAATGCAATTAACAAGATCATGAGCGACATAAAATCATGTGATACATCTCCAAATGTATGAAATTATTAGTATAAGTAGTAGTATTAGTATTCATAAGTTAATAATAAAAAATGAATTATGATATCCATAGGTGGCAATGTACAAAGGAAAGCATATGCTATAGTTGTAGAGAGCACTGGGCCATACAAGTACAATAATTAGCACCTTTGGTTGTGGCCCTCCTTATGTATCTCCGGTAACTAATTAGGACAACAATGGGCACTTTTAGATATCTGCACACTTGCACTTTTCACTTGCTGAAGAGTTTATTCTCATAACTATGGTTGGATATGCTGATAGCATTCAATATATTTCAACAAGTTTGACCTATCCACATAGGCTGCATCCAGATAAATGAATGTGTTCACTGGTAATGCACGAAATAAGATATCAGGCTCTTTAAACTGGCATGTGCAAGCTTTGTGCTCCTCCACTGAGGATAAATCTTGGTGAGGTTACATTGCCATTCATCATGTAACTGAAGGTCACCTTCTAAATGGAGCTTAAAGTCTGCAGCTAATGTCTAATATTTCAGAAGTGAGAATAGTCTTGAACTCGATGGTAGGAGTCAGGGTGGTCTGGTATCTCTTTTGCTGCCTTTTAGACAGAGCGAGATAGGATTACAGAGGATACTGTAAAATTAGAATTCTTTGTTAAACAGTTGTCCTGGACACAGCCAGATAGATTGGTCTACCAGAATCCCAACCACAAATCTTTCATTATTAGAAATTACCTATCTCTTTGTTTTTAACAGTGCTAAATGAACACGTAGTTAGATGTTTTATAAATCATGGGAACAAACAGTAGACCATTGTTCTTGCTATCATACCGGAGGAATTGCTTTTCAATATGTTGGCTTCTGTTTACTTGCAAATGCAGTGCTTTGTGGACAGATCTTGGTTATATCACAGTGTGGCACCACGTCCTCAAAGATGTGTCTTAACTTTTTGTGCTTACTCTGAGCAACATTATGGGGGTGATTTACTAACCTAAACACACGCACGCACCAGGTGCGTGTGATTTTCACACAGCAAAACGTATTTATCAACCAAAAAGTCTCTAAAAGCATATTTCCACTAATGCCATATATGGAAAAATCATGCACATGATGCATATATAATGCTGCTTCACAGATTAGACAAAAATGGTTAGCTCATGCATTTACATTCCTGCATTCATCAACGCAAGCAACACAACATAGAGCTAATTTACACAACATCACCTTGCAATTCATGCAAGGCTTTGCACAACACAAAGATTATTTGTTGATTTTAATAATAGGTCTGTGGTTAGCCTAAGACATTGAAATAGCGGTTGCCAAACCTGCCCATGTCACACTACCACTAACTTTGCAGTGGCAGTGTGACATGGACATATTAAATTAAAAAAGTAAAAGTGATCTCTTTTTTATTTTAGGCTGTTCTACTAAAACATTATGATTTTGTCTTACATGTCTCAGGTTCACTTTCATGTCAAATTTTGTAAGTTTCTAACAAGGCTGATTATGTCATACATCAAACCAATATCAACCAATTGGGATTCATATTTTGCTGACCTGATTTCCATAAAGCTAATTTGTTTTTAGAACGTACAGGAGAGGTATTATGGTTTACAGTTTTCCTTTAAACAAGAGCTGTTGAATGAATATCATCAATTTACTCTGGTGGATGGAAGCCAAAACCAGCCACTCATTTTCTGGCTGTTGTTACGCTACCCACTGGTGGTTGGCAAAGTATGTTGGGAGATGTGGTGACACATCTGGAGGACGGTTGCTTGCATTATGCCATTTATTTTATATTATTTTTTTTAATCAGCATTTGGAAACTGAAAGCTATATCTCATCTTGGGTTATGTGATGTAATGGACCACCCACATATTTTTCCCACAGTCATTTGGTTTCGACATTGAACAGAATTCAAGAGCAAATACATAATGCACAATTTCAAACAGAACACACCAGTGTCATATTTATAGCAAATGAGCAAATGATTACATAAAAAAAAGAATTAAAGCTGAAGTTTAATCTGTTTAAGTTTTGCCTTCCCTGATTCCTCCTTTCTAGCTCATCTACATGCTAATAACATTTTTAATTAAAACTTTTCCATATTCATTACATATCTTATGTTAGACGCCTGTGCTCCTTTGTGCAATGCAGGCAGATCATGGCTGCTTGGTGCTGTACATAACTTCCTGAAAACATCATAGTACCTTGCCTAAGTACTAGGGATGCACCGATACCGGTATTTTGGTACCGAGTACGAGTACCGATAATTTTTTTTGGTATTCGCCGATACCAATTACTGAGTAACGGAAGTCCCATTCAGGAAGCCAAGTGGCGTGTAATGACTTGTCACCTGGCTTCCCGATTAACAAGAAAGTCCCCTCTTACCTTGGTATGTCCAGCCTGTCCCCCCTGGGGCCTCTCCAGCGAGAACAAGGCCTTCCTCCGTCATCTCATGACGAGGGAGCATGGAGCCGGCCTCCCGGCCAATCAGAAAGCAGGGCGTCGCGTCATTACACGGCGCCATGCTTCCTGATTGGCCAGCCAGACGGCTCCGGCTGGGTACCCGATCATCCTGCACGGCCGCTCCAGTAGCTTCAGAAGGGAGCGAGCGGCAGAGACAAAAGTAAGTAATTACCTTTTTGGTCACTTTTTTATTTTTTTAAATGTTTTTGCATATATCTATTGCTTGCTAGCAGTAGATATATGCAAAAAACTAGTATTTAGTTATACTTGAAGAGAAGGCCAGAATCCAGATTTAGGTAAATGACCCAGCTTTGTTATTTAACATTCATCCACATCCAATGTTTTTTTTTTCAATTGTTGGATAGAGTGGATATTTGTTAGAACTTATTTGCTGTTTGTGTTGCCTCTGGTGAGAGCCCAAAACAATGTCTCTTGGACAGAATGTGATGGGAAAATGCTGTCCATATCTCTACTTACCCCCTCATAAAAAGTTAGCAAGTTAGTTAGGCAGGAACGGTCTTTCCTGAACCCATGCTGATTGTCATTAACTATCCCGTTTTCCTGAACAAATTCTACCAGATAATCCTTTACTGTCATGAGAGCAGGAAGTGAGGGGAAATCATCCAGTGGGGACACCTGTTCTTGTGACATCTAGCTAGGAAGGGGATCTTCCCTAACTTTGGAGAGATTTCCTCTCACTTTTTGTAGGAAAGGACGTCTAGGGAAATCTCCCAATCTCAAGAGCTGTCCCCTGCAGACTCACCGATCCAGCGATGCGACTCCACTCCTATTCTAGGTTAAATGATGTCCAAGCAGATGAGAGCATTGTCAGGACTAAAGCACTATGATCTCTGTGAGAGGCAATAAATAACTGGAAGTGTTGTACATACATATTACTTCTCATGTAGTAAAAATAAAAAATATATCTGATGCTAGGGCAAGTTAAACACTGTTCCATCAGATGTTACATAATATGAAGCTTAAGCCCAGGACTTTCTAGTTCTGCGATATTCCTTGCACAAAGATAAAGCAAGCACGCACGCACATATACATGCCGTTAAGCAGACACCAATTTGCCACACCAATTCTAGGATTGCTATTAGCTGGCAGTCTCCATCATACCTCCCTATTGTTCATCATTTGGAGGGACTGTACCTCTTTTGAAATCAAATCCTTATTAATAAAGTAATGTATCATACATCTATCAAAAGTGTTTTACTGACGTTTACCTTTTATCCAACCTCTAAATTGTTGCACTTGTTATTTTAAAAGGTAAATAAGCGATGGAAAAGAAGCCCTAGTGGATTTTAATTGTTGTCTATGTCACTAGAAGGTGTGCCCTTTGCTTATATACTTTGTAAGGTGTCCCTCTTTCTCATCTTAGAAAGCTGGGAGGTATGGTCTTCATTCGTATTTCCATTTGCCAATTTCAGATCCATCAGAAAAATCTCTAATTTGATTGAATCATAGTCATATCCTTCATGCGTGAGCTTGGTAGAGTTAGTGCATATTGCTCTTTGTCTTATTTAATAAAAAAAGTAGAACGATAATAGCAAAAGGGGACATGCAAAATGTCTTTTTTTCATTTGGCTTGTTGCATTGATTAAGAGCCTTGCTCTGTACTCTCGTAATTGCTCTCTAACATGCCAAGTTTATCCTTAATCACACCCGTTGTAAAGAGCATTGGGCGGAACACAAAAGATAGGTCATGTTTAGCACATCTTCATACTGAGCATTTTCTATGCCTCAATATCTCAGTAGGCATAAGAGCTTAGCGTGACCTTTTCCTTCATATGGTCTCCGATTATTTGTTAATTCTCAGAAAAGCAGGCTGGGGGAAGGATTAGGACTTCTTGACATTCTTTAAAGCAATTAATAAGAGATGCCCTGCAGAATATTGTAAAATCAGCACTTTTTAGGCAAAGAACAAGAGAGTTATTTGAAAACTTACATGTCTGGCACATCTAAGACACAGTAAGAACTAATGAAAAAACAGCATTGTCTAGAAAGAGAGCAGCTATCAGTATGTGAGAAGAGAAGCTACAGCCATTTTACCCTTTTGCCCTTTCCTGCTGCAGCAGGGGCACCTAAGGTACATCCTGATGCCTTTGAAATTGTTGTGTCTGTGCTCAGTCCCTCCACTGCAAAAGCTTGGTTAATTACGAAAACAGACTGAGTTAAAACTTGCATCGAGAATTTGCTCAGGCAGCATATGTCTTAAAGGACATTTGGAAGCACAGCACCGTGATCCCTTTGTAAAGTGGGAGACGCAACACTGGGACTTATATGGCTATATACAGTATAAAGAATATTTAAGATCATCTTCAGACACAAATGATTATGCATATAAGCCCAGTAAACACTTCACCTGTACTGTGTTTCTTTCCTTCCTTCTTTCTTTCTTTCCTTTCTTTCTTTCTTTCTTTCTTTCTTTCTTTCTTTCTTTCTTTCTTTCTTTCTTTCTTTCTTTCTTTCATTATTTCATTCGCAATTGATAACAAGATGGGTTAGAATGTGATCAAGTACAATAACCCTGGTGAGGCAAAAAAACAGGGTGTCCCTCATGCAGAATTGTAGATTTACATGTATAATGTCTAATAGGGGTGCAAAACAAGAAAGGTCAGAGAGTTCAAAAAAGTTGTAATAATAGAATAGGTTCACAAATGAATACACAGAAGAGCCAACCTGTTTCAGTTACTCAAAGGCCTTCCTTTTCCTCAAGGGTTTGATAGTTGCCCTGATTTTTAAAAATATATTAATATATTAGTATGGACCAGCTGATTCTGCAGGAGATTCAGACTTTTAAATATGAAAGAGCAGCATCCATTGTAAGTGATTCCATCAGCATTTCAAATAGTCTATAGACCTTTTGACTTCAATATTAGTTTAAAGTATAACTAAACCAATGTACAAAATGTATTATTTTGCAGGTTGCCATTCCTTGGATGTGGAGGCTGCATTAGTTTACATTTCTTAAGTTAAAAACATTATTAGTAAGAATACCTGTTGATCATGCCAGCAATGTGGTGTGCAAGGTGAACAAGGAGCATAAAGCAATGTTATCTTCTTAACTAAATGAATAATGTCCCATCTCCCATATAACAAAGGGTGCACAAATGCACACATGGTTGGAGTCCACAATGTATAAACAAACCATGTAATTTACTGAGCTCAGTAGCTCATTTAGAAATTTAAACACACATCTGAATCAATATGAGTAAAAGCAGTGACTCCTGCTCTTCCTTCCCTACCTTTTCAGACGGCTCCATGCTAACCTTCAACTAAAGAGAGGCAGTCTAAAAGTAAAGAGCTTCTGATGTACTCTCAGTAAACTATTAGTGCTCTTTAAATGCTGTTTCATGGGTGCATAACATATGAAGTGTTTATTTGTAGAAAAATATTGACATAAACAGTAAAATAGTTTAAAAACATAAACTTTTATAGAAAATATATAAAACTGGTTAAAGGAGAACTATGGGGTTAGGGCTTTTCCCCATAGTTCTCCTTAGGGTAACGGGAGGACACAAACTAGCGTCCTCCCATCACCCTAACCTGTGTATCAGCGCTGGAGGATCGGAGCGGGGAGGGGGGAATCCAGCCCCTCCCCTGTCACGGCAGAGAGCCGTGACAGGATCGAGAAGTGAGCGAACGCCGGTATGTGTTCGCTCACTTCCCGATCTACTCAGCCGAGCTGTGACAGTCTCATTGTCACAGGTCGGCTAGAACTATGAGGTGAGTGAAAAGCACTCACCTCATAGTTCTCCTTGAAAGCCATTATAGCTTCCTTAAAATTAACAAACAAAACAAGACACAAAATAGCAGTGGGAGGACAGTGTTCAACAGATTGAGAAAAGCAAGATAAGAAATAAAGAAAAAAGTGAAAAATGAAAACTCAGCTATAGAATCTGGTGGGGGAATGTAATGGTGGTTGTAGAAAAGTGTGCCGCATGTGTTACACAGTGTTACAAGTCATTTCTTCCGGAGCTCTGAGTTGCCTTAAAGTTTTGGTCACAGAAAAGGATGCAGTTTCTCTAATATTATATTGGGTTACCTGGCCTGGTTTTGGATATAAATCATCAGTGGAGTTTGTGAACTATTTTGTCTGCTTTGAGTGTAAATTACTCTTTGATTTCACATTTCATTAGGTCATATTTATAGAACCCACTGAGAATGTACTCATATTCACAGGCGTGCAGTGCCATATGCTGAAAGATCTTATTTTTTCTGGCTGGTTTTAAAAAGATTACTAAACCCAGAATATTGTATGCTTAAAGAGATACTGTCACTTCACCCATTTAGGGCAGAGTAACAGTGTCTCCTGATAGTCCAACCCTCCAGCAAGGTATACTCACCTATCCAAGCTCCTTCATCACCTCCCTGCTGCACTCTGTATAGGTTCCGGTGTTGGATTGGGTCAAAGTTTACCTAGGATGGGTGAAGTCAACACCTTTGCCACATGGCAGGGTTTGAGCCTGGTGACTAGCCAATGAGGCCTGCTACTCTAGTCCCACAATGGTCTGCTACTCCATGCCCACAAACTCTGCTCTACTATAGCAATGAATTGAGGGCTCATACTGAGCAGGAAGGTGAAGAAGGACAGGAAAGTAATTATCTTGCTCATTTAAAGTGTAGGTAAACCTAAAATCAAAAATTAATAGAACAGTAGATTACCATCCCCATGTTCCTCCTACTTCTCCATCAATCTTTCGTGTTTTGTTTTTTTTATTCTGGTGATTCTGCCAATTTATTGACTCTTGGTTCTAGGGTGACAATGCTCCCTGAACAACTCCCTAAACAACAGCAACGTTGTCAGCCTAGGGTGAGATCTCGCTGTAAAGTCCAAACTGATGTGCCTTCTTAAAGTGACATTAAACTCAGGAGTTAAATCTTAAATATGCATTCAAATACCTTAACAATTATTTGTATCTAGATTGTAGTCCATCAAGTGAGCGAGCTTGCAGCGGTGGCTACTTTATAACACGCACAGGGACCATGGGGAACAAAAGTAGCCCCCCTCCAGAAGGAAGGACCGTGTCATAACCAATTCAGAGATGATTTGAGGGTCTACAGCTGAGTGATACACAAATAAGATACAGATTTGAATAGTTAAGATACTTGAACGCATTTTTAAGATCTAACTTAAGTGTCACTTAAGCTCAGTGTATCGCGAGTTACAGCTTGCGGCATACTAAGACTGCCGCAGCCGGGATGGATCCCGACAATGCTGTCGAGATCCACCCAGCTGCGTGAGTGACAGCTGGCTCTGCCTATCTAGAGGCAGAGCCAGCTGTACCCACCCCCTCCCCTGTCCGTTCCTCGGAGGATCGGAGGGAGGGGGGGAATCCCTGCAGGGAGGGCTCGAACTATGAGGATGAATGATTTTCACTCACCTCATAGTTCTAATTTAACCATCTTGTCTTGAATTGTACTGTAATGTTCCGGGCAAGGGGCACCAGCCCTTTTAGCTTGGATGCCACAGGAAGCACTTGGCATCATCCACATCATTGAGAGAGACATGCACAGTATACAGTGTGGGTGCACAAAGTGTGTTGAAGTCAGTGATAAGGTTCTTTTGTACCTAGGAGAATCTTCCCGATTGTGATCACATAGAAACGAGCACACAGGAATAGGTCAAACCATTTCTGTCTATTATGCTCAGTGCGTGACCTTATGTAGAACAAAGAATATAATCTGATACTAAAACTAAAGTAACAGGTCATTTACAAGAAGTTGAAATGAATAAAAATCAGTTAAAAACTAACTCGCTAAGTATTGGTTTGCAAAAAAGAGAAACTCAAGGAGAAAGTAAAGGGGACCTCTCTAAACTTTTGTGAAGCTGTATTGTTTCACAAGTGAAAGTGGTTGAGAGGAGCAAGGTGGGCCGGCACAGTGCTTGAACTAATAAAACCAAAAAGGTATTATGGTATAGTATGATATGGTAACACTAACTAAGGTATCATGCCCCTGACAAAGTATTGGATGACTTAACACGCAAAGGGCACATTGTTATTGGTATTATATATAAGTTAGATGTAGTGGGTGTACTTAAATTAGTGCTTTGCAGCTAGTTTATCGGTCTGTTTTTGATTGGCAGAGATATACGGTATTTATTATTTATGTAAACAAATATTTACAAACTTACTAGGGACATTGTCTAACAGATGAGGGAATATTTAGAGGACAGTTTATATTTAAAAGGAACGACTCAAGGGTACCACTACAATGAATCAGTATGTCACTAATGCCATCCAGATAACACTGAAGCTGTGCGGAAATCAGTTCACCCAAATGACCCTAATGTAAGACCATCCATAGACCTATGAAAGAGGTCAAATTTACATTTACAATCCGACTTCCTTCAGGCAGCAGAATTGGTTGGTGAGGTTGATAAACAGGAACGTTCTGCTTGGAAGAACACCTCTGTATCTGTGAATAGATATGAAATGTAACCTGATCCGGCCATAAATGTCTAAACATACCTTAAATTGTATCTTTCATCAGAGAATTATATAGCCTGGCATTCCTTTGCCAACCTTTACATTCTAAGTCACTGACCCAGATCAGGCATAGAGATTTGGACACTCATTGACAGAATACTTGCTCTGACTCTGTGGCGGAAAAACTACTAAAACCAGACACAGCCAGGCAACTGGTATTTTAGGCCGCCAACAATGGTACATGTCTCATAACATTTGTGCTTTAAAGCCTAACTGAACTTTCAGTTTAATTCAACTAAATACATTCATGAAAACATACAAGAGTTATGGCAGAAAAACAGCAAATGGTCAATGGAGACTACAATTGGCCATTGGACAAGCATGGCGCGGGAGCACAACTGGGTGGCAAGGACAGAGCGTTGTCACCCTAAAAGAAGTTAAGAAGAACATTCATGGCAGGATCAGCAGAGATTATTTTAATACGGACTGCAAATTTAAGTATTAAAACTGACTTCTAAGATTACATTAGCAAGTAAAGGCTTATATAAAATGTTAATGATTGGGTTCATATATATACACACGTGTATATATATATTTTTTTTATTGGTTTATTTAAAAAAAAATAGACTGGATTTGTACATAACAAATTAAAGAACAGTGGTGTGCAGTAAACCAAAGCAACAATCACAAATCTTCTTTAGTGGGTATAGGAACAGCATAGCTCTGTATTATATGAGTTCAGAAAGCCAACGCTACATCAAAGCTCTCAGGTAAGCACAGCTTGTGAATGTTCCAGCTGAAACAATCTTTTAGTAGATTTCAACGGTCCAGATTAGCTGTTCTAGGTGCTGCGGAAAGTTGGAAAATTGTAACCTTGACATCCTCTGACACTGTAGATTAACTCAGTGGGAAGCTCCACAGCAAAACTTCTGGCTGCAAGGGCTTCACTTTCAGCTTCACTCTGTTACTCCAAGCAGGTCCAAGGAACTCAGACTCTTATAGATCTGCTCTGACATTTGCGGAAAATGTGAACTGCAGGGGGCGGGGCTTGTGACACACACGTCTCCTGTGACTCACCTACCCTCCCGCTGCCTGTTACAATGGACGCGGCCGGGAGGGGAGGTGAGTCACAGGACCCGCCCCCTCACTGTGAAGCCCGTCGGCAGTGCGGGGCCCGGTACCATTTGATCCACGGACCGGTACCGGTCCGCGGCCCGGGGGTTGGGGACCACTGGTCTATGGAGTCTGCCCATTCCCAGGTGTAATAAAACAAAAGGTGTGCAAAGTCTTACAGCTTGTTTACTTTGGAAAAGCAGCCACAGTTTGATTAGAAAGCCTGTACCCAGCCAGCATGGTGCAGAGAAGGACCTTCCCAGAGCTCCGACATGCTTATTGTTGAGTTAGAGTTATAACACTTCAATCAGCAGGCAACTTGAGCTTTACTGATTGCAGAGCTATAGGTTTGAATCAGCAGGGGGTGAGTCAGAGCTCTTCAGAGAGGACACTGCTTCCACACAGAAAGCAATAGTCTTTATATGCAACATGCTGGCAGGGGGCAGGCTTTTTTTTTCTCAGTCTCTGGCTTATCTGTTCCACCACTTGCACCTCCATTCTTTGCTCTGTTACAGAGCTACGATAACTTTTGGTAATGTCCAATGTCTAGTCCATATTGCATGCGGTGGCTGTTCCCAATGGCCCCTATGTTACTACTCTGTCCTTCAGTGGCCTAGGGGCCAGCAGATAGAACGGCAACACACAGCAGCAGGCTGCCACCATGTACCCATGGTGTACATGGTGGCAGCCATGTTTGCTCATTACATGTGCAGTATTTGTTTTCTGCTTGGCAGTGTTGAACACTGTACTTTTCACAGTACAAATGTAAAGGTTGGCTACTCATTGAGAATAAGGTGCTTCCTGTGTGGCCGATGCCTTATCTCAAGAGTTGTTAAAGTATATATTAACCCAATCACTAAAACCTTATGTAATCTGTAGCATTCATTACACATTATCTGGTGATCCTTCCATGAAGAACCTTGTTTGGACACTTGTTATTGTTCATTTTTGTTGCTAATGTAACATTTCTAATAGCGTGTAAAGATTTGTCATATATAAGTTACTTCTAGGTAATTATGTTGTAATAATAACTTAAAGTATGCGCTCATTGGTATTACACTATGCTTTTTCTCGTAATAAGCAATAAAGTTGGTAATGTATTAACCCCACCAATCAATCCTTAGTGCTAAAGATTTAACCTTTCATGACACTATACTGTAGATTAACACAAAAGACCTGACAATCCCTGCATTCCCTTGTGATGACACCATCTTCTTGACCATGGAATTTTTAATGCTGAACTGTAGGTAGAAATAAAGGATGCAAATTAATGCAGTTCCATAATCATTAAAGTGACACTCAGCTCAGGAGTTAAATCTTACAAATACATTCGAGTACTTTAACTATTAACAGAAATGTATATTTTTTGGGTATCACTCTTCTGTAGATCCTCAAATCATCTCTGTCCTTCCTTTTGGAGGGAGGCTACTTTTCTTCCCCATGGTCCCTGTGTGTGTTGTAAGGTAGCCACCACTCCGGACTGGTTGTGTTGTCACATTTTGGGACTGGAAGGACGTCAAACCTCTTGGAGAGTAGAGAATTCACATTCCTATACATACTACTGCAGAAACTCTGAACTTTGCCATTGTCTTCCTTCCTCATTGGTTTTCGACTGGGATTCCGCGCAAGGACCAAGACAACACCTTGTCCTTCCAGTCCCAAAACGTAACTCCACGACCACGCCAACAGAAGTGTCCCATCACTACACCACCCATCACATGTAAGTGCTCAACATCCCCTTTCACCACCCCACATATACACATCCTCATTTACTAATCACTCCCCATCCACACACCTGGCACCAGACTGTTGCGCTCATGCCCTCTTCTTTTTCCTGTTCAGTCTTACAATTGGACACCCCGGTCCAATCAGTATAGGAGCAGCACACTGGCCACAATTCGCTACACCACCCTGGCAGTGCACTAATCAATCAGCCTCACCTGAACTTTCTACTGCCTTACGTTTGGATTACTAATTCTTGTTGAGAATCCCTGAGGATCCTGCCATGAAGGTCCTTGTATAGGTACCTCCTGGTATGGGGTGACATAAGTTCTGTTCCTGCATTGTCACTTCCTGGCTGTGCTAAAACACATGGCATAAGCATGGTTCACTTTACTTCCATTATCAGAAATCAATCCAGAGCAATAATAGGCAGCTGACGCTGGAGCAAGGCCATGTACACAGCAAGTGGCTGAAAGAGGCTGGAAAGGGATTGTGGACAAGGCGTTATAGGGACACCCTATAACAGGAAGTGACTGAACAAAGACCTTCATGGCAGAATCATCAAGTATTAAACATTAGTTTTGAAATTGCACTAACTTGAAGATCTCACTGTTTGGTTATTAAAGCTTTAGCTTTTTTTTTAACATACACAGGGCTATTCACAAAGGGTGAAGAGTTTGCTGAACTGGAAAGTGAGCTGAATTGGAGACTTTTTCCCAATCGGCTATTTTGGCCTAGATTGTTAACTTCTCCTCCTTCTCCAAACTCTTCACCCTTTTGTGAATAACCCTGACAGTATATTTTAAATATGATTTCCTTATTATAAAGTACCCTGCAGTTCCCCTTAAAGGAGTTTACAATAAAAACATCCTTATACTCTACCAGCAGATTACTCTAGATGAATGCTGAGAATTACAATTGCACCAGAGTTTCAGTAAACCATCCCCTTCCTCCACTCTCTCAGCTTGGATAATGATTTGTGTCTGCGAGGCTCGGCCTGACTGTAGCCACAGGAAAACAAGACTCAAATATCACAGCCGAAGCTCGGGGCGCTAGCGGTAGAAGGTGAATTTCTTGTGAAAGTGGATCTTCTTCGTGAGATTCAGAACTGAAACTGAATTGATGGTAATTTCAATTGCAGACACTGGCACCAAGCACAATTATTTTTCAAACCTGAGAGCGCCTCTGCTAAAGTAGTTAAGGTTGTATTTTTATGCAAGAAGGAAAAAGTGATGAAAATTTCTTAAAACTCAAGAAACAAAAACCTTGACACTGTGCCAAAGTTCTTTCTATTCTAAGTGCATCAAAACAAAAGGTGTGCAAAGTCTTTCGTTTTTTTTTTCTCAGCCAGAGACTACTGTTTCCACATTGGGAGCAAGGATCCTTCTCTATAGCAGACAAGTACAAAAATAATAACACAGTTAAGTCCTACTGTACCCCAGAGCCAGTTCACACTAATTGCAGTGCGTTCCAGAGCATTAGCTGATGGAACGCACAGCAATCACACACTAAACCGCCCCTTCGTTCTGGGGCGGGAGGGGGCATGGCAGTGCATTGAAGTCAATGACACCGCAGCCCAGCCCCCCGCTCGCAGTGCGATCAGACGCGTGGCAAAACATTGCCTGCGTTCCTGTCTACTGCAGACGCAAAAAATAGAGCAAGCAAATTTTTTTTGCGTTTGCAGTGGACCAGAACGCAGGCAATGTGTTGCCATTCGTCCGATCGCACTGCAGGTGGCAGGCGTGGCTGATGTGCCATTGACTTCAATGCACCGCCACATCCCTCCCGCCCTAGAGTCTTCTAGCAGGTCCTGGCCAATGAATAACCACTGGGCAGAGCCGGCCGTGACGTCACGGCCGGCTCCACCCAGTTGTTATTGTTTAATGACACATCAGCGCCCGCAGGTCATTTAGGGACACTAATTTGTCATTACAACTGGGCGGAGCCAGCTGTGAGATCACGGCTGGCTCCGCCCAGCTGTCATTTTTGGGGCTTACGGCCAGCCCCTCGGCAGCCCATTTGCCCTGCTTCGGGTGTCACTTCGGCTCAGTTGAACCGAAGCATATGCCTTCAGCTCGGCTGAGCCGCTTGACTATAGTGAATAGCCTGTACAGCAGCACTTTGGTTCGACTGAACTGAAGGGCTATGGCGGCCGAAGAGAGCCGAAGGATCAACCAAAGCTACAGCTGGATCCTTCGGCTCCTTTGTGAATAGCCCCCTAAAATGTCATAACCAGAGATTTTAGCATATTAATATCATTTCAAAAGTAATTTTCAATATTTTTAAATCTGCAGCTTTAAATGGAATAATTCATTACCTGATGTTTCCACCATGAAGATCCTTATTCATGTTCAAGGATGACAACTCTCTGTACTTGTCACCCAGTTGCGCTCCTGTGTTGTCACCCTGTCACAAATATGTGAATTTATGAAAACTGTTTGTGATATATAATGATTTTGCAAACTAAATATCAATCTGTTAGAATTTGAATCTACTTTAATAAATACAAATGATGGATACAATGCAATAGAAAGCAGCGTCCTGTATATCTTGCTTTGTCTGTAGTAGTCACCTATTTAAGTTTATTTTCTACAAGATGGAATATATTTTGGATTCTCCCTAAAAATAGGGTTTCTATGCCTAGTTTTATCACTGGGATAATCCTGGAAAGGAAATGAGATCAAGACTAAATTTAAATATAGCTTCCGCCCAATCCTTTTAGACGTACAGTCTTTCATTTAAGATGGAACTCCCTCTGTCCTAACACCAGGGACATTGCCAGGGATCCTTCTAAAGGGATCTCTGTGTTCTATGAGGACTCGTTGCTGGAAAAGAATGAGGCGGACACTGGGAAATCCTGCGTGAAAATTGAAAATTGAATGCTGTCACTATGGTGATGAGGTGGAATAATTGGAATATTTTTAGTCTGGGATTTTAGGCTGAGATCACATCTTTGTGTTGCAGTAAACCCACCTGCCTTGCATTGCGTTATGTCCCCAAAAAACTGCCTTGCGTTGTGTACCCAAAAATGGATCAAGTGCAGTTTGGACCACGCAGGGGTGCATTGGCAGCTTTGCTTTTGCCATCTATTGGTCCTAGTCACACTTATGAATTGGGCGGATCACATGTCGGATCACAAATTCTTAGTGAAACTTAGGCGATCAGCTGTGGGCTGGAGGGGGCTGTACGATACAAAGACAGTTGCCACTGCCCCGGGCTATTTGCATGCAGTTACCTGCGGAAGACCACACATGGACGCTCTTTGAAGGTCACCACAGCATGTTGTATGGTTACAAACATCCCTCAATATACTTCTCAAATGGGAGGCTGCATGTGCAGAGTCAGGTGATGAAAGGCTGCACTCCTATCCAAAAGCACTGTAAAAGAAACCTTCAATATATGGCTGCAAAACACCACCAAAAAAATTTAGATTAACTGAGTGGACTTTAGTGCGGGTTCCAGTGTTACCTTGACATCATTAACAGTCCACCAATTTTAGTTCTTGGAGTTGCACTTTAATAGATGTGATCTGTCCAAGCTAAGTGGTTTTTGCCGTATAAAGGTATATCAAAATAGAATACATTTAGGATAGTCCCCTAAAATAGGGCTCCTAAGTTTTAGAACAATCTCAGAAAGGAAATGAGATCAAGACTAAATTTAAATATAGCTTCACAGCTCAGCCCAACGGAGGAATGTCCTGGCTGATTATTGAGAGCCCGGCTCCCTCTGCATTGAAGTGTGTTCAAAGATACATCATTTAAACTGCAAAAATTAAGACAGTCATTTGCTGTTTGATTTAACTTTTCAACTTTCATCTAGGTAAGGGGTGTATGAACAATAATTACAATAATAATAAACAGATGCGTAATTGGTTTTTGAAGACTTGTGGGTTTTGTGATATCATTTTTGTTGTATAATTAAAATGAT
The DNA here is from genome assembly GCF_000935625.1 of Nanorana parkeri. Lineage (NCBI taxonomy): Eukaryota > Metazoa > Chordata > Amphibia > Anura > Dicroglossidae > Nanorana > Nanorana parkeri. Next base: position 1,478,762 of record NW_017306311.1, on the reverse strand, counting down.
TATTGTTTTGGTATAGGAAAACAGTTTAGTTAAAAAAATGATACAAACTTTATGCACTATATGGCCTAAGGTTTGTGGACACTTGACCATCACACATACTGTATATTAGATTTTGGGACATCCCATTTCAAAACCACGCCTCCCCCCTTTCCCCAAAAAAACTGTTGTCACCAAATTGGAAGCCACTTTTTGGGAAGGCTTTCCACAACATTTTCGAATCTGTCTATGGGAATGTGTGGCCATTCAGCCTAAGGAGCATTTGTGAGGTCAGGTACTGATATTGGGCAAGAAGACCTGGTTTACAATTACTTTTCCAATTCATCCCACATGTGGGCATTACAGTTGAGGTCAGGGCTCTGTGCAAGGCCACTTAAGTTCCTCTACACCAAACATATGTCTTCATGGAGCTGGCATTGTATACAGTCATGCTGGAACAGAAAAGGACCTCCACCAAACTGCTTTCACAAGATTGAAAGCACACAATGGCCTAAAATGTCTTTTATGCTGTAGCATTAACCGTACCCTTCACTGGAAATACCTGAACTCAATATTGTGAAGGGATGTCCTCATATTATTGACCATATAGTAGGTGTAATGTTCAGATGTTCACAAATTGTTGGCCATAACGTGTACATGCTGTTCAATCAATTGTAATTTTAAATGTATCTAAAAACAATGGGGAGAATTTATCAAAACTGTGGCAGACAAAATCTGGACCAGTCGCCCAGGGCAACCAATCAGCTTCCTTCTTCAGTTTGTTCAGTTAAGATTTGAAGATGAAAGAGAGAAGCTGATTGGTTGCCATGCACAGCTGCTGCAGGTTTAGTTTGCTCCAGTTTTGATAAATTCCCTTCAATATTTTTTAACTGGAAATAATATTGTGAGTAAAGTTTTGAACCACTTCTCTGCATGTGTCCCATATAGGGAGATTTCTCTTTGCCTTCTGTCCTGGAAACATAATAAAAATAAGAGAGAAGACCCCTTAAGCGTGAAGGAAAACCCCTTTTAGGCATTTGTCACTGGAACATGTGTTCCTATTGGAAGACTTCACCTCTATGCCTGTTATACTACTCGAACTATGAGGTTGAGTTAAAATCACTCACCTCATAGTGCTCCTTTAATAGTCCAGATACTGCTTAATTCCAATACCTGAGAGAAAAAGTTGTCTGTAAGCTCTGCTTCTCTGCTCATTGGGCGGGTGCAATAGCCACCCTGCTATTGGCTATTGCAATCTGAAATAGCCAATAACAGGCTGGCTATTTCTCCCCATTGTTTACATTCTGCTGCACACCAGTGAATCTAGCCACCGGCCAGTAGGAAGATGTAATCAAAGAATTTAATTAACAACTAAATACATTTAGTTGCTAACGGTTTACTTTAAAGTGTATTAAAACCAAAGTACACTGATAGAACTCTAACTCCATGTCCTTCCCCAAATGGGACAATAAATCCGATGCATTTTTGCTTTTTTAAAAAAACCATCTTTAAACATTGTTTTTCGTGTACCCATGTAATAGCTAAAATCTAATAATGTTGGATTTTGTACAGGACCACAATGCATGTCTACAGGGCCAATGTTTTGTATCCAGTGTCTGATCTTTTACTTGTTATAAATAAAGAATATTAGAGTCCTATCATACTCCCTGTCTCAGGGTGACAAGGCTGACTCACTGTGCTATACCTATGGAGGAGCAGTGTTGTCACTCTAAGACAAAATGTGTGTTAGGAGTACAGTACACCATACTCCTCATCGCCATAACACAGCTGGAGGTGTTTTGTAGTCCACCGAGAGAATTGGGAACGAAGCTAACTGATAACTGTTATACAAGCTGAGAGCACACCATTTCTGGCTGGATCATCAGGTATTTTTTTGCACTTATCAAACAGATAATATTTTCTTACAATTGTACATTAAACAGATCAAATGGGACCAAATAAGAGAGGATCATTGCTAGGGTTTTAGATATGCAAATCCCTCTGCTTAGCCCTTTTTTGGAAATAAAAAAGGAAGTGCAGTGGAATGGTCTGTCTCACCAGGTAAAAAGGTAAGGATCTAAACTAAAAGATGCTAAAATCCTTTCACAGCATATTGGGGAAATTAAGGAGAAGGGTTCATCTTTTTCTCAACTAATCCTGAGTTTCAGTTAATAGATAGCATATAGCGGCTTTGTATATATTTTCTTTTAATATTGTGTGTAGGACTAAAAGCATTAAAACATGTAAATATGTTTTTATTTTCAGTCAGGTAAATATAAAAATGATATATCTTATTTTCTATATGATCAAAATTCTAGGCTGCATCCCCTTTTCATTCCAGGCTCAATCAACTGTTTTTTTTTTCTGTGAATATCCTGTGTTGTAAATGGACCTCAATAGCAAGATTTTTAAACAGGCACCTACTGTAGCTGAATGGGTCAAAGGACAGACATCCTTCACCTCTGCTTTGCGCAGCACAACCCTATTCTGAGTTTTTGGTAGACTAAAACAGCCATAAAGTGAGCAGCCACTGCTAGGCTTTCTCTTTAGCAAATCCAACATGGCCTGAGACGTTAGTACATCCTGTATTAAATGTTTATTTATAAAGCTGAGATTTTAAACAAATAATACAATTATATATAACAGCTTATAAATGTGTAAATTTTAAAAATATAGAATTAAAGTAGAATTAAAGTCTCTTATTTTTTTGGCATATATCTACTCCCACCATGTAAAGTAAAACAAGGAAGACCCCTCACCTGCTTGTCTTTCTGCAGGGAGGAGACGAGCAGGCAGATCACTGGTGATCTGGTGCGATTAGTAAGGTCTGCAGACATTACTAATCACTCCGTTTTCGACCCGGAGCTCAGTGAAGAGCTGCGGCCGAAAAGGAAGGGAGACAGACCAGCAGGAGCAGCTGCTCCCACGAGTCAGGTACTGACTCAAGCCTGATTGAATTTCCACTCGCCTGCACTGCATTTCCACTCGCCAAATGCGAGCAGGCGAGTGGAAATTTTGAGCCCTGTACTACAGTATATGCCCCATGATTAAAAAAAAAGCAAAGTAGGCAAATACCTACTTATCTCTTCCAGCCCTGCTCGCTCCCAGCTGAAGAACTCCCAACTCACAAACGGCTGTGAAGGAAGAAGTGTGTGGGCGCATGCGCAGTAGAGGGAAGAAAAGTAAATTGAATGGACGTAGCCGGGCACGCATACGCCGAACAGACTCCATGGGACACAAGGAGTCTGCGCTGGATCAGAGAACCACACAAGCACTGGAAGGATTGTCGTATATGAGTGGAAGGAAGAAGATGATTGCAACAAGAAACATCAAATAAGGTAAGTGGTAAGGTAATAAGGTAAAGTTGATCATATGCCATTTTAGTTTCTCTTTAAAGGTGTCTGTGTGGGGGAGAAGATGTCTGTCCATCCAAATGACATTTTTTGAGTAGATGTTTCCAGGTTGATTAACTAACTGGTTCCCTTTATCTTTTATAGGTGAATACACAAACCCCTGGATCTGCACTCCAAGCTGTTTTTCTGATCATGAGGTGTTCCCACTGTCCCTGCTGAATTTTTACAATTATTTTATATTATGGGGAAACTTACTGGAGGAGTTTAAATACAAAGAGGTGAACAGGAACGCCAAAAACATTCAGGTGGGCAGGAACAAAGTTGGGAATTATTCCAGTAAGACCTTGCTTTTGGAGTATGGAACACACGTAAAAAGCTAGATGTTGACGCCACTTACCAGCTTCCCATATTCCACCTATAACTAAAATATAACCATTAGCTGGACTGACCTATTAACCCTTTGGTTGTCAAGGTTCAGGGAAGTGCTTAAAAAGAGTTCAGAAGTGACATTAGTGGTCTAAGTTAAGTTAAAAAAAAATTAAAGAAGTTTAAAAAAAATGTGGTTTAATAAAATTTAAAAAATCATAAAACTTTATTTTTATTATTATTTGTACGATTCAGCACTGCCCTTTTTCTATACTCTGTGCTATGCATTCTCCATTCCCCACTGCCTCATTTCATACTCTGTGATCCCTATATTCCATTACCTATTTACATACTCCGCACCATTCGTTCTCTATTCATCACTGTCTCATTCTGTACTCTGCGCTGTGCATTCCCTATTTTATATTACATGTCCCTTATTAAACTGTTTATTGTCTCAAAAGTTGCTCAGTTTTTTAAAGGAAAGTCTTCAATAAAGGTAGGACAGGACAAAGTGTTCTGTCTATATTCTGTGTGTATAAAGCATACAGTATGTAAGGTTTGAGTTTTTATAAATGATTGTGCTAAGGCTTAAATTTGAGTGTGAGACGGTGAAGGACAGTAATTTAAGCATATGGGTGCAGGAACTGTGGCACATATGTTCTTTGCATACAACAAGTTGACTCAGGTTTTAGCTAATGATGCATTTTCAGCCCCTCCTACTGTAGGCACATTGTGGCCACAGCCAACGTTGGCCACATTATTGTTATCCTTGTAGTGCCCGGGTGTTCCAAGTCTTTCATAATCCTACTGGAATGACGCTCATGAATCTATTCTGTTTTCAATTAAAATTATTATTTTATTACCAATATATTAGATTTTCACTTTATTACTTTACTAATGAGGATAAAATAAGAACTATAATTGAATGGAAACACATATTTTACTGTTGTGTGTCTTTTAATTTGCGACCATTGTTACTTGTCTTTATGCTGCTGACATTTTTGGTAGTAATTCTGTTCTTGGGTCTCAGTACAGTGACTTTTTTTTATATGGGTCCTCACATTAAAAAGAACCCCTGTTCTATCCAAAACTTAAAAGAAAAAAGTTTTGGCTTCATATATACTTCAAATGACTGTAGCATTAGGTCTCATGAAAACCATTGTTAACAGATTTAAACTAGGCATCTTCAGGCCAGTTCTGAAAAATTAGGCTGACCCAAATGACTTTAATAGTTCACACCAGTTCCACGCTGAGGACATTTCCTTCCTTCCCTGTTCCAGAAGTCATTAAAGTGTACAGTTCAAACTTTTCACAACCTTTTCTGGTTTATTTGATGAGACGACAGACTCCACATTTTGTCGTAGTTGGTCTTTGTCTTTGGTTATGTTAGAGCTGGCTGTGAAATGACTGTGTGACAGCCAAAAGTTGACACTGAGCTAAAATCACATCAAATATCCTTACAGAGGAGTCCTGAAATGCTTCTTCTGTTGTGTAGATCTGTTAAAGATGCAACATTAAAAAAAGAAAAACCTCTTCCTAAAGGAGAACTATGAGGTGAGGGATTTCCACTCATCCTCATAGTTAGAACCGACCTGTGACAAAGAAGCTGTCACAGGTCGGCTCTATTGATCGGGAAGTGAGCAGAAACATGCACCGATCTGCTCACTTCCCGATCGTCTCCTTGCAGTGAGCAGTGACTGTCAGTCACCACTCCCCGCAGGGATTCCCCCTTTCCTCCAGCGCTGAGTGGAGGAATGAACGAGGGACGAGGCGGGCACAGCTGGCTCTGCCTCCAAATAGGCAAAGCCAGCTGTCACTCACGCAGCTGGGTGGATCTCGACAGCATTGTCGGGATCTGTCCCGGCTGCGGCGCTCTCAGTATTGCCCGCCATATACTGAGCTTTGGGTCACGGGAGGAGGTTAGTATATGTCCTCCCGTGACCCTAAAGAGTACTGTGGGGGAAAACACTTACCCCATAGTTCTCTTTTAAGTTTCTAATGAAAATTTCTAACCAGAGCAAGTTTTCTTTTTGGCTGTATAGCCATTGTTAAGTTCCACTTGTGTGCAATATGGCCCACTCCCTTAGTTAGCCAACTTACCCCCCCAATAGGCTAGGGTCCATTACTGCCTCTGAGTTAACTCGGGGGCAGAAGAGACCTGAATAGCTGGTAGTCCAGCTTTTTTTTAGAACCTACCCACCTACCCCCTGACATTCACGGGGTTGACAGAACTATTTGTACCCCACTTACACCTATCCCCCCTAGCAGCACTTCCCTCCCT
>NW_017306311.1:1453824-1472525 GCF_000935625.1 Nanorana parkeri | reverse complement strand
CCCCTTCCCCAAATTTTTTACATTGTTCCCTTTTTTGGGCCCCCCCCTCCCCCTTTGTCTTCATCTCCGATCATGGCGACATTGAAAGTTGTTTCTCTGAAGATAAAAGGAATGAATATACCCGAAAAAAGGAGGGTGATCCTAAATGATCTTCACCGACAGGGGGCAGAGGTAGCATTTCTACAGGAGACGCATTTCCAGACAGATCATATACCTCGCGTAGAGAGTAGTAGATACCCGTTAGCCTTCCATAGTGGCTCACCGGATAAACGATCTAGGGGAGTCAGTATTCTATTCTCACGTACAGTGGCTTGGACGTTGATAGACCAATATCTGGGAGAAGAGGGCAGGGTCCTATTCCTGAAGGGGACTGTTGGTACTCAAGTAATGACTAACGAAATAACACAAATCCGAATTTAAAACGAAACGAAACGAATTTTTTGGCAGTGCACATGTCTAATTTTCCCCCATTGCTTTCACGTATAAAATTGGACTTAGCCACCTGGACCACAAATTCTTTCTCTTGGATGGGGCGATGCAATATTCTGAAACAATCAATTCTCCCACGCCTATTATACCCCCTCCAAACATTACCTATTCATATACCTATATCTTATTTTCGCAGCATACAAGCAGCTTTTTCAGAGTTCGTTTGGCATCGCAAATCACCTAGGTTAAGTTATGACATCCTACGGAGACCTAAACACCTAGGGGGCATGTCCCTCCCGGATATGTACATAGCCACGCATTTAGCCCGTATAATTGACTGGAACCACAACTCTTCTACCAAACTTTGGATTAACATAGAACAATCCCTAATTGATGTTCCGTTGGCCAACCTCGCTTGGAGTACTGGGCCATTAACTCCCGAAATACGCTCACATCCCACTATCGGACCTACATTAAAATTAGCAAATATGGCTTTTGCCAAAGGATCCATTTCCTCTATCCCTTCTCCTTTATTTCCAATTCTTGACAATCCCTCCTTTCCCCCAGGTATAGGGCCACGTTCATACCCGATTCTGAGGGAATTGGGTATTAATAAAGCCATGCATATCATGAAGAATTCTAACTGGCCCTAAATCCATGCCCTTTGCACCGATCCAGAATATGGCCCTTTAGATTTCTGGTCCGCTACACGTCTATCTCACTTCTTATCCACTAATTCCCCGATGCACAACCATAATAGACCACTTACTCCATTTGAACAACTCTGCACTCAAACTTATACCCCACGTCACATTCTCTCTTTCTGCTATATGCAATTGATCCAACCACCGGACCTGCCGTCCTTATGGTTTCTTATGAGATGGGAGGAGGAACTTCAGATCAATATATCGCCAGAAGCCGTAGTCAAATTGTTGTCCCTTTCCTATAGTTCATCAATTAGTAATAAATATCAAGAGTCGGGCTATAAAATTGTGACAAGATGGTACCGTACACCACAAACCCTCCATTCACTGTTTCCAGATTCCCCGGACCAGTGCTGGAGGTGCCAACAGTCGTCGGCAGGCATGCTACATATATTCTGGTCCTGCCCGTATCTCCTGCAGTTCTGGGACAAGGTCCACGCCCTCACTCAAAAATTTTCTGACTTCCCGGTTCCCCGAGACCCAGCCTTCTTTCTCCTACACCACAACAGCATCCCCTTGCGTGCATACTCCCGATCTCTTACTAGACATATAGTCAACGCAGCAAGGGCATGTATCCCGGCCATCTGGAAAAAACCTGAATCACCGACCATCCGACAGGTTTTAGACCGTATTAATGATATCTACCGCATGGAGGACCTCACAAGCTCAATCTCTTCAAATTACACTTAATTTTCAAGTACTTGGTTGCCTTGGATGGAGTTTGCGAGGTCACCTGAATACCTTACCTTTGGAGTGTAATCCAAAACATGACGGGGATTGGGGGCACCATTACATCAAGCCCTGATTCAGTTCCACTTCACTTCCCTTTTAGTATTCCCCTTCCCCTCCCTCCCCCCCCCTTTTTCACTTAGATTATATGCCTCTTTGCCAATGGTTAAAAAAACCATTGCCGCAGATATTATACAAATAATGCGTCTTGAAAAACACTGAAATGATTTTGTTGGTATCTACATGCAAATAATGTAATCTGTATACCGTTTTGTACTATTTCTTTGACGTATTGTGTAAACCTCTGAAAATCTGTTACAATAAAATAAAAAAAATAAAGAATTTATATACAATATGGGTAAATCTAGAATTTAAATGCCACACTGTAATATTGTCACACTTCCCTGTGCAATGATCCAGCACCAGGTTTTGCCTTCTGTCCGAGATGCTCGATTTCCTGCCAATCCTCTGTGAACCTCTATGTTAAAAGGCCAGTGCACTTGTTGCTCAGTGTTCCAGCAACGTCTTAACACTTTGGCCGGACCCTTTGTGTAGTTTGGAACTCGTATCCTTGGATCCCTGCATGCTGCTACTTACCAGTGTTGCTGTACCCTGTGACTCCTTTGGATTCCTCCATGCTCCCAGTGTGACTTGGAAGTGTCGGTCAGCGTAACATCCCTATCTTCTGGGGCTCTGGGGAAGACCTGGCCCTCCATTGATCTTGCATCTCTGGCACGTCCTCAGTAACGCACACTCACTTCAGTCCCTGAGTTCCCTGTGACCTGCATCCTAGGCATCACTTCAGCTAATCTAGTCCTAACCCGCTTGGTAAGCCCCGGAGCCTACCTTCCTTAGTGTCCCGGTTCCCAGACCGTGAAAAAGATTCTTAATATCATAAAAATAGTGTTTTTTTATTATTATTTATTTATATTTTTTGGTATTTATTTATATTTTTTGCAATTTTAAAGCTGCCCAGACCTGTTTTAAAATTATAGTATAAAAGTCATTTTTGATATTATCTTCTAAAAATACATTGTGGAAAGGAGTCAGGAACTCCCCCTGCTTGCTGCAAATAAAAATCCAAGTATTTATATGCAGTTTTTCATATTTACTTTGGAAAAAAAGTAAAGAAAACTATGAATATTATTTAAAACCACTATACATTCCCTTTAATTCAGCCAACATGCACATATTACATTTTCCCTTTCTTATCCTATATGTATATTATAGTGACCTTGTTTTCTTATAGGTGAAATTAAGCATTGTAGGCCCTGTGATCTAACACTGCGTAATCCATGATTTAATAGCACGCAGTAGAGACTGTTCATTAAATTGAGGAAAACTTTTTTCTTTGTTTCCCTCCTAATCTAATTTTAGTTGAGAGAGAGTGCAGAATTGGCTTGTGCAGCCTACAAATGAATTTGTCAACTGTGAAATGTCAATGGTGACCCGGGGGAACCTGAGCCGGGATGATGTGCTGAAGAATATGTTATGGGTCATGTTTTCGACAATAAGGTTTAATTGTTCTGGCTCAGAGGCAGCCGTGACTCATTTTGTTCAAGCCAGTCCCTATCTCCCTGTACAGCTTTTCAACGAGGGAGGATCCTCAAAGCCATGAGATCTTACGTAAAATGAGGATCTGGACTGTATTTTAACTACTTCTGTCAACCTTTATTTGTTTTGGACACCCAATGGATTCTGTATCCAATGATAACATAAACAGCGCCTTTGTCACCCATTCTGAAACAGCCATCGTCTTTTCATTGTGCTCGGGCAATGTGAACCTGTTTGGCTAAGAGCTTTGTATACCACTTAGATTTTTTTTTTATATGCTCAATGCATTGCAAATGGAAATGCATGAGAACGAACTTCCATTTTTCTAGATAGACATAGAAATTAGATAACCAGATGCATTTTTGAAAAAGAAAAACAAGTAAGGCCCTTGCATGAAAAAAGTTCATAAAAAATTCACATCCTTAAGATTCCTAAACACCTAAAATAACATTTAAAGTGAACCTATGCTTTTCCCATGTAGGGCAAAGCAACATGTTCACTTTATTCCATCCATGTACTTACCTTCAGTTACCAAACACTTTGTTGGGAGCAAAGGAGAGCAACCCTGTGTAAGCTAAAGTAGGATTTCTAGATGGAGTTTAGATAAGGTTGACTTTCCCCCCCCAGATCCCATATAACAGCACTGGGCCAATCACCAAGCAACATTTCTTCTACACAGCTAAGTGACATGCTCCTCGGTGTCTACTAGTACTGGGAATTTCCATCAGTTCCTGGACTAAATTGGCTAGGCTTGCCAAAAGAGGGCAAAGCATTAAGGTGGAATCGAACTCAAAATCTGAAAGTTTGCTATTTTATAGGGAAATGTATCATGTAATGCGTGAAGGTCAACAGGAGGAACCAGTGTGAGCCGTGGAGAACCCAGGAGATAAATTCTCCTAGAAATGTCAGTTTCTTTGTGGACTTCACAACTAGATTTCTCAGGATCGAAGCAGCGTTCAGCAACACAGGCAGCAGAAAAGGATGGTATGTGCATTCTTCTTTACAGGTGGAACTTTATCTAAAATGTATTATAGCGACAGGTTGTTTTCAAACAGAAATCCAATTATCATTATGTCACATACACAGGCATCATAAGCAGCACTGACTTAATGTGGAGCTGGAGTCTAAACTTCAATCCCAACTAGTGACACTGCTTGAAATGTGCATGAGCTCTTCCTTTGTTGGTTTCTCTTGGGTTTCTACCTTTCTTCCACAATTAAAAAATAAAAACTGGAAGGTTATTTTGATTCTCACTAAATTGATCCAAGACTGTTTATATGGATAAGCTTGTGTGACTGTGATATGGGCTTAAGATTAGAAGTTCCTCTGGGAAGAGCACTATGCCCTATGTCCAGACTATGTAGTCTGCGTAAAATATTAGTGCCATAGAAATACAAATATATGCATTTAAATGACTAAGTCAAGGCTGTGGAAGCTTCTGCCATACATTACATCTTGATTTAGGTCAATCCAATGAGCAGTTTCTGCTACCTAAAGGCAATAGTTCCATTTTACTGCATTTGCAGTTTGATTCTCTCATGTCCAGAAGGAGACTATTCTATACATTTTCATTCCCTGGGTTAAAAGAGAATTATTCAGTAACACATGGAGGTTAACGGCTGCTTGAACTGTTTAAAACAAGCAGGAGGCATAAAGGAGAAGATCATACAGAGCTGAACGTGGAGTCCTATCACAATGTGTGTTTACTTCTGTGGCATCTGGCCAGTATCCTGCAATAAGAGACAACAGTCCCATTAATCTCTTCCTAACGGTGGCTCGCTGGATTTGTTTGCTTAAGACTTGTTAAATATCCAAGGATGATATCCCTATGTAAATCCAACCCTACCAAAATACTGCTCTAGCTTGATTTACACAGCCAGAGCCTTCCAAGTAGAATGAGCGCACACTTCTACAGGCTGTTTTGGTTGTTGGGAAATGTTACTTGGAACCCTCAAGCTGCTTCCTATCCTACTAAAATATGGCAGAAGACTGATGGAACATTTTAACTTGAAAACAAAAAGAAAAGAAAACTTGACCTTTTTTGAAAAACATCATCTCTCTCCATGGGGAAAAATGATGGATTAGGGGAAGGTAACCCTGTAGCTATTTATTTAATTCTCTTCTATAGACATTATGAGCAGCAGCAAAGCAGTGATTTCAAATGATTATTTGTTTTAATTTCTGTAATATGGGCATGTTCCTAAATAACATCCCTTGCATACCCTAATGATCCAGCTCCATTAAATGCAAATGGAAAATGAGAATTTGTGAAATAATTAATTTTCCTGCAAAAAACTCAGGCTTCCATTGGCAGCTAGTCACAAGAAGCCTGAGAAACTGACAGAGTGGTAGATTGATCCATGTAAATCCAATGCAGTTATGCTTCAAGAGCTTACCATATTAGAAGCAAGTCCAAAATGTCTATGTACATTGACCCTAATGCATGATCCCATTACCCCCTTCAACTGAAAACAGCCCTTGACCTATGGTACAATGAAAGCGTATATAAAACTAAATATAGAATATATTAAGGTTTACCAATCCTTTAGTGTGATGGCTGCTTTTGGGTTTTTTTTCTGCCTTTTATCCCTTTATTTTCACCTAGTAACCCTGTGATTAACAGATTTGTTGTCCCTGGGTCGCTACACTTACTCCACTACTTCCGTTGTATCTGTGGAGGGAGCCATGGTTATCACACTAGGGTGCTCCACTGATTTTGACTACGTCAAATATATCTTCATCTCTACACATATTTTTCACTGTTAAAAAGAAGGAACATTGAACAGGCCACATAGACAGTATTTCATCAATTTCTTGTAGAACTAATTTTCTAATTCAAATACCTCATGCAGCTTTTAAAGATAAAAACACAATAAAGTGTATATTTTTAACATTAAAATAGGAGCAATATTGTAAAGCTTGAATATACATTATTTTAACACTCTCTTGCTAATCTACTCTATTTGCTAAAACGCATACAGTATCTCACAGAAGTGAGTACACCCCTCACATATTTTTAAATATTTTATTATATCATTTCATGTGACGACACAGAAGAAATTACGATTTGCTACAATGTAAAGTAGTGAGTGTACAGCTTGTATATCAGTGTACATTTGCTGTCCCCTCAAAATAACTCAACACACAGCCATTAATGTCTAAACCGCTGGCAATAAAAGTAAGTACACCCCTAAGTGAAAATGGCCAAATTGGGCCCAAAGTGTCAATATTTTGTGTGGCCACCATTATTTTCCAGCACTGCCTTAACCCTCTTGGGTATGGAGTTCGCCAGAGCTTCACAGGTTGCCACTCGAGTCCTTTTCCACTCCTCCATGATGACATCACGGAGCGGGTGGATGTTAGAGACCTTGCGCTCCTCCACCCGTTTAAGGATGTCCCACAGCTGCTCAATAGGGTTTAGGTCTGGAGACATGCTTGGCCAGTCCATCACCTTTACCCTCAGCTTCTTTAGCAAGGCAGTGGTCGTCTTGTAGGTGTGTTTGGGGTCATTATCATGTTGGAATACTGCCCTGCGGTCCAGTCTACGAGGGGAGGGGATCATGCTCTGCTTCAGTATGTCACAGTACTTGTTGGCATTCATGGTTCCCTCAATGAACTGTAGCTCCCCAGTGCCAGAAGCACTCATGCTGCCCCAGACCATGACACTCCCACCACCATGCTTGACTGTAGGCAAGACACACTTGTCTTTGTACTCCTCATCTGACCATGCACATCATCTCAGGGGAGGAAAATGCCTTTCCCTGAGAGTTCATGAGATTACAGATGAGATTTCCCAGCAATGCTCTACTGATGTAACCTTCCCAGGATGAAACACTTTGGCACAGTTACATCATTTGTGCCAGAAGTGGACCAGGAAGCAGATGAACTCTATTTGTAAGTAAATGAAAAACAAGTTTGTTTAACTAATGAATGTAAGATGATTTTAAATCAGCATTCAGGGGTGCATGCTGATGTGATTTTTAGTAAAAGGGGGTAAAGGTCTGCTTTAGGAGGACAAAAAAAGTATAAAATCTATATTTTTCACATGAAAATGCAGGGTGAACTTATCAAAACTGGAGCAGACAGACAGATCCCATGACAACCAATCAGCATCATTCTTCAGTTAAAAGAGAACTACGGGGTAAGTGTTTTTCCCCATAGTCAGTCACCGCTCTCTGCGGGGAGATGATCGGAAAATGAGCAAGCGACAGTATGTGTTCGCTCACTTCCCGATCAATAGAGCCGACCTGTGACAGCTTATGTGTCACAGGTCGGCTCTAACTATGAGTATGAGTGGATAAGGATAAGTTCCCCAACTTTAAAAAGGAAAGATAAAAGCTGATTGGTCGCCATAGGCAACTGCTCCACATTCTATCTGCTCCAGTTTTGTAAAATTCCCCACTCTGAATATTATACAGCCTGCATAGTATTTCAACAATCCCCTGTAGGCCTCATATGCTAAATCACATACTTAATGCAGCCTTTGAAGACTAAAAACAAAACAAAGTGTTCACTTTTAAAACCAATGATTAAAACCAACATTGTACAGAATGCACAGACAGTATTTCATGCCTTTAATACAAAAATCAATATTAGATTATATTTATTTCACAGAAAAAGAACCCCAAATATTGTAAGCAGTCCGTGCACAGTATATTGTACTGACTCCATACACAGTATTTAAGCCGTTTTAGCAGGCCACATTTTGAACAGGAGAAACCCCAGGCAGCTTTTAATTTAAAAAAATCAACAACAGAATATATTTTTAACCAAAAGAATAAGTCTGCAAAATATTGTACACACACCATATGAAAGCTCTTTTACTAGTACACAGTTTATCAGGAAAAGACCTGGCAAGTTTTAATCAAGAATCCACAATTAAAGTACACTATTTCAGAGAGACAAAAAACACATATTTCCTCGACTGCCATGGAGTTTAGTGGCAGCAGTGAAATAGGCCGCAAACTAGGAGACACAGTGCTTGATTTACCATGCAGAATACAAGTATAATAAAGCACTATACATTTTGCAGCTGAGGACCAGAATACACCTGAAACTCCTGAAACTCACACCTGAATACACCTGAAACTCAGGTCAAGTCATGCACAAATCAAGATTGGCCCTGCAGACAAATATGCAGAATATGTAGTTGATGATCATCGGTGGAAAAATTATGTTTTACAATGCCAGAGCACCAGAATAGGGCAGTAGAGGCAGCACAAGTTGGTAATAGTGGTAGGCCAGCAATGGTGACAGGACATGGTTATAGAGACAGGCCAGCAGCGGTGCAAGGAGCTGGTAATTTTGCCAAGTCTTGGTAATAGTGGTAGGCTACAAGTGGTGGCAGGACATAGTATTGGTGTCAGGCCAGCATGTTAAAAGCAGCTGGTAATGGTGGAAAGAGCTGGTAATTGGTAAAGGTGAGGGGCCAGTGGTGGTGGAAGGAGCTGGTAATGGTGGCAGATGCTTGTCATGGAGGCATCAGATGGTAATGTTGAAAAGTATAATAATGTTTGATGGCCAGATTTCAAGAAAAAATGTATTCGTTAGCATCAGCTGCAAGGGTTATGTACTCATTGCTGATCCAGGACAGCTTCATTTTTTTTTTTCAAATTAAGCTGTTTGTCAACTGTGTTAGAGGACAGCAGATTGGACTGCACTAAATGCTCACTGGGTTTCTACCTTGCCCTACTCTATTAAAAATATATAAGTATCATATATAGAGAGATATATATATAGATATATATAGATATATAGATATATCTATATATATACATATTTACACATACACACACACACTGTTATACTGTAATATAGTTTGCACACGGTCCACACATGTATTCAAACAGAAGGAAATCTTGCACTTGGCCAAGGAACGTGACTGACAGGGCTCTTATCTCAGTAAGAGCCAAGACTGCAGAAAATCAGGCCCTTTCCAACAACAACTGACTGTAACTCTTCCTGGACTTTCTATAGAGATCACGCCGAGAATTCTATCACTGCCACTAACCAGGCTACCAAGCCCTCTAAGGAGACATACTTCTGCATACACTGATTTCCTTATTTCAACAATCTTTAAACCGAGCCCTGGGGAAATCAGCCTGCTGTGAATCCAATGCTAACAAGTCAAACATCTTCAAGCAAAAAAATGTAACTGATAGCTGGGAGGTAAGTTGACAAAGGATAAATCTGGTAGCATTAAGTACTTTCAAGAGCATACTGTGATATAAAATTTCCTTTTTCTAATCCTCAACCTTAGGGAAATTAAGAGGAGCAACAGGCAGATGTGACACACATACCTTTTTTTGTACATGATGAGGTTTTATTTGCCCCATTCCCAACTTCACCTATGAGATCCTGAAAGCCTTTTTTGCCATTGTCATTGTTGGAGACATTTCCAGCATGGGTAACCCTGCCAGTATAGCTCTCAGGATGGTTGACCATATAAGCATCACTAATATGTGAACCAAGGGTGAGACATGTATGTGGCATTGGTCATGTTGTCTCTGCAAGTGGGGATTGGAAGACTGGTTGTTAGATTAATTTGCCAGTAGCTCTGCCAGGACACTGGCCTTCCCTTTCAGCAGTTACCATATGACTAGTGCTAGAGGGGTGAAGAATTGCTGGATTCCAGAGTATGGGTAAGTACTTCACAGGTAGTTCTATGTAATTCTAGGTAATGATTTTCTGTATTTCTGCAGGATTATGCACACAGAATTTATAACACAATTGTTTACTTGGTGGCGGCAGAGTTAAGCAGAGAAGGACCGCCCTTGCAACCCTTGTCCAACTCTCCTGAAGGTGGAGACAGGCATAGTGAAGATACGGGAATGCACGAGTGCCTGGGATGCAGATCTAAAGAAGTCTGTGCTGATGCTTGAGTGCGTAGAACAGGATATGGCAGCTGCAGAATCTGGCTGGTCCGCTGAGTGCAGCAGCGTACCGGGACAGGCAGGAGATACAGAGTTGGAAACAAAGGCCAATAGTTGGTAACAACCAGATTAAGCAGTGCCAAATTGGGAGATAAGATCAGAGTTGAGGACACAAGCTGAGGCCGAGCACAGAGATGCAGAAGTGAGATACCAAACCAGTAAGCAGAAGCAGAGTAGGAAATAGAGTAGCAGGTCAGGTCACAGAAGTACAGGAACCAGCTGAAGACCAATCAGCAATGAGCTTAGAGTCTATGTGCGTTTAAACAGGCAGACTGGTGCCAATGAGCACACTTGTACATGTGGACGCATGTGCACACTGAAGCTCATTCCTATGTGCATGAGTCACAGCACATTTGCATGCACGTCCACCCATCACAGCATGTTTGTACATTATCTTGTATCTGGATGCACATGGGTTTATGCCAGCGCTGCTTTCCTGACAAACACTGTGCTGTCCTTACATCCCCAAGAGCAATATACTATACAACACTATAATGCAAGCAGGATGACAACACTTATAAGATCCTGTTATGCTCCAAACCCTGTCAGCTCTTTGGGCTACTAGTGGCCATAGATACACCAATGACCTTCATCCTGAGCTCTTTCCTTCTTAAAAACTCAGCTATATTCCCCTGACCAGCATTTTACAAAGACAGCAATCACATATAAATAGATGTTATCTGCCTATATAGATAACAACATCACAGAAACAGTAGTATATGAACATAATACATTAGATTTCAGTGCCAGGTACTTGGTAGCAGTTTTTGGTGTAGGGCTATGGGTTCCGACAGAACAATGTACTATTAACATTAACCCTCCAACATTTCATACAGTAACCCTCCCTGTTACCCCTTCCTGTAACCGTAATAATAACTGTCCTGAAAACTTCACACTAACCCTTCCTGTTACCTAACACTAACTCTACTTGTTATATGACAGTAAATCTACCTGCAATCCTATCACTAATCCTGCAGTAACCCTCACTCTTACCCTTTCTCTTAACTAACACTAACTTCCCTGTATCTCTGATTCTAACGCTCCTTGTAACCCCAACACAAGCGTTCTCTGGAACCCTCATATATGCCCCCCCAAACCTCCCATGAACCCTCCCTGTAACATTCACACCAACCAGCCCTGTAACCCTAACCTTTTTCTGCAACCTCAAAGAAAAAATCCCTATTACTTAACATTAACCCTTCCTGTAACCCTAATGCTAACCCACCCTCAAATTCCTTATAATAATTCTTCTTGTAACCCTCACACTAACCCTTCCTGTAGTACACCACTTTGCATTACTCTGCATTTTGGTGCACTAAAACGTCGGGTATGTTGGCAGGGTTGTCCCTGTAAAGGAAGGCCCGAAGCAAAAAAGAAATAAGCGGAGGGCATGCATGACTAGGTGTATAAGGGAGACAAGTTACAAAAGGGTTAACGAGGGTTCGGTCTTTGGACAACGTCACTTACCTGATCAGGTCAAAAGGTTAGGTTAAGCTTGAACGGTGGTCTGAGTAGGAGGATCCTCTCTTCAGCAGTTGGAGATTGTCTGACGAGGAGTGAACTTAAATTTTGTTGTTGTTAGGCTCGGGGTAGCTAAGGCGGTTGGGGTCCTTGGAGGTCATCAAATAATAGGCGCTGGTGGTAAATGTTTGGGGACCTGTCTTGGTATGGGTCCTCTATTCATGGTGTGTAAGCTGGTGAACATTATTGGATATTTGGAGTTTATGCGGTGAGATGGTGGTTGTCCCAGAGGCGGTTTGTTGCGGCTGGGGGCCTAACATGTTGTAGTACTACTGCAGAGAATGGATCAAGAAAAGGTGTGGCCTTCAAAGACCTGCAACTTTGTTTATGTAATTCTGTTGGATGTTGAAATTGTTTATATAGGTATGTTTTATATCAACTTATTTCATAAAAGGCTGCTAAGGCAATTTTATGCCATTTTGGAGTGTGGTCTGTTTATTCCTTACAGGGACGGGTGGTGGGTGGTTTTGGTGGCTCGTATTAGGGGAAAATCTATGCTACCTTAGTCATGAGGCAGCCTGAGGCAGGGGAGGTCAGCAGGGGAGCAGCCAGAGTATCCCAGGTTACTAGGAGCACTTAGTAGCCTGTGATGCTCTGTCCGGCTTCCCGCCTAAATCACTGACTTCACCAGTTGCCAGAAGCTGAGCGGGACACCCGACAGAGCCACTAACAGAGCACCCCCCCTTCACTACCTACCCCCCTGGAACGACCATTATCTGATAGCAGCCCCATCCCACCCCAGGACAACGAGTAGCTGATAGCAATCCCCCCCAGAAAGACCATTAGTTGACATTAGTTGTCCAAACCTTGTGTGTTACCATAATGCAACAGTTTTAACTGACTCTAATGCTCTATGATGCACTAGTTTATAATACACCTGCTCAATGAGAGACACCTGAGCTCAATTAACCTTTCCTATAACCCTCATACTAGCCCTACCTGTAACCCCTGTGTGTGTATCTACAGAGGTCAGGGAGAGCATGTCTTAAAACTCCTTTAATGCTAAGAATGTATAAATATTTGAATGCCCAAAGTCCAGTCACAGGTTCACTTTAAGGAAGAACACATATAAGCTTAATGTGACCCTAAACTTTGGGTGAAAAAATACTCTGATCAGGAATCCAGTGTGCTCATGTCAGATTTTGTTGCTCTGAGCTCGTAGAGTGAACTTTGTTTTATAGTTTGTGTTCCTCGCAGCCTAGAAAGCTCATAAACACTCAGCTGTTTTTCTCTGGCGTTTACATCATCAGGCAATTAATAGACCTCTGAGAGTGATGTCATGAATCACATGAAACAAAACTACACTATGAAATTTTCCTAGAGACTATAACAAACACGGAGAAAACGTTAATTTATTCCGTACCTCCTAATTCATCTTGAAACAAGACTTTTCTTTTTTTCTAAAAGTATCCTAATGCCACTTTCCGGATTTTAAATTTCAGGCCAATTATAGAGCAGCATGGGCGTTGGGTGCTGGGCAGTGACGGGTTCCTGGATATGATTCCCAGATTGACTACATGCATGGAGTTTGTATGTTCATACTGGGTTTGGGCAACCTCCAGATGTTACATGCAAAACCTCAAAACATAATGGGAGAATAAAGTGTAAGTAAACCCTAAGATTAACTCCTTGTATTTTGTCCCCTTTGGTCTGCTAAATATACCATAGAATGTGTTTTGTTATAGCTGTTTGATAAGTTCAAAAATTACTTGAATGATACGTTTCTGTGCTCCCTGCCTATACTGAGTGTTATAAATAAAGTTGTTCTTTAAGGACTAAAACAAACACACTCCCCTATGTTATAGAAAATACAGTAGGAGAGGGGTAGGGTTCCATAGTCCTGTCTTTTTTTTGTCCTGCTTCAGAAGGATAAATAATTGTTGTCACCCTAGTTCATGAAATGTGTTAGTGGCAGAATCACCAGGTAAGAATAAAGTGAAAAAATCCTGATGTAGGCACCACATCTAAGGCCTCTGTCACACCAGACACAGTGCGTTCCGGCCCGATTCTGGCCAGAACGCACTGCATTGCATTGCGGCCAGCTCAGTATGTTGTGGGGCAGGAGGGGGTGTGGTGGACCATTGAATTGAATGGCACCGTAGCCACTCCCCCCGCAATGCGATCGGCCGCATGGGAACACAAGGCTTGCAGTCCGGTCCGAACTAAATAGTGCTTGCAGCATTTTGTTTGGACCAGACCACAGGAATAATGTGCCTTGCGTTTCGATGTGGCCAATTCAGTGCCTTGCGGCCATGTGGCCGATGCAGTTCTATGGACCACCGCGCCCCCACCTGCCCCACAACATAGTGAGCCAGCGGCAATGTGCTGCAGTGTGTTCTGGCCAGAATCGTCTGGAACGCACTGTGTCTGGTGTGAATGAGGCCTAAGGATTGGTAATGTGCAACATATTACACTTTTTTTTTGGTTTCAGATACAATTTTTTGGGGAAATTCTGTATATGCAGTTTTACATGAAAAAGTGCAATATTCAAAAACCAAGTATGCCAACCCAACATACGACCCTCTATACTGTAAATGGTTCCAGTACAGTAAAAGACAAAAAACTATAAATAAAAGGAGAAATATTGGAAGAATAAAATGTACTCTTCCCAATACTTTGAGCCGGTGTGTGACATCGCAACTGGGCAGCACCCGCTTTCAATCAGGCAGGGGGTAGATCCTGGCAATATTGCTGGGATCTGTCCCAGCTGCAGCACGGCTCTGCACTGTCAGCATATAGCGGCCAGTAGCCTACTAGATGCTGAGCTTGGGTTACAGGAGTAGATTATTAATTATACACCTGTGACCGAAAGGAGAAGTAAAGCAAAAAACAAGGTTTGTTTTGTAGGGCCCAAACAACCTCACTCCATTATTCAACGATTGCAGGGCAGGTCCAGAACACATGAATAAACTCACAACAATGTGCAGAAGAGACTGAAAAAGCCATGTGACACCTTTGGAGGAATTTTGGGTTTGGATACAATTTAACTGGCATCTGACTAGCCTTGCCTGAATTTCTTACTCCTATGTGGACAGTCCAAAGCATGGCTCATGAGTCATCTATACCTTAACAGCTTCTATGCAATCAGTCTCCAATATGCACAGAAAAGACTAATGTCCATTTAAAAATTACCTTGTTGCATTTATCTGTGTACCTGGTGAATACCTCCGGTATCCTTCCTTATTACTGTGGCTTAGCAGCGGTTAGCCTCATGGTCGTGTCACACTGGGTTGGGATTATATAGTGTGTAGGTAGATACATTGAGGGGAATTTATCAATACTGAAGCAGACAAAATCTGGAGCAGCTGTGCATGGCAACCAATCAGCTTCTCTTTTTCATTTTCATATCCTAGCTGAACAAACTGAAGAGAGAAGCTGATTGGTTGCCCTGGACAACTGCTCCAGATTTTGTCTGCTCCAGTTTTGATCAATTCCCCTCAATATGTCATCAGCACACCTGAATCATGGTCCAAAATCCTCTTTGGCGCTTGTACATCTCGTCTCAGACAAGGCTACATTTTGGGGCCACTATGGGTCCCTTCATCATGCATAATATGTGCATACATATTGTGCTTGATGAAGGGACCCATAGTGGCCCCAAAATGTTACTTTCTCTATGATCAGATCATAACATATATGACCCCTGGAGCAATTCCTGCTCGAAGGAACTGAACAAGATCTGTGGAGAGAATTCGATGGCAAGCAGATTGAAAACCTGCTTTTCCCAGCACACATTTAGAAAGCACTTCTGGCAAAAACACCTCTGGCTCCCTCCATACTGATGTTGTATCAACTTTAATCCAATGCATTCTTATTTCTCCGCACAATCCATTCAATTGTAACAAGTTTTGATAACATAAAATAGCACTTATATATGCTTGGCCTTGAAAGACTGGGTAGAAATATGCTGCAAGCATCTCAATGGAAAAAATACCTTACAGAAATATGAGTGCTACCTTGAGAAAGGATACTTAAGTTGCTCATTTCATAACGGGAAAGCTGTGAAATTCATGAGAAACAGATGTGTCTTTTAAGAAGAGGAGGATATGATTGATAGCGTTCAGGTCAATAGTTGAAGTAAGGAAGACAGCATTTTGCATGCAGCCAGTAAAATGGGAAACTTCCACAGCAAACATGTGCTAACTTTGTTACATACCATATCTGCTTTTTCTCTTCTCTCACATAGATTGGCTTTGGCCTTTTTTTTTTTTTGCTTGAACCATGTGATTTACCAACCTTTGATGGTCGAGAAATGCAGTTCACAAACTTTTTCATTAGCTTGACACTCTTGGCAGTTAAACTCCAAGAAAAAGGTATACCGTCTTATTTATTTGTCATGATATGTGAATGAACAACCCTTGATACTGTGCGACAGTGAAAGCTGCACTCCAGGCACAAAAACTTTTATTCACGTATTTTACTAAATAGCCATAAAGGATATTTATCCATCTTGTGTGCAACAAATGCCTTGTAAACCCAGTGATTACCTTGTAAAACGTGCAATGAGATCATCACTGTGCTGTACATAGCCCATGCAAAGAGCAGAGGGGCCCAGAACAGGTTGCCTGCAGAAAACTGCAGGAGGGGTGGATACAAGACCAGGCTCCCTGAACAAGGAGAGGGAGAACAGCAGTGACTGGTCTTATTAACACAAAGAAAAAGAAAATGTCGACCGACTGGCTTTTTATGGCAGAAGAGACTGTGTATTAGGGATGCACCGATACCGGTTTTTCGGTATTGAGTATGAGTACCGATATTTTTTTTTTTCGGTACTCACCGATACCGAATACCAATACTGGAAGTCCCATTAAGGAAGCCAGGTGGCGTGTAATACTTTAACCGATTTAGTTGCGCTGGAAAAAATATATGTGATTAATAATTTATTTATTTATTATACATATTTTACACCAATTTATGAATTTTTATTCATTTTATCCATTCATTTTTTCATTTATTTTTCACTTGAATACAAATAGCAAGATGACATAGTAAGAACATTGCTCACTACCAAGCGCAGGTGGCGTGTAATGACTCGATGTCCGGCTTCCTGATCTAGTATATCATATCGTATAGTATCACTATCGGTATATCGTATCGTATAGTATCACTATCGGTGCATCCCTACTGTGTACAGTATAAGTTTCTTCTGAAAGTCTCTTCTGCCAAAAAAAAAATAATTCTTGCTGCCTATCAGCAATTTTATTGCACGGTCTCGGCATGCCAAGATAAAGTAAGTCCTATGCGCATGCACTGGAAATGTCATCTGGGCCTTGCCAATCAAGCAGCCGAAGACTTGAAACCCAGAGGAAGACAGGGATGAAGATGGAAGCACCAGCAGAGGGAGTCAGCTTGGCAGGTAATCTTGCCATAATGTCATAATATGTTGTGCATACATCTGCTGCATCTACATCTACATCAGCTGCGGCATCACATTATGGCTAAAAGCTCCTAAGGCGTTCTCTTATTTTTACTTCTAGTACTTTTGTACTTAAAGCTCACTTTACTTGCTTACTCCTTTCCATACAACCACTGCAAAAAAAAAAACCCCAAAAGATATATATACAGTATATCCTCAACCTTTTTTTTAGCCACAGCACCCTTTAAAAGTGAACAAAATCTTGAGGCCCCAGTCTAAAATGTAAAAACTGTAAATGTAAAAAAATTATGTGGGGTCCCTCCAAAATTCATACCAGACCTTTATCCCAGATAGGGGTCTGATATGAATTCTAAGGGGGACCCCACGCAAGAGCATAGCCAGATTGCCACCTTTCATATAAGAGTGCCCCTTTACATAGGAGCCCCCTCCTTTCACCCCCCCCAGAGTCCCCCTTCTCACACTAGGAAACCCTCTTCAAATCAGAAGCCCCCTTTTACATCAGAGTCCCCCTCTTTCACATCACAGGCATGATGCTGTGTGAAAATTTCTAGGCACCCTTGTGTTTCACAGCACCCTGGTTATGGAAAGGCTGCCCTGAGTAACTCTTAAAACCTGGCTAGTAGCTCAGGACTTGAAATTTTGAGCCCTGCCCTAGGTCATTGATATCTGCAATCCCAGGTCAAATTTTGCAGCATTAACATGTGTCACTTAACTTTATGCTAATCTCCAGGCTGATATAAAAGGAAAACGTTAATGCAGTTCTTTAATAATTGCTGTTATTGTTTTTTTTAATGCAAGCAGTGTAAGTACTCAAATTAGGTTTGGTATCATCCTCTTGCATTTTTTTGTACAGCACAGCTCGCACTGGAAGAGGGAAGAGCAGCAATCAAGTGTGCTGCATGCTAGGAATATGATGATAGGAGGAAAGAGCAGAGTGACAGATAGAAAAGCACATCAGTCTGGATGGACAGAAATACAAATCCTTTGGCAGGTAATACAACGCTTATATATGTTTTTCGTCTGTGTCGTTTAGCTGTTTGGCCAAAGTTCAGCTTCAATAGTTCTATTACTAGTTTGCATTCCTAAATAACTAATATACAGGTGAAACTCGAGTAATTAGAATATCGTGCAAAAGTAATTGCAGTAAGTGCTGCAAAAGGGGCCCAAACCAAGTACTGAGTACATATGCATGCTTGTACTTTTCAAAGGTCCGATATTGTTCTATGTACAATCCTTGTTTTATTGATTGCATGTAATAATCTACTTTTTTGAGGTTGTGGATTTGGGGTTCTTGGGGTTTTCATGAGCTGTAAGCCATAATCATCACAATTATGACAAATCACGGCTTGAA
Organism: Nanorana parkeri; assembly: GCF_000935625.1. Taxonomy (NCBI): domain Eukaryota; kingdom Metazoa; phylum Chordata; class Amphibia; order Anura; family Dicroglossidae; genus Nanorana; species Nanorana parkeri. The sequence goes on along the minus strand of NW_017306311.1, from coordinate 1,453,928 downwards.
TTATCTTGCTTTGCATGTAATGAGTCTATCTCATATATTAGTTTCACCTTTTAAGTTGCATTAGTGAAATAAATGAACTTTGCACGATATTCTAATTATTCGAG
>NW_017306311.1:1450035-1452866 GCF_000935625.1 Nanorana parkeri | reverse complement strand
TACAGGTGAAACTCGAGTAATTAGAATATCGTGCAAAAGTAATTGCAGTAAGTGCTGCAAAAGGGGCCCAAACCAAGTACTGAGTACATATGCATGCTTGTACTTTTCAGAGGTCCGATATTGTTCTATGTACAATCCTTGTTTTATTGATTGCATGTAATAATCTACTTTTTTGAGGTTGTGGATTTGGGGTTCTTGGGGTTTTCATGAGCTGTAAGCCATAATCATCACAATTATGACAAATCACGGCTTGAATTATCTTGCTTTGCATGTAATGAGTCTATCTCATATATTAGTTTCACCTTTTAAGTTGCATTAGTGAAATAAATTAACTTTGCACGATATTCTAATTATTCGAGTTTCATCTGTACATATATTTAAGGACATATGTTATTATTATTATTATTGTACAGGATTTATATAGCGGCAACAGTTTGCGCAGCGCTTTACAATATAGGGAAGACATTACAATCACAATACAATTCAAGACAAGATGGTAAGGACGGCCCTGCCTGTGAGAGCTTACAATTTATAGGCTGACAAATGCTCAAAAAAAGGTTAAGAAAACAAAAGGGCAATAATACATTTTTTTAATGAAATACATGTATTTATACGGGGCCAACAGTTTACATACTGTACATTCACATCAGTCTCCACCCTCAAGGAGCTTACAGTCTAAGGTCCCTATGGCACACGCATACTAGGGCCAATTTAGACAGGAGCCAATTAATATTCCAACGTGCCTTTGGTGTGTGAGCGGAAATGCATGCAAGCACAGGGACAGAATGCAAACACCTTATGGACAATGTCCAGACTGGGTTTTGAAGCGGTGACCCCCAGTGCTGCCAGGGAGAAGTGCTAACCACTAAGTCACTGTGCTGCCCATCTTTTTTCAGTTTTTTTTTCTCCATTGAAGTCTTTCCAACACACAAAGGCCCTTGGAATGGATTGAATGCAAAATATTGTAGAATGGTGTACAAGAAAAATGGTGAACTGGCCTCTGAAAGGTATAAACAATACAGTTGTCTCTCTTATGGAAGAATGCTTATTTGGGTCTGCCGAGCCTGGCCTTGCAGACTTCAGATCCTTAACCAATCTGCATGTCATAGTACTGCACCAAGCACCAATGCTGTTATGGGAGCGAGTCACTTGATCCACCTTACCTAGAAGTACCCGTCCTTCTCTCTGCTCCCAGCGGGTGAACGGAGAAGCAGAGGAGTGAAAATTAAAGTGACATTAAACCCTCAGATTTTTTAACATAAAACAATACTGTAATGTGTGCCTTACTGTAATCCATGGTTGTTTCCCTTCTCTTTGCTGCTCTTCCTTTTAAATCCGTATCTCTTCTCATGCTGGGCAGAACTTCTGTTTTGCAGCAGACTGCCTTGTCTCTGAAATGGATACATGGTGTCTGTGTGTAGGTTCACAACCTGAGCCAGCACTACAGGAAGAGGCACTTTGCTACTCCAGAGCCTATGATGACGTGCAGGGAAATCACTAGCTGTGCCCCTTTTGATTTAAAAAAAGAAACCTCCTAGAGGTGGCAGCTATGCTCACAAGTATGAAAATTAAAGTGACATTAAACCCTCAGATTTTTTAACATAAAACAATACTGTAATGTGTGCCTTACTGTAATCCATGGTTGTTTCCCTTCTCTTTGCTGCTCTTCCTTTTAAATCCGTATCTCTTCTCATGCTGGGCAGAACTTCTGTTTTGCAGCAGACTGCCTTGTCTCTGAAATGGATACATGGTGTCTGTGTGTAGGTTCACAACCTGAGCCAGCACTACAGGAAGAGGCACTCAGCTGCAAAAGGAAGTTCTCCCCCAGCATGAGAAGAGATAAGGATTTAAAAGGAAGAGCAGCAAAGAGAAGGGAAACTACCATGGATTACAGTAAGGCACACATTACAGTATTGGTTTATGTTAACAAATCTGAGGGTTTAATGTCACCTTAAGTGAGGATGTGGAGCTGTGCATGTTTTAGAGTGAATTAGTGCTTTGTCTTTGCAGGTTTGCCCTGCATGGTCGCAGCACCAGTACACGTTAAAATTGTAATGTTTGACTTCCCCTTTAAAGTTTGTGATCACATCCATCATTATAACACGTAGAAGGACTTCTTGATTAAGATTAGTTTTTACAGGCCCAGACAGAATAATAAAAGGGTGAATTTTCAGTGAAAGATCCAGCTTCGAATTCCAGTGACTGCTCCAATTACTTCTAGCCAAGTAAAAGTAAATATTACATGCAGTTTTTGAAACTGCAATCTCTCACTTCAGCCTTCTTAGCAATCAGCATTCTTAAGCTGTTGTCCTTTGATGTGAAACATACATGACGTGCATTTTCTGGTCATTCACATCATAAACATATTTTAAGTAACTTTACATCTCAGTTATCAATTTTTTTGATAGATTTGTACTTTGATGGGCATGATATGCTTGTCACAACTACAGAAGACAACCCTGTACTTGAAAGTGTAAGTATAGCCAAAACTTTTATTGCTAAAGGTCCATCACAGGACACAGGAAGCTAATCAGAGGCCAATGGGTTATGCAGCTACATTCAGGTGAGTGGACACTGGCAAATCAAAGCTGTAAGGACAGCCCTGTAAAACCCCTTTCAGTCCCAGCATGCCTTCAGTTTTTTTTACTAGTGTCTTTAGGTGAATGGACGTTTTCACTGTGCTCTGAGAGAAGTAAATCCTTTTTAGGTTTTTTCATTCACTTTTTTCTTTAAGACTCTTCTAGCAAGTTTGCTAGCATTGCCCAGCCACTGCAGCATCCCTTTTGCAGCTATCTGGATCAGTTTACTTCTCATCTGACCCTGGTGTGAGG
>NW_017306311.1:1422760-1450009 GCF_000935625.1 Nanorana parkeri | reverse complement strand
CATACCTGGACCTTCCCAGAAAAAAGATGTCAGGCTGGCCTGTAATGTTGCTTTGGGCACTGGATGTGGTGAGGGGGGAATCACCTTGGCACATATTGCATTGGTTGAGGGTGCTATACCTGTCTGGGGCTGTGGTCCATCTGCTGGTGGAGCCCTGTCTCTGGAGACCCTCTTAGGGGGTAATGCAACCAGCAGGGTGAAGATCTGGATGCAGCTTGTCCCTTAAAATGTACACTACCATGGGAATGGCAAGTCTGAGGTAAGCCAGGGCTTCTGCCCAGCCTTAGTGCCCATTGTGCTGTGTGTTCTGGTCCCCACAGGATTTAACATGGAATATTGGCTGTGACATATTCTATTGCAGCCAGCCTCCAGTGTTTGTCCTTCATACACAGAGGATCGGTAAATATGAATGATATTTACCGATCCTCCGCTCGGCCACGCACAGAGCTGCTGTCATACTGAAACTGACAGGATGACAAAGGCTCCGCTTATCTCACCGCTCGGCCGTCCTGAAAGCTGAGGCTTCTCTCCTCCTCGCCACTCGGCCATCCGACATGAGAGTGCTCCCTCCTGAGCTTCAGTGGGCAGTTTCTCCTCGGAACCGCCGCTGCCTCAGCCCATACAGGCAGCGGGGATCCGAGGACAGCGCTGAAGGGGGGCGGAGGAGGGAGCGCTCTCATGTCGGATGGCCGAGCGGTGAGGAGGAGAGAAGCTGTAGTCGCCCGGGGACGAGCTGTGTCGGCCGCCTGGCAACCCCTGTTGCCACCGCATCCTGTGTGGCCGCACAGCTCGAACACCCCAAAGGCCGGCCCTGATAGTAGCCACCCTCCAGAAGGAAGGACAGTGTCAGCACCAATTCAGAGATGATTTGAGGATCTACAGCCAAGTGATACACAAATAAGATACATTTCTGGTAATAATTAAGGTACTTGAATATATTTTTAAAATTTCACTCCTGAGTATAGTGTTAATGGCAATTGAAGACCTTGAATGTTTTGCGTGAAGTAGCTTTGAGAAGTCAAGAAAGATATACTGAAACAGTGTGACCTTTTTTCAATAGACAATTTCAACTTCAAAACACAACAAAACTCTGTTTAATCTGTGCTTAAAGCAAACAAATTAACAGCTTTCATATACAGAACTGTGCAAGCAAAGTCTCTAAGCTTTTTTGTTAAAAAAAAAAAGAAAAGAAAAAAAGAAAAATACTTTTCTGACATCTCTTCTTTACAGGAGGAAGTTTCAGATTTCTCTATGAGTCCATGAAGTTAGATCAAAAACATTTTTCTGGATCTTATAAAAAAAAAGAGCTTCAAGTTTAAACCACATTCACCGGTGAATTCCCTGTTTTTTTAGTCAACTCTGTCTGCTCCACTTCTCGCCAACCGAAAAGGTGATGAAAAATATTGCAGAATATTCTGTAGGTACATTGTTTATTTTCACCCCATTAAAATAAATATGTTGTAAATGTTTCAAAAAGTGATGTTTCCAATGCCTAAAAGAAATGACTTTGTTCAATATGAATGAGGTAAATTAACAACATAAAACACCCAGAGCTTACTTTGTCATGCAGTAAATATTTCAGTTTATGTCTGTATGCTTTCATTTTAAAATGAAGGTTCACTGGATAGAATCTATAAAATATACGATGTTCCTACCGGTAGACCTTAAGAGGAATTTTACCCATATCTTTAAAATGACAACCATGACACCTTTAGAAATGTTTAGTAATGACAATCTTCAGATACTTATAGACAATTACCAGCTTTTTATTCTTTGCACACCTTATTTTTCTTTTCAACCAATTCTTCCCATGGTGGCAGAGGGCAGATTCGTTCATTTCCCTTTACTTCCTGGAACTCTGGCACATGTGGCTAGGATATGTGGGCAGCACAGTGGCTTAGTGGTTTGCACTTTGAGCACTGGGTGCCCCTGCTTTGAAGCACGGCCAGGTCACTTACCTGCAAGGAATTTGCTTCTTCTCCATGTGCTTACGTGGGTTTCCTCCGGGTATTCTGGTTTCTTCCCACACTCCAAATAAATGTTGGAAGGTTAATTGGCTTCTGTATGCAAACGCGATAGGAATCTTAGATTGTAAGCTCCTTGGGGACAGGGACTTATGTGAATGTGCAGTATGTAAATCACTGTTTAAATCGTCGGTGCTATATAAATACCTGTAATAAATAAATAATGTGACAATGCACATCATCTCAGGGGGAAAAATGTATTTCCCTGAGATCTCGTGAGGTTTTGCAGTTTACATATGAGATTTCCCAGCAATGCACTGTGATGTAGGCTTCCCAGGATACATCTCTTAGGCATGGACTACATCACTAATGCCTAAGAGGACCAGGAAGTGGATAAACTGTAACTGCAAGTAAAAGGAAACAAATGTTTGTTTGACTAATGAATGTAAGATAATTTCATACCAGCGTGCAGAGCCGCATGTTCATATGATTTTTAGTGAAAGGTAAAGGTCCACTTTAAAGATGAAACATTTGACAGAAAAATAAAATATTACGTAACAAAACGATTAAGAGTTATGATCTTGTTATTTACGTGCCTTTGATGTTTATACTGTATGACCTCGTCCTTTAGAGAGAAACTGTAGGCAAAAAGTTTAAATGTATCTAAAGTCAAAACTCTGTATAGTTTTGGATACAGGTGTAAGGGGTTAGAATTACTGTCAGATTTGTATTCCTATCTGCAAGATTTACCTTCTCTTCCTCTCAGTGGTGTATTCTGGTTTGGGGCTGCCCTAGGCAAGACAAAACTCGGCGCCCCCCATCTCCGCCCCCCCACACACACACTAAATTTACCCCACCCGACTGTGGTCTCAGGTGGGCTCTGCAGGGTTTGTGGTGGGCTGCGATTAGGGATTCCTGCATCAGAAACTTGCGTTTTACTGCAGCAGAAATCCCTAATCAGGTGTTTGCACGCAGTAGCTATCACCCATTCAAGTTAATGATCAGGTGACAGCAGCTCCATGTAAACGCCTGCGCACTGCATGTGATGATACGTGATATGATGACATGCGGTTAGAAAACACTCTCCCTGGATCTCTGGATGCACAATCATTGCGTCCAGGGAGAGTGATTGATTCCTAACCGAATGTAAACATATCACGTATCATTACATGCGGTGTGCAGGCGTTTACATGAAACTGCTGTCACCTGATCATTAACTTAGGTGACAGCTGTCACTTGTAAATGCCAATTTAGGGATTTCTGCTGCAGGAAAATGCAAGTTCCTGATGCAGAAATCCCTAATTGCACCTAAAATAAAGGTGTGAATGTAGCCTAATATGAGATGGAAAAAAAACTTTGACTATTTGTACTCTATTCAAAAATGGAAGAAAAGGTTTGGGTTTTATATACTTTAATAAAAATCAGTTAGCTGCTAATATTATCTAGATTTTCTAGATAATGGTATCTAAAAAATAAGTAAACTTATTGTTACTTATAGCCAGATTTGTAATTTGCGTCTAGGCATGACTACAACTACAAGTGGTGATGAATAAATATGTGCCTTGGACCAAGATTCATTAGCAAAATGGCAACAGTGTCCTTTGAATTCCTTATGATTTTGCTTCCCACATGCAAAGTGTACAGAGGCTCCTCTAACCCCGTCCCAGTCCCCCCGTCCCCCCTTATGGAAAAGGGTTCCTATTTTCACTATCCCTCAGATGGGTCAGTAGGCCAATATACTTTATATTACCGACTTGCATATATCCAGATAAAGTTGGCTATGATGGAAATGCAACAACACATGCTAATATGCACTGATTGTGTTACTGACATGAGCTGTAGATGACGCTGTAGTGCAAGTCTAGTCTATGCTTGTTTTCTATATGCATGCTTATATCTATGATATACAGGAAGTTCACTATATATGATGTATAATGCTGTATTCAGATGTAATATCCTTCTAAGCAAGTAAAACTTAATTCAGCATCTCGCAAGATCTCAGTGCTTCATGTAAACACATAACCAACAATCTATACTACATTACCAAACATTTGTGGACAACTGACAAGGATATCTAAATGAGCTTGTTGTTTATCCCTTTTAAAACCATGGCCATTAATATGGAGTTATCCCCCTACCTTTGGGACTATAACAGCCTACACACTTTCGGAAAGGCTTTCCCCAAGATTTTGGTGTGTCTGTGGGAATTTGTCTCCATGCAGCCGAAAGAGCCCTTATGAGATAAAGTACTGATACTTCAAATGATCTCAAGCAGGGTCGAGGTGTTGAGCAGGCTCGAGGTCAGGGCTCTGTACAAGCCACTCAAGTTCCTCCACAACAATCTCATTAAACCATGTCTTCATGGAGCTGGCTTTGTACACGGGGCACAGTCATGCTGGAACAGAAAAGGGCCTTCACTAAACTGTTTCCACTAGGTTGGAAGCACACAGTTGTCTAGAATGTCTGTGTCTGCTTTATCAATTACAGTGGCCTTCACGGGAAACACCTAAACTCAACAGTTTGGAGGCTGTTTACATACCTTTGGCTAGAGAGTGTATGCCAATCATTGAGTTCCCTTTGAGCTGCTATGGAATCTATAAGTGTATCCCAGGGTCACTAGTGGAGGGAATCCAAGAGGGTTAACATTTAGGGTTAGGTTGAGTTTTAGGGTTTGGGTAAGAGAAGGGTGAAGTGTTAAAATCACATTCACTATCAGGAATAGGTACTGAAAAGAACTACTTCTTTTCTGTGCCAAAAAAAACACATTGAGAACTACCGCTCAAAGCCATCAAAAATCAATATAGCAATTTTTACAGATAGACTGTTTTGTATGTTTTGTTTGCATTACTTTGGTTGATACTTAAAAAAATTACACTTGACAAAAAAGGTGAAAATAAAGCAATCCAGAGGCAATGTAACACTACTGAGTACAGTACATGACACATATAATAAATAGTATAAATGATCTGCTTTTGACCTTGCAACCTCCGTTAAATAAACCACATCTGTTTTTTTATTGTAAAACTCTTGGCAAAGTGTGATCTTCACTGGCCTGACAGCTGCAGATACCATTTCTACACAAAGCATTTACTATAAAATATTCATCATGATGTACTAATAATATTAGGAGCAAATGGGTCATGTACTTACAGGTGCTGGATGACTTTAGCAGCCATGCTCAGTTCACTTTATTACGATAATTATCCTCAAACCAACTACATACTGGAATTTAAAGGGAAACCCTGATGGTTTTTGGTCAAACATTTTTTTAAAGGGTAGGCAATACCTCCCGTTTATGTCCTTTTGGTCTGTTAATTATACAACCAAAATTGTTTTATTATATCTGTTCCATAAGTGCAAAAAATACATGTTGATTCTCCCAGAAATCTTGGGAGCTGATCACTTCATACGCTCTCTGCCTCTGCTTATTGTTATCAGTTAGCGTTACTCCTAGCTCTCTCCTGGGGATTACAGAGCACATCCTTTATATGTTATGCAGAAGAAGAGAGAAGGAGGTGTTCTGTTGTCCAGTCTTTTGGTAACCTGATATACCGTATTTTGCGGTCCATAAGACGCACCGGACCATAGGACGCAGGGAGGTCCGGCGCGCCTTATGGAGCACTCGAGACTGTAGCTTCTGTCAAAGCTTCTATGACAGAAGCTGCAGTTAGTGACCGCTGAGACAGGTGGCGCTGTGATTACAGCGCCACGGTCTCAGTGATGACACCATCCATCGTCGCCGCTGCTCGGTTTTAATACGAGTGATCTCATTAGATCACTCGTATTAAACGAGCAGTGGCTCCTACTACTCGCCCGGCGCCCGAAACTGCATGTCTCGGGCGTCGGGATTCGCTCCATAAGACGCAGGCACTTTTTCCCCCTCCTTTTGGGGGGAAAAAAGTGCGTCTTATGGAGCGAAAAATACGGTAAGCCGATCTGAATGGAGAAAAAGCTGTCAGCTTCAGACTTGAGGCTGACAGCTTTTTCCTCCATAATATGAGGTGAGGCTCTAACTCCCCTGCCTCCCCTGACCGCAGGTCCCTGTACAGTATAGTGAGTGAGCCTTGACACCCTAGGAAATGTTAAAAAGGAATTTTGCTTTGCTTTGAGTTTTTTATGTTACTTTTTTTTCAACTGTAAAGAAAAAAAATTTGAAATGATAAGGCTAGTGAGTAGCCAAATATTTGCAAAAGAAAAAAAAAACAGGTATGGAAAAGTAAAGAAATAGCTTCTTCTGAGTGGCCCATTGAGTATACCTTTGTTTTTCTATCTGGCTCACATTTCTGGAGTATAGACCTATGTTTATCATAGGCATTTTTAAATTAAAAAATGCTGTTGTTTGTTGTATGCTTAAAAAGTGCGGTCAAACTATTGTTTGACTTATTACTACACCTCTCTATAAATATTACACTGAGGTCGGAACCTGCAAGTGAATAGGGATAAGTGAACCATTCAAAGTCCAGAACTTCCTAGCGGGAGCTTCGCAAACCCGGAACATAGCGACAAACTCTATTAAAGTCTATGGGAGGCAAATCGTGTCATATTTTTGTCTGGCATTGGTAGCAGGGCACTGTCATAGGGAACATGCAAAAACCTTTACAAAATACAGTTCAGTAGGGAGAGGGTCTTATAGTGCGGATTACAAGACAGCACTGAAAATACAGAAATCCTTTAAGTAACATGCTAGGAGGATGCCTTATAGCTGCTTGTGAAGCTACAAAACATTATGAGTTAAAGGAGAACTATGAGGTGAGTGCTTTTCACTCACCTCATAGTTCTAGCCGACCTGTGACAATGAGACTGTCACAGGTCGGCTCAGTAGATCGGGAGGTGAGCGAACACATACCAGGTTCGCTCGCCTCTCGATCCTGTCACGGCTCTCTGCCGTGACAGGGGGAGGGGCTGGATTCCCCTCTCCCCGCTCCAATCTGCCAGCGCTAACTGGCAGAACGGACAGGCAGAGCCAGCTGTCACTCACGCAGCTGGGCGGATCCCGTCATCTAAGTCGGGATCCGCTCTGGCTGCGGCGTCTCAGTATACCGCGAGCTGTAGCTCTTTACTCTTTTGTAAAACTTTGGTCAGTTACAAAGATTATTTTACTCCTTCTCATACAATCAGTTACAGACAAGTGACCCCATTACTAAGGAGGACACTGATCCAAAATGTTCATGCCAGGAATGCTAGTGCATAATGACAGGATCTTGACTGAAACTTGGTCTAGCTAAATAGCAGCTGACATCATGCTACAGGTAGATGATATTTTGGAATGAGAGGGGGTATTATTAAACACGTCAATCAGAGAATGCAGAAAGGTCTTTCTTGAGCTCATAGGTCAAAAGGCTGGTGACTAGGTGGTCTGGAAGGTGGGAGAAAGGAGGAATGGTTTGGGAAGAGCTAGGGATATGACATAGGGTGTGATGGACGAAGTAGTTAGAAAGGTAAGAAAGGCCTTCAGGAGGATTGGACAGCCAGGCTAGAAAATGTTGTCCCAGCCACCCACCTTCTGGGTATGGTAAATAGCAGGGAGATAGATTTTCCAGGTAGGAGTGCTATATGTATAAAAGTTGACAGTACAATAACAAAACAGTTCAAGACAAGAGGGTTAGGAGGGCCCCTCTAGGTTACACTCTAAAAGGAAGTAGTATTAGTATTTAGTATTGTAGGCTTCTGCAAAAAGTTTTCAGGGATCTCCTAAAGGCAGACTAGAGCTAACCAGAGAGATTAGGGTAGGAAGTTCCAGCGGATGTGAGAGGCTCTGAAGATGTCCTGGAAGCAAGCATGAGAAAAGGTGATGAGGGAGCAGGAGGACTTAGGAGGAGTGAAGAGGACAGTTTAGGTGATATTTTGAGACTAGATTGGTGATGTAACTCTGGGCAGAGTTGTGGATAGCTTTGTATGTTGTTAGTATTTTGAATTGTTTGGTGAAGAGAAATCAGTAGAGGGCTTGGCAGAGTCGGTGGCGGGACACTCAATAGTCTATCAGTATTCATGAGAGACTGAAGGTGGAATAGCTTGCTTTGAGGTAGGCCAGTGAGGAGGGGTTTGCAGGAGTAAGTGAGAGAGATAACAAAGGAGTGAATTAGTAGCTTGGTAGTGTCATTGGTTAATAATGTGTGTATTTTGGAGATGTTATGGAGATGAAGGCAGCATTATTTGGATAGACATTGAATGTACGGCCAGAGGGAGCGGTCAGAGTCAATCTCCTCCCCGCTTCCCCCCCTTCGTGCCCCCTTCTATCTTAAATCAAGCGTCTTTTCTAATATTTTCCTATACTCTGGATCTACACAGGGTGCCTCTATAAATCTCATACAATACTATATGCTCGACAACAAAACAAAAATAAATAAATAAAAATAAAAATAAACAAAACACAGAAAGACAAAAAGCCAAGAGTAAGGCAGTTGCACTTTTGATCTTAAAAGGAAAAGTCAGGGTGGGGCATATGGTGGTGGTGGTGGTGGTGTTGTGACATACATACTAATATGTCAGTTAGTAAATTAGTGATACACAAGGAGAGCTGAGTAGTAGAAATAGACATTTGGGTGTCATCCGCATACCAATAGCCTCCCATGACTTTCAATACTATCAACTGACCAAGGAAGAAGGTGTAGGTAGGGAATAGAAGGGGCCACAGGAGAGAGCATTGGTGGGACTTCTAGAGAAAGAGCGTGAGGAGAGGAGGAGATAGAGTTTTTTCTTCAAATGCAGCAGAACGGTCTAATAGTATGAGTACGGAGTAGTGATTATTGATTTCAGCAGTAAGTCGTGAGTTTTAGAATGTCACCCGCCGAGAACTGTATTAAAGCTGCATCATTTAACAGCTGCCCAACTGACACTATCCATTTAGATTACAGCAGTTCTAGGCAGGTTGCCAGATTCATAAGCACTGAAGGAGGGAACATTTTAATACCCCCAAAATGCATTGGCATGTTTTTATTGGAAATTTGAGCAAATAAAAGGATAACATTTTGAAACATCTCCACTTCTGACCTCTTGACTGAGGCACTTCTACACTCCAACCTATACAAATGGGGACACAGATGGCAAACAAATATTGGAGCCAGTGACTGTTGAATTTAGCCTTTGGTTCTTTTTCAGTCTTTCTTATATATGGTTTACAGATCAATGTAAAATATGTTGTATTTGTGTAGATTAGCAATTTGCAATAAATACCCATTCATCCTCATATTTTGCCCTTACAAACACAGACTGTGATGACTTTGCTCAAGAGTTCTTAACTTTTTTATGCTTACAGACCCCCAATAGATTGTCCAATATATTGCCATTAGGGAAGAGTAAATCTGCCTGGGTTTGGGTCACATACAGATTTATGAATCTCATTAAAGTCAATGGGGGGACAAATTTGGTTATCATGTTCTGGGCACTCGTATGCCTAATAAGCAAGGTATTGTCAAACACAAGTCAGGGAAATTAGACCATGAGGGGCAAGTACCAATGGCAAAAATAATAACATTGTTAAAAAAATTATCTCCCGACACAAAATTGTCAGCTCTACCTAGCACTCTTCACACTGACAATATGGCTGAGGTGAGCCAGCGTTCTTATAGAAATGGGTTAGATGTATTTATTAATTTCTTCACATTTTGGCTCTTGTGACTCTGCTGACTAGGGACAAAGGTTATGAACAGCTTTAAAGGATGTTCTGTGTTTCCGATGGTAACCTTGTATACCTTTCAGCAATGGGTAAAAGGTATATAACCACAAGCTGAACCTCATCCCTAATCATTCCGAGAACATGAATCTCATTCCTAATCCTTACACCCCACACTCCCTTCACCAAACCGTCATTATCACCAGTCCTATTATTTACTAGTATGGTTTCGACATATAGCCTGGTCTTGATTTTCATATGGATAGCTAGGAAAAAACAGCCAAATATCCTATTTATTTATTTATTAGCTACAACTAGTGAGATTTTCTGGGGGGTTTTTTGCATTGAAAACTCACCAATTGAGGTCCAGTTACTAACAATGTTACTCGCATGTGCTCTGACACATCAAAAAGTCAACTGTTTAATTTCCAAATAGTTTTTTTATTAAATGAGTATATTAAACAAACAATAATTCAAAAACTTCAAACAAGAAACAGTTTTCAAGTGTACAGTGTGACATGAACAATCAGACAATAGCATCATAAAATACAGGGTGGGGGGGACCGATCATTTGGATTCCATACCCCCAAGGTTAAGATCCCCTAACTTTGCTAGTCATGCTTTGCCATGAATAAAGTCAAAATATGGACAGCACAGAGTGTATTCTGCTTGCTTATTACTCCTTATGGGCTTCCTCTCCTCATAACATGTGAAATGGCTCAGTGTCAGCTGAATTAACATTGACATGACAAGTAGTTAGGCCAGGGATATTACCACAAACCGTTGACTGTTTGGAATACCGTTGCTCCTGAGAGATAATTGCTTTCCGTTGTTTCTCTTTGTTGTCAATAAACAGATTTGAAATGCTCCATTAATGTATAGCAGATGTGCAGCATTATAGACACAGGTAGGATTTATCTGAGGGCAGAATTCATGCTAAAGTCAGTTGGAGATAAATTAAATCCATCATTTCACCATTTTTGTTGCAGCGATTATTGTTAAGACGGACCATTAGCGAGGACATCAGTTGTGGTTTCTGTATTTCAAACAATGATTTACTTGTCTTACAAGAATATCAGACCTTAGATCATTCACATCATTTCAAATTGTATTTGTCGTTATGCACATGTCAAAAAAAGGAATTCTAATCTAACTCTGAATACATCTTTCAGTATATAAAAGAAGCAGCAGTTGAAATAATTAAATAATATATAAACCCAATCACTAAAATCTCAATTTAGACTTCATTAAATAAGATCCTGTCATAAAGGTCCTTGTTAGGGCGTAGCGTCAGTATATTGGAAGTTGCAGTAAGGAAAGAATAGGTAAAGGTGACAAACTGCTTAAGGAGAGATTAGGATCAGTTAGGAAACTGTACTTTAATTCTAAATGTTGGCTTTTTGGGCAATAAACCACTTGTTCAATTTTTTTTTTTTTGGGGGTGACGGGGGCGGTTCTCTTTCATTTAAAGGTCAGCAAGTCACTTTTAGCTGCTGTCCCATCAATAGCAACATTTTTTGTTGTTGTTGCAAGGCTTCCCTTTTGTCTCAGGGATGGTATTTTGTGGTATTGATTTATTTGGGGGTTATATTGCTTTTATTTTAAGTTGATAGGGCATTTATTTAAGATTTAACTGCTTTTTTGATGAACATTTTCCCTTCAAACAAGTAGACTTTTGTTTCAGAGGTAGCATTTTGGGTTTTTTCTTTCTTATGTAGGTTTTTTTTCATATCTGTTTTTGATAGGGCCTTTTGTAAAATTTTGGCTGCTTAAAGCGCTGCACTCAGTGGATAGTGACCATCTATTCTTAAAACTGCCTTTTCTTCACAACATGCTGCTACATCATTTATTAAAGGAAATCACCTCACATTATATCACTCACATTCAATGTACTTCCTATGCCCAAAGATAACATCAAAGTTACGCATATGCCGGTTAGGCCTTTTATCCCTGATTAAAACTGTGCTGCTGGACAATTTTACACTGCTGTATAATTTATTACAGGTATTTATATGGCAGCAACAATTTTCACATAGTGCTTTACATAGTTGCACATTCACATCAGTCCCTGCCCTCAAGGAGCTTACAATCTAAGGTCCCTATCTCACACGCATTCATTCAAGGGCCAATTTACCTTCCAGCATGTCTTTGGAGTGTGGGAGGAAACCCACACAAGCACAGAGAGAACATGCAAACTCCTTGCAGACAGTGACCTGGCCAGGATTTGAACCAGGGACTCTCAGTGCTGCAAGGCAGAAGCCTTTTACACTTTTACCCTGCTGTGTCACCTGAATTGCTTCAATTCTTGTAGTAAACAACAAATTCTCCCTCATTAAAAATATTTTTTTCCACTGCTGTATTATAGAGCTTTGCATTAGCCAAAACAAGGACAGGGACAGTCATAGCTAACTTTTGGCTGTTTTCTATCTGCTGCCTAATACCATTTGATGATAAAGCATGTGCTTGTTAAAATTACCTACAAATTTGCCTTTTTTCAATCTGAAATAAATGCATGTAAGCCAAGCTACTTGCTTAAGAACAAAAATCAATTCCACATCCAAATATGTGCTGCCAGTGAAGTCTGCTGCTGAGATTGTTAATGAAAATTGTATGTTATTCAAAGGATTTGTGTATTTTCAATGTTGCCCACGAAGCTGCATTAAAATGATGATGATGCTTTGGCCTATGGCCATATGAAGTGTGATGAGTTAGTTGATTATATGGACCCATTGGAAGTTTCCCCTAACTTGTTGTTCTGGAGACAATTCTAACATTTGGGATTTTCCTTCTCTTTCATACTCGGTGACCATGGTCACCAGTGCAAACATAGGGGTTAGACAAATAAAAACTTGAAAGAGGGTTTTACTCTTCCCAGCTCTTTCAAAAACTTTAAAAAAAAAAAGATTTACCTAGCGATACACTTTAATGAATATATAACTGTATTCACAGGTTTTTTTTAAATATATTACTGGAATTTGTCTTTCAACATCAGGACTTGGTAAACAAGTGGTACACCTGCTGGTATGTATTGACTGGAATGGCTCAGTGCACAGCAGAGCTTAGTGAAGCATTTGTTTTGCTTTTTGCTGGATCACACTGCCCTGAAAGCTCCTGTTGAAGCCAAGCTTTTTTTTGGGTGCAGAAATGCTGATAAAATGAAAACATTTTCTGTGGTATCTGGCCATTGTACAATGCATCATTATTGACTTTCACAGTGCAGAGGGTCACCAAAAGTTTTAGCTACTGTATATTATTCATGCAAAGTGCATGCTTGCTATTAACAATACACTTTCAGATATTTATTAGCTCTTACATAGATCACAGTACTTCCCCTGACAATGCCTTTGCTTTTTTTTCTCAACAGAAGGATGGAGCCATCTTTGTTGAGGCATCAGCCAGGGTCACCATCTACTTCATGGACTGAGATGACTGCTTAGACATGATACAATCATGTAAATTCGGGTGCCTGTTCAGTTCTTGTCTTGTGTCCACAAATAAATTTGACACTTGCTGCAAAGTTACAATGTTGCGGTCTGGGAATAAGGAAACTAAACAAAGGTTTCCTCCTTCCTGCAGCAGACTGATGGCATCATCACTGTCTAGGCAAAGTTATTTGATTTCAGAACAAGGACAGCTTTTTAATGATAAAAGGTAGAGTTAGTTTAAACAATTATACAGTATGTATATAATATATAATGTATACATGTGTAGCCCCTACCACCTCTAGTGGAGTGGCTACTAGAAATGTAGTGATTGCCAGGGCTGTAGTCAGTCTGGCTGTATTATAGTTGACATGTATCTGGTTAATTCCAGGTGTCTGGCATTGATTGTACCTGCCTGAGTGGAGTGTGACTCTGTTGCAGGGTGGGACAGCCAATGAGGGACACTGTGAGTGTGTGTGCAGTCCACCAGCTAATCACTGGGGCTGTCTTAGCCAGTGTTGCATGCTGGGCCAGGGCATATATAGTCCAGTTCTGGGATAGCCCATAGTCCAATCAGGGCTGGGTGCTGTCCAGCTCCCAGCTTGAGTGCAGGAAATGCTTTGTTAGGCCTCAAGCCTGGAGGAGGCCTTTGCTACTGCCTGATGAGGGACCCCGGGGAAGATTGTGGCTGCTGAAGGTGCCTGGATTTGAATGGACCTCAGGAGCAAGTCTGGCATTTCTTCTATTGAAGATCTCACACCAATTCCTATTTAGCGGTTGCTCAAATATCCGGGGCCAAATGGGGTTTCCGATTGATTCACACTGGATTTCTAACAGGGACTGGTGAGTCTAGAGACTCTGTCTGTTTCACCCTGGATGTCTAGGCACCTATACCCTCTCTCCCAGTGTGAATATGTTAATAAAGTTCTTCAGCATCATACTTCTGGCCTGGATTTCAGCTCTGTTGGCCACTAGAAGAGGGCAGGTAATGCTAATGGGGCAGCTGATTGCTAAAATTCCTAGACAGGCTAGTGATGACCCGGGTCATTCTGGCAGCTCCTTCGGGGGTGAGAGCTACACATGTATATTCATGCAAACTTGTAAAGTTACTTAAAGGTCCACTTTAATAGAATGAGACTAAAAAGACAAAGAATAAGAAATCTCAAAAATTCAGACAGAACAGCAATAAAAGCAAATCAACCTGTAGACAATCATACATTTTTTTAACCTAAAACAATCTGTAGCTGGAAATGTAAAGCATTCACAAACATTTTCCAGCCTGAACCAAATCAGACCACTTTAAAAGTTTCAAATCTAGACTAATCTGTAGTTTGAAAATGTTCATACCAGTGGAACCAGTCTAGACCAAAGAAGACATAAGAAAATTCAGCAAGATTGGTCCAAGCTAGTGTACTGATTTAAAGCAGAAGGATAATTAAAAGGTTTGAACAAGCTGTTACCAGGGTCACAGTATCTTACTATTGTGTAGCCAGTCCAATCACAAGACTAGCTAAAGGTCTACACCAACCAGAACATAGGAACTCTTGCAGGAATATTCCAGTCTATAACCAGTAAAACCAATAAGGTAGTTAGAAGAGTAGGCCAAAATGTAGAACAGGGAAGAGCAAGTATAACCATAAAGGTTATGTTGACAAGGAACCAAAGGAATCAAAACAAAACCTCCAACTGAGGGTGTAGCCCGGTAAAGCCGTCCTAGGGTATGAGGTACTATCACAAAGTCCAAAAATGTCACCAGCACACCATTTATATGTGAAGAAAGTCCAGTTTAATGACACATGTTTGTCATTCAAATACAAACGTTTTTGGGGCCTCACAGGGTCCCCTTCATCAGGCTCAGAATGACCAAGTTAAAAACAGCCATGGATATAGAGGAAAGTAGCAACATGTAGATTGCTATCTACTCTCAAGATAGCAAGTAAGAGACAGGTTGGCATTAAGGCCCCTGGATTGGACGCAGTCCAGAGTATAGATCCAAAACTACTCTTTCTGCAATAGTGGTTTCGCTCTGTCTCCGCCCCTTGGAATAGTGTGTACCTGTTCAATAACCCTGCCCTTAAGCTCTTGTACTTGATGTTTAGTTTTTGCAAAATGGATTGCAACGGGCTTATTAACCTCCCTGGCGGTCTGATTATTATTATTTTTCCTTTTTTGTTCTATTTTTGTTCCCGTTTTTTTTTTGAACTTTTAAAATTCCCGATGGTTCCGCCCCCCTGCGACGCGGACGCTCGCAAGGGACGGAACCCGGAAGACCGACCGGCCGGAGGACACAGCGGGGATTGTGGACAAGGTAAGAGACGCTACACTGTAATCCCGAGTGGGGCTCGGGTTACCGCTTATGGTACTGAAAATTAACCCCGAGCCACACTCGGGAATACCGCCAAGGAGGTTAATGTCAAGGTCCTCTTCACGTTGGTATTTGGCAATCATGATGCGAATATCACTCCTGTGCTTTTGAAAGTGTCGCTTGAATGGGCCTATTGTCTTGCCAACATAAATGAGGGAACAGGGGCATTTGAGAAGGTAGACCCTGTGAGGCCCTGAAAACGTTAGTATTTGAATTACAAACATGTGTCATTAAACTGGACTTTCTTTACATTTAAATGGTGTGCTGGTGACATTTTCAGACTTTGTGATAGTTACATGGTGCCATCCGTGGTCACTTCAAGCACCCGCCTGATTTACAGGTGCTTTCTCTGACTCGGTAAGGAGTGCAACAGGACATACTTGTATTAGATTATGAGGTATTTACATGTCTCATTCCATCACATATCCCTAAAATAAGAGAATTATTCCTCATTTCTGGATAGTGGATGGAGCCAAGCAAATCATTCATATGCTCCAAATAGCCAACTGCAGCGAATCCACGATATAAATCAGGTATAGACTAATATTTTAGAGCCTTTATTCCAAACAGCACACAGTTGTTCCATGCTTTTTGGCAATCATCGGTTTAGTGTATGGAAAATCTGGAGATTTCAGCAAAATTTCACCATTTTGGCAACATGCAGTGTAGTTAATAGGGAAAGCAATATTAAGGTGTTTTTTTTTGTTTTTGAGTGCAATGGGCTTCAAATGGTTCCTGAGAGTTACTGTACATGAGCTCCTTTCAACTGACCTGGACCTGTTTCTCTTTTTTTTCCAAATAAAGAAAATGGAGACCGCAAAAAAGGAAAATATAAATTTTAAAGCAACAGTGCACAAATAAGAAAAAAAATTGTATAATAATAAATAAAAATAAATATATAAATAAAATAATGTAAAAAAATTAAAACAAATAATAAAAAGCACCAAAACTAGAAAAAAAACATATATACAAAAACACTAAAAGCAACAGACTAAACTACTTGAAATACACTACCTGGAAAATTAAAACTTATTTTCCAAGCCAATGTCACCTAAGTGAAATTGAGAGATTACACCTTGACAAATTTTTACAAATGGCAAAAATCTGGAAATTGATTTCTCCATAATAATTCCTACTATAGAACAGGTACCCCAAAAACTCAAGCTGTAGACAATCAAAGCAATAAAACAATCACATGACTAGGCCTTCCTGTAGCCTTCAACCAACATAACAGCTTATTTTTCCTTTTTAAACGTCCAGTAAAATTCAGAACAAACTAATTAACTGCAAAGATGTGTTCCTAAGATATGCATGGCCATCCGCCATGACATTCCTGAAATATCAAATAGCCTAATCTAATTGTTATTATTACATTTTTTTTCAAAATACATAGGTCACAAATGTGCAGAGTAACCCGAAACACTTGCCGAGCTGCCAGCTGGCCTGATCTCTATCATTCCAACCTGCTGCCCCGCGGTTCTCCTCTCTTTTGCACGGAGCTTGAAGTTATGCTTGCCGATAATTGCATGGCAGGTAATAAAAGAACTCAAAGTCAGTGACGGAATGTTTGGCATTTTCATCTGAGTTCTCAAACGATTATATTAAAAGCACTCTGTCTTATGAAGGTAAGGGGGGAAATGATTACGCTTAACCTAACAAGGGTATAGCTTCAAAATCCTATGTATAAAAGGTACAGGTGTGCGCACTAGTCATACACCCCTCACCTCAGTGTTTTAACGATTTTTAGTAATTTACAGCAAAACTTCAGGCAGATATAAAATACACAAATTAATGCAATTCTGTATTCTTTATAACACAATTATATATTTATTTATTTTTGTTAATTGCAAGCTCTGTAATTATTGGCATGGATTAATAGAAGAAGAGAGCAGAGTGACAGAGAGATGAACTCATCAGTCTGCTGCTTCTCCTTTTACCATCCAATTACAGTCTGGGTTATGGACAAGACCTGCATGTGTTACATGAAGTGCTACTGAAGCCAAACCATTTTTTTTAGTTTGGGATAGAGTGGAAAGGGATTAGAACAACAGTCAGGTTTGTATTGCTGTCTATGTCCCCATTAGGGAGATTCCCATTCTCTATTTGTCCTGGTAACCATTATCAGTGAAAGTAAAAGAAATTCCCATATTTTGGGTTGTCTTTAGAACAGGAATATGGGAAATCTTCCAATGGGGGCACTAAGTCTGGTGGCCTTGCTAACCAATGAGGATCTCCACAATGGCACACAAATGGAGGCTTGGGTCTCTTACCCAGCCAGACAGTACTGTGCTGTAGGACAATGCTGTGTAAATCTCAGAACTGTATGATCAGAATAAAAAATTATTTGGCAGGTACAACAGCTATTTGCCTGGTGGTCAGCTTTAAAGAGGTTTGATTTTGTATATGTACCGGTGGGAAAGTCTTTATGTAAAGAGCTACTGGCCTAAGTTTAATTGTCACATTCATACCAATAAACATGGCTGTAACCCTTGGACAATAATAGGAGATCTGCAGTGTTGAGCTTGTAGAGCCAAACATGAAGTGAAATGGGAAAGATTACACAACACATCTTCAAAGCTTTGACCCTTGGCCTCAGAAACTGGTGTTGCCCACTTTAGTAAAAATGACTTTTATAGCCACTTTGCATGTCTGTCCACCAGTCTCTGACGTCAATTCAGTGAAATGGTTATGACTCCTCTTTGCAATATTCCTTCAGTTGTTTGTGCACTTTTCAAATACCCCTACAAAATTGAAATGTGATTCAAATCAAGGCTTTGACTAGGACATTACCAAACCTTGTATTTCTTCTTTTATGAGGCATTCTTTGTGGATTTGCAAATCATAATCATGTGAAAGATCCATTTCCAGTTCAAGTCTAACTTTGAGACACATGGCCTCACATCCTCAGCAAGCACACTGTAATGCAGAATTTATAACTGACTTGATAACTGCCCAGACCCCGAACTGCACTGCAACGCCAAACCATAACATTTCCACAATCATGATACACAGTTGGCATGAGGATCATCTTCTGAAATGTCCCAAACATGTCTATTGTTACCATTGGCAAAGAACCTTATGTTTGATTCATTAGTCCAGCACATTGTCCCACAAGGTCTTGTCTTTGCCTATATGTTCAAGGAAAACTATAGTCTTGCTCTAATGATCATTTATAAAGCAAAAGCTTTTTGCTTGCACACCTCCCAAACAGGTTACGGTAAATTAGTGCAAATTCTTTCAGATTGTAATTGCATGCATTTTCACACCAGATTTTGCAAAGGTTACCTGCAAATCCCCAATCAAATTTTGGGGTTCTTGGAGATTTAAGTAATCATGAAATGGTCAGTCTTGAGCTGAATTTGCTGGGCTGCCCAGTCCTGGACAAAGTTGTAGTCATTTGAAATCTACCCCACTTTTAGATTATTTTCCTTACAGTCGAATGCTTGATTTCAGATAATTTGGCTATCTTTTTAAATCCCTGGCATCCACAGCCTTCTTTGTTGGGGCCTTAGAGAGCTCTTTTGATCTTGGTATGATGATACCACACACGTCAATAGTAAGACAACACCAGACTAGATATCTGAGGTTTAAGTAAGACCTGTGCCACCTGCATATTCCCTAAAAAGGTTCTAGTCATTGGAACCTAATCTGAAACACATGATTGCAGCAAATGTAGGGGTGTACTAACTTTTCCATGTGACAAATCTGCATTTCTGTTAACTTAGATTATGAGATTGTATACATCTTGTCAACTTTGTGTGTCATTTATTCAAGTATATCACTTGTATCTATAGCTACTGTTTGAATGATGATCTAATGTCTGAAAAAGGCAACCATTTTCATGGGGTGTACTTACTTTTTCCTGTGATTTCCCTCTATTTGGAGAGATTTCCTCTTATTTCCTCCTGTGTATCCAGGACAGGAAGTAAAGGAAGTCTCTGCAACAGGAAACAAACAGAAAAAAAAAAACGTTTCAAGGCTCTAGACCAGGGCTCAAAATTTCCACTCGCCCGCTCGCAATTGTAAATCACACGCAGCAGCCTGTCCTTCCCGGGAGCGGCCTGATCTGTCCGTGCACGTCCCACGGATCTGTATGGGCCGACTTTAAGCAGTGTGAATGATGCCTAATAGCACAATCTGTCAGAAGCTGTATCCAGTGACTTGACAGGTTATGCAAAATGTCTTGAACAGGAAGAGGTGGAACAAATTTAGATTGGGGGGGTGCCAAGTTTCGTCTTGCCTAGGGCAGCACGAAACCTAAATACACCGCTGCTCCTCGGCCGCTCTATAGCGGCAGCGGCTGATGAGAAGAGAGAACTGACACGGCGATCGCTGCTGTTGAAGGAGTAGAATCAGTGCCGCACTGTAGCTGTCCTTACTCCGGTGTTCTATCGAAAGCTCACTGCACAGAGCTCCAGTGTTTCTGAGCACCAGAGGTAGTTAGAGATCTCAATGAGTTGGAGCTTTCGATAGAACACCGGATCCTGCAGCTTCCTCCGCCCACCTCAGCTGCCATAGGCTGGGAGGAAGACTGCAGAGCTGCTACTGGCAGGAAGGACAGCACGGGAGAAGCAGGACACCTGGGACATGGAGGATACATTGCTTTTTTCTGCATTACACTGCTGGCCTCTGTACTCTGCATCACACCACTGGCCTCTGCACTCAGCATTGTTACTGATCTCTGTTCTCTGTGTCACACCACTGACCTGGCAGAGTTAAGGGCGGGGCACGGTAGGGGTCAGGTGGGGCAACTGGTGGCGAGTAACTCTTAAGGCCTGGCTAGTAGCTCAGGACTTGAAATTTTGAGCCCTGCTCTAGACCATTACCTACTTTATCCAAAACTTTAATCCAAAAAAAGTTTTGGCTTTAGAAACACCTTTTAAGGGAATTCAC
Source organism: Nanorana parkeri (assembly GCF_000935625.1). Lineage (NCBI taxonomy): Eukaryota > Metazoa > Chordata > Amphibia > Anura > Dicroglossidae > Nanorana > Nanorana parkeri. Next base: position 1,429,753 of record NW_017306311.1, on the reverse strand, counting down.
CTGAATGTTTCTTCCATTTCTCTGGGACTCTGTTGGTGAGATCTCAGCACTCAATTCCAGATTTTGCACACCTGCTGTGGCCATTATCAGGAGCTCCTGCCGTCCCTGATGGGTTTTCTATTTATTTTATTTTATGGAGAATGTAACAGAAGGAGCTGGAACATAGAAAGATAGGTGGGAACGCCTAGAACTCCCAGTTGAACAGGAATCCAACTGCTGGATGCCAAGACATTTTTCATGGCCATATAGGTGGAGACAAAAACTGCCGGGTCTGTACACCTGCTGTGCTCATTATGAGGTGCTCCCACTTTTTCTGCTATTTTTTAAAAATGTATATAGTGGAGAATGCAGCAGGAGGAGCTGGAACACACAAAAGTGGATGGGAAATCTAACACTCCTACGTAAATAGTAACAGTTATAGCAGAGACATTTTGTTGTTGGAGTATCCAATACATATAGGAAGGCAAGGGAAGGGGTACATGGCTGATGGCGCATGTGGGTGGATGGGTATTTTGAAGCTCCTGCCTTTGATCCTGTGAAAAAACTCCTGCACCCAAGCTACAGTAACTGCCAGAGTCCTGACACATAAATTAGTAGTACTGCGCACTCTTCCTGTCCTCTGGGCACTATTGTGGGTACACTCCAAAATGCCCCCCAAGAAGCTGAAAGACACAAGGCCACAAGCTGGAACACCACATAGTAAACAAAACAGAGAACTAAAGCCATGAAAGTGTTAGCACATCTGTAAAAAATTGCCAGGACAACAGATCCACTTCAACAGTCTCTCTGGGGCAAGAACTGATGGCTGGATATGGTCATGCAGGGGCATCATTGGCAACAGAGGAGAATGTAAGGCAATAGTGGCACACACAGGATTTGTGACTAATGTAACTGCCTCTCAGCCTATTTCACATACATTTGTACAGCAGACTCCTGCACCTGAGCCCACTTTAAAAGATGTCCATTCTGCAGTGCAGCTCTACAATACTTCTTTAGCCAGCCTCACTGAAAAAATATATGGCATGCGACCTGACATATCTTTCCTGCAACAAGATTTATAAAAGGTCAGAAAGCATACATGAATCTGATTCATGGGGGGTGATTTACTAACCTAAACACACGCACGCACCAGGTGCGTGTGATTTTCACACAGCAAAACATATTTATCAACCAAAAAGTCTCTAAAAGCATATTTCCACTAATGCCATATATATGGAAAAATCATGCACATGATGCATATATAATGCTGCTTCACAGTTTAGACAAAAATGGTTAGCTCATGCATTTACATTCCTGCATTCATCAACGCAAGCAACACAACATAGAGCTAATTTACACAACATCACCTTGCAATTCATGCTTGGCTTTGCACAACACACCTGCTGGGTGTGTACACACTACAAAGGTGTTTAGATTCCACCCATAGATCATGCTGGGAGGGAACACACTACAGAGGTGTATACATGTTCGTGGTGTGTTTATAAGGTTAGTAAATCAACCCCATGAAGTCACATGTCAGTTTAGTTTAGTTGCGAATTAACTTTGGACATATCTGAATTTTTGTTAAAGGAACATATTCGTTCACATTCAAACCTGTTTAAATTCGGAAATTCGAATGCATCTGAATGTCCAATTTTAATGAAAGTCATACAAATATCCATTCAGAACTAAATGAAATTTACATGTCTGCTGTCTGGTGAAAACTTCTCTTAATGGTTATAAGTTGAGTTAATGTCCCTAAAATGATATGGATGCCGCAATTAGTTTACATTCTGCATAACTCCCCATGTTGGATTCCTCAGTTTAAAAAAATTAAAAAAACGGTGTGCCCTGAGATCTTGTCTGAAACAAAATGTCCCCTAGAAGCAAGTTTACAAATGCCTAATGGCCTGGGAAGCCTCTCAGCCTCTAACCCTTTAATATGCTTTCTTTCCTCAATTGCCCTACTTTGTATCTTATGGGGAGAGTATGGAGCTGTCAAACTTCCACTGGGTGTTAGGCATTTGTCAAAATACACTCCCCAGTCATGGAATGACTCTCTTTTAGTACTGTTTAAGCTTGGGACATTTCCTCAATGGCAACAGGCCAGTATTGACATGATCAAGGTTCAGGTTTTACTTGAATGATGTCCTGAAATTGCTTGACCAAATATGATCTGAGTTTGAACTTAGTAACCAATCTCTTTACCAATACTTACAGTTACACCATGCTCTGCAAGCCCAAGATAGGATTCAAGCCATCAGAAACTGATCCTACCCCACTTTTTAACACTCTGGTACAGTCAACTAACACTAGTGGCTTGATCCCCCGTCTACAGTATATACACACATTCTTACTAGATATCTTGATAAATCCCCTCCACGGAGTAAATATCATTGACAGCAAGATCTAGGTACCATTCCTGATCAATGGGAGGACATCCTTACTATGAATTCATCCCCAGCAAAATAATGCTTCTGCCTTGACTCCCAAGACTCTGTATAGGGAAAGGGCTCTTAGGAGATGTAGTCCTGAGTGTGTGTAGGGGAGCGGGGCAAGCCTACATCAGCAGGACACCCTGCTAATCTCTCCTCACAGCAATTGCTCCTGCAAATTATTTACAAGTCTAGTGATGAGGTCACAGGGAGTTATAACAGTTATTTCTGGCTACAGGAATGAGGTTAAAAATAAAAACACTTGGGTGTGTTCTAGAGGAGGAGAGGGAGGTTTGGGGTAAATTTAGGTCATGCAAATAAAAATACCGTAAATAATAACAAATATAATAAACAACAAGCATGTAAAAATAACATGAAAAAAATACTATAAAATAAACACTGCAATGTGGTTCAACATCTAAAACACACTTCTACTTTTCCTTTAAAGGGAAACTCCGGCTTTAAAAATAAATCGATTCATATAACTGGTACACAAGATCCGCATTTCCTAGGCTGACCTGTGATGCTTGCTCCTGCATTCCTTATGACTTGCTCATGCACAGCTGTAATCAGCAGCATCTAACAGTCATATATTGTGCTATATAAAGTTACTGGCCGTTTGCTTTCTTTCCCAGATTCCTCTACCCCGTCCTTCGGTTCCCAGAAGTAGGCATCTCTGTTATTTAGGGTTAGCTCCAAATAAGTTTTCAAAAAAATGCACAGTATGTCTTGGCCTAATTTTAATACTCTGCGTGGTTCCAAAAATGTGTCTGTGTTTTCTTTTTCCCGTATCCAAATTTTTATGAAGCTTTCATTTTTGCATCGCGCTGCTCGGCTGTACATCTTGTTTGTGAGACGGATGCCCCGCTCTACAAGGAACAGAAAATACTTCTGAATATGGAGTAATTTACTTACTAAGCTCTAGAGGTCAATGTACCATAACCCGCTGCAGCCACAGACGTCATGGTGAAGGATTCTAATACAGCATGGAACTTGACTGATGGATTCGTTGATTTCTTCCCTCTGTTAAAACCCCAAAAAACACACAGACTGCGCGACATGAATTTTAAAGGCCACAGCAGCCCTTTTATTAAACAAACCAACTTTAACAATAACCAAAAGTAATAAACCAAATAATATGCAAATAAATACTCTAAACGATTGTTGACCTGAAAAGGGGTCTTTGGGTGCCCAACAGCCCAAATAAGGTCTCTCCTAAAAACCCCTCCCATGTTCCCAGCCACACCCCATCCAGCTCAAGGGCAATTACTACTCCCAAGTTCCAAGGAGCCAGGCCCCGCCCCCTACAGATCCTGACACCAACAGGGGGAAGCACCCATACTAGCTGATGGCCCCCATTTGTGTAAACGACTCTGAATTTAAGACCCCCCCCAAAGACCCCCTAACCCGTCAAGCTGCCGTGACTGAAAAAGAACCCTGCAACCAGCAGAACCATTAAATTCAGGGAGGGAGGGTGGGACAACCTGCTTCCTCGGTCGATTTTCAAGAAAGAACGCCCCTCAGCCCTTGCAGCTCCTACCCATGCAGCTCCCCCAGGACACCTAACCCCAGCGTCCAATTAGGTAAGAACAGCTATTCCCATTTTATTTTTAACCCCTTCTCCCCGGACTATTCCTCCCCCCAGTCATGTAGCCCCTCCGCTCAGTCTCTTTGGGTCTGTCTATTTTTCACAGTAATTCTTACTTTTTTTTATTTTTTGTGTGAAATTAAGTTTGGGGCAATAAATGAAGTCAGTCAATACTGAATGAGAGTCTGGGATCCCCAGGGTTAAAGTAGTATTCAACTCTCAAACTTTTTTCATTGATAAATCCAGATCAAAATCCAGATTTAATACAAAGCAATTCTTTAAATTTTTGCCCAAGCACTTACAGTCATGTTTCCAAGCAGCTGGCTCCAACTCTCTCAGCTGAGCTTCCCTGAATTTCCTATCCAGTACAAGATCAAAAGGAACAGAGAAGTCTCCAGCAGCTGTCCATCTACTGGCTTAGAGAAGGGAAGAGGGAGGAAGGAGGAGTAGGGAGCAGAGGAGGAACTTACTTTGCTGTGGATGTGTGTTTGTGGAGCTTACTAACATCCAAAAGGGAGGGTCCATAGAACCTTGCAAGGGAAAGGAGTCACCCTAAAACAGGATATCAGGGCCAGTGCTCAGAGGACCAGCTGATTCTGCTTAAAACTAAAACTTTTAAACATCAAGGAGCAGAATCCATTAGTGATTTCATCAGCATTTGAAATAGCTTAAAAATCTTTTGACTTTAATATCACTTTAAGGAAGCATCCATCTGCAGAGTGCTCATGGAAATGGTGAAACAGTGGCGGCCCTGAAATGTTGACATTTTAAAGCTAGTCACACAGCACACGGTATCAATCAGAGATCACTGAGGCAGATGAAGCAAAGACTGGAATGTGGTAGCAGTGGAATGCAGAATACTCCAACAACATTGGGGACTCCTTTCTGAGCCCAGTTGAGTCATCTAGGAGGCACCTAGCACTGGCATGTGGGATAGAAGGCATGGTCACCTATAACCAGCAGTCTTCCAACAGGGCCGCAGAGAGCAGTAAATAGGGCTTGCTTACTGAACCTGACAGAGGCTCTATCCTCTCCTCCCTCTATAAAAAATATATAAATAATATATATGTGTATATATATCTGGAGATGCGCTTTAAGGGAGGAAGAGCAATCAGTTTGGGTGTCACCACAGGGGGGATATTTTAGTAATCCAAACAGCAAGCAGGGGGCATAAAACTGGCACTGCAAAATGGACACCCTTGCAGTGGCTTACAGCCATACAGGGCAGCCTGGGTATAAATACCGTCCAAGTGCACGCATTGCCGATCTAAAAAATCAATTTGTAGCCGGGCTATTGACAGCAAAGTATTTTTACATTCTTCGAACACAGTAAATGAGCTTTAAAACAAGCTCCTGCTGACTTCTGTGGCTGCCAGAACACCTGTCTTGGCTTACATTACAGATTAGATGCCTAAAAGGCTGCTGAGTCACTGCTGAGAGGGCAAGCAGGGGGAGCTAAGCTATTGAGTCACTGCTGGGAGGGGGCAGCAAGGTAAGTTGAGCTGCTGAAACATAGCTAGGAAGGGGGAGAAGATGTTGTTGCCGAATAATGTTAGGAAGGGGCATTAGGGTGACCTGAGCTGCTTAGTCACTGTTGGAAGGGGGGAGCACAGGGACCTGTGCTGCTGAAGCATAAACATGAACAACCTTTGTGTTTCTGCTGTGATTACTTAGTCCCCATTGCATGTAGCTACAGAGATCAGTGAGAGCCTTTTTTAAAAGCTACACACTGCTTTTTAAGAATGTGACAATATTGAATCTCCATACCCTGCCACAGATTCACTTTAAGGCAGGTAAAACAGCTCTGGTTTATGTGTTCTGCTTTGTATGTTAGCAGTTAGGCTGCATCTTAACATCATAAGCGTAGTTAGTCCCCAGTCTGAACCAGGAAAAGCCTGAAGAGTGCCACGGTCAGATGGGACATCTTCTGTGGTTTTCATTCTTGCGTTCTCCTCTCTAGAGCTTTAGCCTGCGCTGGAACGGTGTTTGTTGCTACAGGAGCAAAGTGTGTTGTGTCTGCTGGTGGCTGCCATAATGCTGCCTGCTTTTCTTGCCAGCACTGGAATTTGGTTTGGAAATAAAAAAAAGCTGGCGTTAGCCAAATAGAAAGAAAAAAAAAGAGTGCGCCGTTCTGGGATGACATAAGGTAGCCAATCACTGTTGTCCTAGAAATGTTAAGGTTAGGTTGTTTCTCTATCCCTCTTTACTGCATCAGTATAAATATAAATATATATGTACTTTCTTTTTTTTTCCTTAAATATAAATGTGCCAATATAACGTTCATTTGCTTCTCTACAGTCTCAGTTCTCTTACTGAAACTCTTTTTCGGCCCTTCAGCCTGGGTGAAGTCAACACAGCTTTCCTAATGCCTCCTGGGAAATTTGCATCACTAGACCCATAATCAGTCTTCAGGGAAGATTCCAAATCTCATGATCTCCTTATGCGTATGATAACTGTAATGCACTTCACCAGGGACTGGCTAAAGGATCCAGGAAGAAAAAGCTGGCTACGTATGATGCACAAAAAAAAGATGGCAACGTGAACTATGAGACAGATTGGCAGTAGAAGCACTAGTCTTGGGGACACAAAAGCTATACAGATGCTGGTGAATACCTAATATTTTATGGGTACCCAAGTATAATCTAAGTATAAATAAAAAGGACAATAAGAGTCTGTTAGGTGAAGGAAACAGAGCATGGGATTGTAGAACCCCACCGCACCCACAACCTATAAATACATTAAAATATATGACAGAATAAATAAAAACTATACAAACGATATGAGTGGAAAATATTGGCCGCGGCCCTTTATTGGGGTTAAAAGCAAAATATAAATTCTTTATTTAAATTCAACAACACTAATATATAAACGAATTAACTTTTAAAACCAGTTAACATAAAGTAGCTCAGTCACCCAGACTCGAGCCATACTCATCACCAGTCCAATATAACATTAACACTGTCCACCCACATATGTGGGCGACAATACCCC
>NW_017306311.1:1418197-1419163 GCF_000935625.1 Nanorana parkeri | reverse complement strand
ATGGAATTATAAGCCCTCCCTTTTATGTGTTTTTTACGTTCTATATGCTCTAATGTTAGACACTTGTGCGGGGCTCTAGATTTTTTGTGCCTGACTGTCACCGTCCTAGGCCCTGGTCTAGCGGAGCGCCCAGGAATGCTCTGCCACGCTTTTCAGGAAAAAAGCGAAGTCACGTATTGTTTGCTCATGGTTTTTGGTTTGGTTTTCTTTCTTGTTTTTCACTGTTAAGTTTTGCTTCCTTACACTCTTTGGCCCAGTTGGCCATACAAATATCACTACCGATCCTAAGCTCCTTGTGCTGGTTTTGAGACTTGCCTCTCCTCCATGGGGTAGTCCCATCGTGCTGTGCCCACTCATCTTCCCTCTAAGGTGTCTTTGCTATGTGAATGCTCGGTCGACTCTACATGTTTTTCACATCTCTAGGAATTCTTTTGAACCCCTGTTAATTTTATATGTAACCGGCTATGCCACTCTGACGATAAAAATGTATACTCACTATAAGAGATTTGATATGACCTTATGTCTCGGGATATACGTGTGATCTCCTGGAATGTCAATGGCCTGCGCTCCCCTGCTAAGCGCATGATGGTGCTCCGGCACCTTAACAAATTCAAACCAGATGTAGTTCTCCTACAGGAGACACATCTCCCTCTAACGGAAGCTCAGCGCCTACGCAAACTGTGGGTAGGAGAGGTGTTGAGCTCCCCAGCGGTAGGAAGGAAAGGAGGGGTGTCCGTCTTATTCCACAAATCCCTTGACTACTCTATACTACACACCGAGACGGACCCTGATGGCCGTAAACTACGGGTGACGGTCAAATTGCAAGATAAAACCATTTCTCTATATAATCTGTACTTCCCCAATGCACCAACGGCCTCTTATTTTCAGGAGATTATCACTTGGATCCTACAAGACGGAAACCCATACAAACTCTTGGGAGGAGACTTCAATTCAGTAATGGTGTTG